>NW_026989839.1:310560-621120 GCF_036321535.1 Camelus dromedarius
TTAGGACTTCAAAGAGGCACTCGGGTCTATGAGCCTAGGGCTCAGGTGAAGGTGCCGGACTAGAGACACACGTTGGGATTTGTCCTTCTTAGCTGGATTTCACAGCCTTACATGTGGGTTAGCTCTTCTCAAGAGGTGCAGACTGAGGCTGAGGGAGGGCAGGGCTGTGCCTCGGTTGGAGGAAAGCCCAGATAATGCAGCTTTGGTGTGTCAGTCAGTGGCATTTGGGATTTTCACAGCAATGCCATTTATCCTTAAAGGGCTGGGTGGTGGGCAGGGCCAGCCAGGATGAAATATAAAGGGAGGGTTGTGGCCACGTGTGCGTCTTGGGAAGATGCAGAGGCTTCAGGGTCCGGGAGGGGATACTCCTCAGAAGCTGGAGTTGGATTGGGGAGTGGGGAGAATGTAGTCACACTTACCTGTGATGGTGGGAAGGAGTCCTAGGGAGTCCCGACCCTACCGGACTCTCTTTCCCATGAACAGAAGGCAATTAGACAGAGGATCTGAGATGAAAAGGGATGGGTGCTCTGAGGGAAGCCAAACTTGGGAATGGTGCTTGGACAGTTCTGGAATAGTCTTCCTGCAAAATAGAGTTAAAAAAAACACAGACTCTAAAGAATATTGACAGTAACTGAGGAGGAGGCAGTTTTTCTGGCCTCCTAAGGGTAAGTCATGTATACCGGGATACACAGAAGAATCGGGCAGTCTCTTGCGGGGGCTTGATCCTTACCAGAGGCAACAGTGCAAGTTTAAAGGGGGAGAAGGACAGCGGAGGTAAACTAGCCAGGCCTTGTGTCAGGTACCAGTCGGCCGCCCTAATTGCGTGTTCCATTCACATCCATCCCTCCCATGTGGGCGGTGGCAGCCCCCTTTTGCGGAATGACAAGACTTCTCAGAGGGGTTAAGGTATCGGTCCATTTAGCGGCTAGTAAATGCTGTAGCAGGATTCAAGCTGGGCCTTGTCAGACTTAAAGGGCATGTTGTATCTACTAATTCCGGTACCTCCCTGTTGTACCTGGAATGGTGAAGTGGGTCAGTTTTGGAGCCTTTCAGAAAAAGTGCGATTTAAGTGCCTCAGGACTGTTTCACAAAGCTCAGTGTTCTTTGATTGTTCGGAAACAACGCAGTGCTTTACGCCCCACCAATGTAAGGTCTTACTCCTTTGACGATGATGTGGTTGCAAATGACATACAGGTGCAAAACCAGACTTAGCAGCTTCTGAAGGGAAACTCTCCAGTTCTTCCTTGATCCGCTGTCTTCTGCGGGATGTAACTCTGCTGCAGCGTAAGCCTGAGTTTTCCGTATGGATTGAGGGTTTGATAACCAATGTTAACATAAAACGATCAGATGGAGAAAATCGAAGTTGGCACTTTATTTTTGGGTTTCATTAGACAAGATGCACTATCGGTTAATGGCCCATATAACGTATGAAATTGAGTACAGAACATTGCATTTCTTACTTTCTACTTAGAACTGTGTTCCATTGTAAGGTTGTCTGCTTTGAAAATTCAGCTCAGCCACTAGGGCGCCTGTCAGTGTGTTGGTGTGATTGCATTTACACAGTGCATGTAATCTGGGCTTCCTCAACCCCAAACACTCCAGTGCAGAATCATGGGCTGTAGCAATCACTTAGTTATACAAATACTTCTGAAACTATATGATTCCAAAAAAAAAAAAAAAAAAAAGGAGAGAGAGATTGCCTTTATCAAAGTTCCTTTGGAATTAAACTGCAAACTGTTGTTGAGCAGTTCTGGCTTGCTTTATATATGAATATATACATTTCTTTGCATGTAACTTGGTTTTTGGACTAGAACACCAAGCTCTTGTTTTCCATGAGCCACAAAAAATCGTAGCCAAATGACACACGTATGAAACATTTTATTCTTTTTTTCTGAGAAAGGATACTTAAATTTTGAACTTGGGCTCTGATTTTGGTTTTAGCTCTTCCCTACCCTCTTGTCATCTCACTCCTATTTCCCACGTGGCCTCCAAGATGTCATGGTCTCAAAGGAGTGGGTGGACAAACACCATTTGGTCGCCATGCACTGCTGCTCTAGAGGAAGCCCAGCCAAGAACTAAAGGACATTATCAGAGAGGACTTCCTGGAAGAAATGGGCTCTACATACAGTTCTGAGGACAGAGTAAGAGTCAGCCAGGAGAAGGAGTCAAGAAGGTGGCTCAGGTGGCAGGTGAAGCCCGGGCAGAGACATGGAGGCTTGTGGGGTGGGGACCCGGGGAAAGTGCCCTCTGTGGTCCAGGGTGAATCGTGCCCCTACTGGGGAGGACAATGGAGAGGACCTGGGAGGAGGGCTTTGGAGGAGCTTGGGTTTTACTAAAACTGACCCAGGAGGCAGTGAAGGGTGTCAGCAGGAAGTGACTCTCAGGAAAGGTACTTCTGGTTTTGCTTCTGATATTCTACAGAAAGAAGGGCAGGGATGGGCGAGAGCAGGTAAGTCTCTCCCTTTGAGACCCATCCCGTCATTCATTTATTCATAACATGCGCAGTTCTGAGTGTCTAGGGGAGAGTGGGCCCACATTAATAAGTAAAATTTATTAGCTTCTTGGGAGCTTAGCAGTGTCAGAAGTTGACTTAGCCTAGAATGTTCTAGGAACAGAGGAAGAAAGTGCGGAGGTTGGAGGGAGGGAAGGCTTCCTTGAGAAATAGTCAAGATGAGCCTGGAGGCAAGTGGGAAGTAGGAGCAATTCAGGGGTCCCCTGAGGTCACTGGGGACCATGGTGCTGAGGTGAGGCTTGGCGAGCAGGGTCAGGGTCAGGGTCAGGGGTGGGGCTAGAACTCTACCAGGGAGCCTCTGAAGTGTTTGAAGTGGGGGTTGATGTAATCAAATTTGTGCTTTGGGAAGGCTGCCCTGGCTATGTGTGTGTGTGTGTGTGTGTAGCGGGGAAGAGGGGGAGGGTGCCACCAACTGGGGGGGCATTAGAAGACCATTCTCAGGCTGGGAGGCGACCAGTGGGAGAGGGACGTCGGGGTTGCTTGGGGAAGGCAGGGGCAGTATGGATGCCGGATTTCCTTTTGGGGAGGGCTTGTTATCGGGGCCGCCCTAGCAGCACCTTGTGGCTGGAAGAAAACAGATGGAGGTCGCCAGGTGGACTTTCCACTTCTCTCCTTCCCTGCCTTACCTGATGATCTTAGCTCAGCCAACATTTGGAACAGAAGAGGTAAGTTCTAGGGTAGCCCAGTACTTTGTTCCGCTCGTTCGAGTGAGATATGATAGGACATAAGTTTGTGTTCAGATCTGCATGTTCACTTAGCTAGAAACGTCCCGTCTTTTGGATTTCCATAGGGGTTTTTATTCTTGATAAAGATTGCTTTCTTGGTGAGAGGAAATTTAATACAGCTGTTGTTTTTCTCAAAAAGAAATCATATCTTTTAAGAAATTTAGTATTCAAAAGAATCGGAATATTTAAAAATGATAAAGTAAGGTTTTGGTGTAGTTTCTTTGGTTTCTGAGTTAATGTGGAGTTAGAGCATTTGCATTACTTAATAGCACATCCTTGTCAGTATTTAAAGAGCAGTTAGTGAGCGCCACAGGCCCCACCTCTCAAAGCATCGTTAAAGTTTGCTCTGAAATAGTGAAGTCATACAGTTCTTGTTTGTAGAAGCCAAACAGTTGGTTTATAATATGCAGCATAGATCCCTTTATAAAATAAAAATAGGATCAACATTAATAAAGTGGAAGATAATTGATTTTTTTTAAAGCTGAAACAAAAACTTTCTTGTTCTAATGTTGCAACTGGAAATTTTGAAAAGAAAAATCCTTCTGTAATATCATCTACGTGGAATACATATATACCTTTCACGTTTGAAAAGTAACTGCGCAGTGGTTTTTGAAGTCAGGAGCATTCCACATCAGATACTGGCAGTGATGGTTGCTGGTTTTCAATGGAAGAGCCCAAATTTGCCTTCTTAGCTTTTTTCTTTTTTTTTTTTTTGTAGTGAGCGGGTTGAGTAGTTCTTTGCCAGCATGATTTTGGGGCAATTTGGGGGCAGATGTCATGCACCAGCAGTGAGATATTTCCATGCATTTTACTTTCTTGACATCAACAGGGAACATGTTGGGTTTATACCTGCAGGCTGGGATGCTGAAGTACTCCCTGATCCATCACCGTTATGTCCTTGAGCTACTCCAGTCAGTGAATGATTTTCTGTGGCTTGGATGTAAGGTGGTCTGATGCAGATGATCAGATGTATAGTTAAAGTGCTATTACTTGAAATAAGAGAAACTAAGAAACATGGCTCTAAAAATACAGGATGAGGGATGAGAATTACCTGAGCTGCTTGCAGTAGAGAGTCTTCTCAGATGACACCCTAACCGTGATTCCTGCCAATATCCGCCCCAGCCATGCATGGTAATCCTGCCGAAGCAAGCATGCACTTTGCTCAGAAACGCAGTGAATTTCCTTGTGCCTCCATTGGTTGGCTTTTTTTTTTTAAGTTACATCTTGCCCTTTGTTTAAATGCCATCCCTGTTATTCACATTTTTCACTCATTGTTCTGGACCTCGTCCATACATAGCTGCTGAATGGATGAAAAGAATGTAGTATCTCCATGTAGTGGAATATTATTCAGACGTAAGAGTGACAAAAAAAGAAAAAATAAAAATAAAAGGGCAGATGAAAAAGGCCTCCTGTTCTGGGAAGTCAACCCTGTCTGCTCAACCCGACCTTTTATCTTTGAAGCCCAATCCCTTATATTCCACTATACTCTTTTTGACAGTACTTACCACCTTCTAATAAACTTTTAACATTTTCAAAAAAAAAAAAAAAGAGGGAGATGCTGATACCACTTCAACATCTACGAGCCTTGATAACAGCATGTTAAGTGAAAGGAACCAGACACAAACGGCCACATATTGTTGATTTCAGTGATCTGAAATGCCCAGAAAAGGCACATGCAGAGGCAGAGAGCAGGTGATGGTTGAAAGGGGCTGGGTGGAGGGGTGTTAGGGAGTGACTGCTAGTGACAGGGGTGCTCTTCTCGGGTGATGAAGTGTTCTGGAGATAGATGGTGGTGAGGGCTGCACAACTGTGAGTGTGCAGAAGACTGCTGAGGGCTGTCTCTGGGAGTGCCTGTTGTTGGGGCGGCTTTATTTTGACCTCATCCTACAATGTGAAGAGTCACCTTCTGCTGTGGCCTTTCTACTCCTGTGAGTGGTGAGGGTCAGACACTTTGCAGAGTCATGTTTCTTTTTTCACCCTTGCTAAGTGTAGGCAAAAAAGGTTTAAGCCTGAGAAAGTGCTCCATCTGCAGAAATGTCTTTTAGTTTTGCATGGTGTAAAAATCTTGAGAGCTTTTTAATCGTTGAGGACAGTCTGTGGGGGGAAAGAGCCCGTGAAGCCTGGGTGAGACCTGGAAGAGCCACGCTTCCCTTCCAGACACGGGTGGGGACTTCACCCCCGTTCAGGCAGTGAAGGGCCCAGACACCTGAGTGGAGTTGACACTCATGAATATATACGTGTATCCACTGCTTCATCTTGGATATTAATTTCAAGCTGAGTCAGTTTGTGGCGGCAGCCTCATCCTACACCAGGAATTTATAGTATCTGCTCTTTGAGGTGAAGACCAGACAGACTTGATTATTTAACAGTCTCTCTTGAATTGATATCTCAGATTCCTTTGTCAAAAGCAAAACAGCAGAAATACAGACGTCCTTTAATGCCGATGTGACCTGGAACGGGTTTAGTCTCAGTGCCTCAGTGGCCTTGTCTGCGGGTGGAGAACATGATAACAATGCTTCCCTCAGAGGGGCTGGGGAGGGGGGAGTGAGAAGCACAAATGTAGGACTTACACGTGATGCTCATGAATGACCGAATTTAGTGCTCTCAGCCTGGTGAGGCCTCAGGGACAGAGATGTCAGAACAGAGCAATCCTAGCCGGAACTCGATCCGTGTTGGCAGCTGTTACGATCACTATCACCACTGTGGGTTATCAGGTAGTTTTAAGACTTGGTAATATGAATTCTTGAATAATGTTAAAAGACTAGACATCTCAGACCCAGTTTACATAGTTCTTAAGAATTCCTCTGAGAAATGGATGTTTTTTCCCCATCTTAAATCTGAGTTGAGTCTCTAAAAAATTCTGTATTCCTCCATCATTTTGCTTTAATTCTCCATTTCTTAAAAAATTTTTTTAAATGGAGTTACTGGGGACTGAAGTGAGGGCCTCATGCATGCTAAGCACATACTCTCCCAAATGAGGTATAATCTCCCCCCTGTTTTTTTTAAACTTTACTTTCTTAATATTCAGAGGTTAGAGGCCTCTAATTCTTTTTCTGGAGACTTGTCCATGAACCTGTAAATCTATAATTAATGGACAAAACTTGTTTTATTAAAAAAATCAATAGAATATTCTGCAATCCATCCAAAAGGAAATACTCATTGACATAAAATGTTTCTCCTTTATGGTGATTTCTACTTTTTGGTCTAGCTTAATTTATTAACAGCCATCCTCATCATCATAATGACCAAACTCTCTGTGAGTGGACACTTACCTAAGGCTAAAATGCTTTCCTCATGTTTTACTTCATAGCAGGTGTTTGAGGGTAGGTATCAATGTCTCCTTTTTTGCAGCTGAGGGATTGATAGATGGGCCTACTTGTCCCAAATTACACGCAGCTGGTGGTGTCTAGCTCGGTGCTGGAATCCAGGCTGCACAGGATGCAATCTCATTTGCTCCTCTAATCAGCCTCCCATTGAGTGGTTTCCCGAACTCCTCTGAGTCCATAAATGACCGATTTTAGCGATCTCAGCCTGATGAGGTCTTCAAAGGAGAGACACCAGTGAGAATGTGAGACAGACTGGCATAAATTAAAATTGTACATTTTCACAAATGTTTTATTCTCAGGTAATGACTTAAAAAGGTAATTATTTTTTATTTTAGTGCTTTGTAAGCACTAAAAACAAAACTTTTAAAATAATTATTGTGCAAAAGAGAAGTGGGCTTTGAAAATCCAACCGGTGCTAATGATGTTACAGTTTTTCTCTAGGGGAGCTTATTGACTGAAAAATTTACAAAGACTGAATTGTTTTTATGTAGTCTTAGTATGGAAGAAAAGATTGTCAGTGAGTATTGTAAGTAAAATCCTTACTCTTTTCTTTCCTGATGATGAATATGTTAGTTGTTTTCATGGCTGAAGTACATTTCGTTATTTGTGAAATTTGAGTAATATCGTTTACCTTGTCTGACTGTGAGAGTTAGACGCCTTGTATACAAAGCACCGTAGAGGTGCTTAATAAAAATGTGCTGTCACAATGACTGATACTTTAGAAGTATCAACTCTGAATACTAAAAAGTGTAGCTTATTTCCGATGCATATTCAGTATGTATATATATGATATATATGAATATGGCTTAAAATAACGAGGATTTATTTTTTTTCCTTAGTGCAGTATGAAGTTTTAATGAAATCTGTATCATTCTTGTGAGACAGGGAATACTTAAATTGCCTTAAGCAGACGACCTAGAAGATTATTTACACAGAATGTGTAGTGTTAAAGCTCAGAATTCATGTTGCCGTGTAAACATCCACTCAGACTTTTAAATTCGTGGGATTCTGACCAGAAATATTAAGTTTAGAAAAATCCGCATTGATCACTTTCAGGGAATAAGCTTCTCTCATTTGTGATTAAAGAAACTTTTGATATTTTTTCTGCACTCTTAACAGGTTTTAAAATATCAACATTTTGATTAGACATGTCACATTTTTAATAGAGAGAATAAAGCTCAGGCTGTTATAATATGTAAATAAATGTTTTTTTATTTCAACAAACTTGTAAGATTTCCTGGCCCTTTGAGAAGTATTTTGCAAGATACTTTGATTACCTGCTGTTGGAAAAATACAGACGTGACTTTTATGAATATAGGCCTAGTACAGATCTGTTGGTTTTTGCTACAGTGCAAGACATGAGGCCTAGGAGAGCTTTACTGCGGATTGCCAGGAGGACATATCCAAGGTCTCAGTCTCCCCTCCTGTAAAATGAAGTGGCTGGACTGGATTCTTTCCTCTTCTAAGATGAGTTTCCATGAGCTTGTGTCTTTTGTTTATATTCAGGAGTATTAGCAATATCAGATTAAATACTGACTACCCCTCCCTTCCCCCAAAGCAAAGTGCAGTATGTGGTAAACAAGCTTTTAGTTACCTGATTCTATTTTCTGATCTTACAGGCAATTTTTGTGTTGCATGTTTCCAGGGAACCTGGAAGGTATTTTTAGCCGTAGGTGGCGCTGTTGCACCTTCTTATAGTCTTTATTTTCCTGTTTATAAAAGAAGGTTTAAAAAACATGATTTTATTTTGATTTCTTCGCTTAATGCTTCAGAATAGCACAATGTCCATTGTGTCTGTCTACCTGGAAAAATTATTCTGCTTATATCTTAGTTTTATTCTGTCATCTCGCTGTGAACATTTCAGACTTGCTGTGCAAACAATGGCAAAATCGGACTTTTCTTCCAGTGTTAGAAATTAGTGGGCTGGGATTTTATAAAAGAGCAAGAAGCGGCCTCGGGAGCAACTTAAAGCTAAAAAGTGTGTTGAGTTCCCTGAGAATTGACCCCGCTGATGTGTGTTAATTGGTGGGAGATGACTTGGTACATATACAAAGGGGTGTAGTTTTTTGACTTGGATTTGTGTGTACGTGCTGCCACTGAACCACGTGAGCCTGAGTCAGTTCGTTCTGAGTTTTTCCCTCGTCTGTGAGATGGGGACGCTCATATCTGCTTTGTAGAATTGTGTGAATTAGAAGTTATGTGAAGTGTTTACCACAGTGGGTATGTCAAGAGGGCTCATAAACTTTAGCTGCTGTTTTGTGTGAAGCATTCATTTGATGGTCTTTGGCAATTACTAAGAAACAGGAAAATAAGAAAAGCTGGTTTTATGACGAAAGATATTTGAGGAGGTTCCATAGTTCCTATACCCATAATTTAGCATCAGCAGAGTCAGAAATGTTACACAGTCGCCCTGAAACAATGTTAAGCCTCAGAATTTTTTGTTACTTCATATATGTTGGGGCCTAAGGGGATCCAATAATATACATATGTTGTCTCCAGCACCAACTGAGAGATGACACAAAAGAGTAGGCAGGCGATAAATGTCTTATTTTTTACTGATGAAGCCAAGTACTCCATGAACTTCAGGGCTGTGGGTAAATGAGTGTCGTGATACTGTGTCCCAGAAGTAGAGACTTACCCTGTCCCAGGTATCTCTGGGCCACAGCGAGCCTTCCCTTGAGAGGATCTGCCCCATCATGCACAGGGATGTCCTGCCATGGAGTGGAGCATCCCGGGTGCTTCCCAAGGGTGGCCAACCCTGGAGAGAAAGGAAGGGTTTCACATGCCCTGCTTGTCTCCCTGGAATCACACCTCAGTCTGTTAGTGTGAGGAGGGCTAGCTGTGTGCAAGGGGTCAGGGGTGTGAAGGGAGATTCACTCTCCATGGCCCAGAGGAGTGGGGAGGAGGCATCCCCTCCCTCATTTTAAAGACGTGGTGGGATGGAACAGAATGGTGCACCCCAAGATTTTATAAAAGGAGAAATAAGTGTTTTCTTTGGGACTTAGACTAGCCAGGAAACACAGAAGATGATTAGAAGGGAGACTTGTAAACCACTGTAATATTAAGTTGACATTTGTTGAGCACCAAAAAAGTGCTACATTCTTTTCTGAGCGTTTTACAGAAATGTATCCTTCAATCTTCTCAACAAGCGAGTAAGAAAAGTTTGATTTATATCCCAGCTTTACAGTGTGGAAATTGAGGCACACAGAGGGTAAGTTGGCCAAGGTCACAGAAATAGTAAGTGGCAGAGCTGGCATTTAAACCCTGGCTGTCTGGCTTTGAGGCTCACAGAGACGGGCTTTGGGTGTTTAGAGGTACCTGCATCCCTGGATTTCTGTATATCTGTGCATCAGTTAGCCCAGAAAGGACAGAGAAAGGAGAGTCACACAGTTGCTCACAGTCGTGTCTCGGCCACTGTCCACGAAGAGTGCACCGTGATTACAGTTGATTGTTTTCCAGGCAGTAGATCTGTTGGTATAACAGAAATTCAGTCCATTGAATTAATCTAGAAATCCTTACTGCTCTGCTTCTGTCCACGCTTGCCATGTGACTGCCTTCCCGTGATTGGGCCATGGAGGAGAACATGCACTCATGGTTGAACTCTGATATTTCAGTCTGGTTCATATTTTCACGTCTTCTGTTACATTAATAAGTTAAATTTCTGGTTTTCTTGCATCAGTGTCTCATGAGTTTGGTTAATTTGAAACCAGTCCATGGGAGCCCAGGGGTAAAGACAGTATAATTTCTTAGCACGTTGTGGCACTTCTAGCAGTGCACACCTGAGTGGAGGATGTTCGCCTTCCTCAATGATTTCTCCCAACTGCAGGGTCCTCTCCCATCCCTGGATGTGATGCTGGGAGCTCTCTGAGTAGGCCAGTCAGAGGCCAAGTCCACCAATCAGAAAATGATGAAGTACCTGGAGGTGGGTTTAATAGAAGTAAAGGGCTTCCAGGTAGTCCGAAGGGCTGTTCGAGTAATTTAGTGAAAAGCTGTCCACTGTCTGTGGTTGAGCAGCTTCATTGCTGTTGAAAAGTCTGGAATAGATGAAGGGATTTTAAAAAGCAGAAAGGAATGATTTCAGGTGGTATATCCACACCGGGGAGAATTGATGGATGACCGCCTGTGTGAGGCATAGACAGAGTCTTACAAACTTAATAAAACAGCTTTAAAAGCTCTGCCATCTGAGTGCACTTCATAAGGGGTCCAGATCATCACCGGTCTTGCTGAGAGGGCAAGTAACTGATGATGGCAGAAAGGACACGGAGGCATCTAAAAGTTCTCAGTCATGTTCCCTTTTTAAAGAATGTGGCACAGTGTAATATATTTGAGCTGGTTTTCCACTGAAAAACTTTTAGTGTTTTCTGGGACTCCCCAGTTCCCCAAGGTTCCATGCAGCTGGGTGTCCCCTCAGTGCAGCTCTGTCAGCTCTTGCCCTGGGCTGACGTGGTGTCATGGGGAGCAGGACGGTCAGCGTCCCCGGCTCCTCCGAGCTTCGTCTCCTCATCCTCAGTGCCGGGTTTCTCATCTGTGTCTACTTAGTAGGGTTGCTGAGAATCACACGTGATGGTTGTCAAGGGTGATTTGTGGTTGTCTCTGTGATTGGCATATAGTCAATATTTGATAGAAACACTTGTTTTTTTATTCCAATTGCGGCTCCTAGATTGCAGTGGTTTTTAGTCTGCATTTTTTTTATAACTTTACTCATTTTTAAATAAGCACTTATTTTTATTTATTTTTTTGGAGGTACTGGTGACTGAAGACAGGATATTTTGCATGCTAAGCAGGTGGCCTACAACTGAGTAACACCCACCCTCCTTGTCTGCACTTAAAAATAAATATTGCAATACACAAAAGAACTCTTAACACCATCATGGGACATAGTCTCTGTATAGGCATTTGAACATGTATACTATATCAAGAAGAATAAATGTTGTTGGGACAAACCATTCTGAATCTGTTAATGTGCTTAAAAACGATCATAGCTAGTGATAAACACGAGCCTTGGATCCAGTACTTCTTAGGGTCTGTTTTGCCATCATGGGAAATTACATTCTACAGAGAAGGCTAATTGGGTCTCTTTGATAATTGGATGGTTTAGCAGATGATCAAGGCTTTCAAAAGCTGACAGTTCTGTATGTTAAACTAACTACAAATTTATCTTCTAGAAGTTGGAAGTCCTAAGCTTGTGAAGTGCCCAGTAATCCAGGGGGAATATGTTTGTGTCTCTGTGAACGATTGTGTGTGTTATTTCAGGAATGTAGAAAGAAGTTCCATATAGACTTCTGATATATTTCTCCTCTAGTTTAAGCTGTAGGCATATATTTACACAAATAAATTGATATTCTTTTGTCATTTGGCATATTGGGAATAAGAGGTTGTCATACTTGTTTCAGAAGGGTTGGGGAGCATGAGCTTAGAAAACGGGAGGAGAAAGAGGCCGGGAGGCACTTCACACACTGCAGGATGTGAGAAACAGTAGCTTTTGTTTTCTCTTTTATTCTAAAGCAAACTGGCACTGAATCGTAACATACTATTACTCAGAATTGCTTTTCTAATCAGATACAAGTGCCTCAGATTTTTCTGAGATACAAGTGCCTTGAAGCAACATGAATGATGAAATGTGTTTTAGCATTTATCTTTAAAAGTAGTTTTATTTTTCAAGGAAAAGGGTATAGTTTGTTCTTTCTTCCAGCGGTACATGAAGTTCTCATTGATCCAGGTACATGATCTATGTGCTTAGTTTCTTTGGGCTTTTTGTTTTTTTTTTTTAAGTGCTTGTTTCATTGTGGTGTGAATGAATGTTTAAAATTTCTGGATTTTAATCTTTACAACATGCTGATTTATCAGAACTGTTAAAAAACTGATTGTTCTTTGGTCCTTGTTTGGTGGGGCACCCTATTGATTTCTGTTGTCTGATAAAGAGAAAAATTCTTCCTCTAGCCTGCAGATCATTAAGTGAATGGTTTTCAGTGTGCCTTTAAATTTCCTTGAATGCATTGAACATGATTGTCCAGTGAATTTTGAATTGACTCATAATAATGACTTTGCTTTGTTTCTGTGGCTTTTGCTCCTCTCCACAAGAGTTTGAATTCTCTGTTGCATTTTGTATACGTGTTCTTAACAGTGGAAGAAATTTTGAATATTTTACAGAGGTGGGTTTTCCTAACCCCTCTGAATGCCTTCTGTAATTGATACAACAAAAATCTGTTATTGCACTGCTTCATTATTTCATACACTAGTTTTTGGCTTAATCAGAAACAATGACAGAGTGGTAATAAAAAATAGGAAAACCTTCCTTCCTTTGAAGAATATAAATCAGGTGGTCAGGCCCACCCATGCTTTACTCTCATGTCATTGTGTATCATGATTCGGAGATGGAGTTGCTTCAGGTTTATAGATTTTTGTTTAAACATTTGTGTTGAATTCTTTCTCCAGGCTGATGTATCCTGTTGGGTTTGTTGAAAGTGTAGAAGGGAAACAAATGCTTTTATTTTTTTTTGGTTTCCGGAGGCCTGAGTTGCTGATGATAAAGAGTTGAGGGTGAGCTGAGGCAAAAAGTGACACTCCCTATACTCCCAGCTGAAACTGATGAACAATGAAATCAATTAAGTGTATCGGTATTTGACCAATAGAATTCAGCGAGACCAAACTGGCTAGTTATGCCCAAAGAAAGTACTGAATTCACCTGCAGAATTAGTTGCTTTACCAAGAAGAAGCAGCTTAGAGCAATCAGAAAAATCAGTCTTATGATGAGATATAAAATGAATATAATACCTTTTATTTCTGAAACTTTTCTACGTTAAGTTGTGTAGAGCTAAAATTAAGTTTCAAGCACCAGGAGTTAAGAGTGTGGGTGGTTCTGTAGGATCGTTATTCAGGGATCTGCCTAGACCCTGCTAGAGAGGCTGAAGCTGGCAGGAAAAGGCCCAGAGCCAGGATTTGTCACCCAAGGGTGTCCTCCATAATGGTTCCATGTGGGAGCCCATGATTGGATTAACAAATTGAAACAGACCCCAGCCGCCTGTCAACTTTAAGGAGAAAAAAAAAAGCTTAGTAACTGCTTTGCAAGCAAGCGCCTTTGCATCCTCACTCCTGTCTTCTTGCCTTAAAAAGCAGAGACAATGTTTTGCTTGCATAGTTGAGATTTTAGATAGCACTCTGCTCATTGCAAAGCAAGGACCCAGGTCCTCAGCTATAAACGCTGGGCTTGTGTGCAGTTAGATAGTCTATTATCCCCAAAACAAGGACTTAGCTGGTCTGGTGGTCTGCTTTGTAATTCACATATCAAAGAATGTATCTTATTCCCCTCAACCCATGACTTCCCTAAAGATACAGTAAGACTTTGTACTCATGGTGGATTCTACAATCTCTTTCTCATCCCTTCTTTCCCCAAGTTCCTGCTTAGTATCACACAACTGTTAATGACTTTTTCCTTTGATTATACACAATAAATATGGGAGCATTTGATAGGCTCGTGGAGTTGGCTCCCTACTCCCTATCGATTTCTGGGTTTTTTCCACAGAGTCTTGAGTAATCATTTACTGTAGCTAAGACTTCTGCAAGCAAGAAACCACAGTTCCAGGTGAGTAGGATGCAGGTTTATCTCTCCTACCCGAGGGAGAGAGAGTAGAGAATTGAGATCTGCTCCTTCATGGTCCCTTCCTGCCCCAGGGCAACTCCAGTTCACCTGCAGCCTTCTGGCCTCTGCTTACAGGGCCTCTGTCCCAGGACTGACTGCAGCCTTTTCTTCCCTGGTCAACATTTCCTGTGCCTTTTAGAAGTTGGTCTCTTCTCTGCAATACAACATTGGCAGATGTGATGGTGGTCAGTGTGCTGGTGGGCAGTCACTTGGGGACAGCCAGGAACCATGCTGATTCTCCTGAGTCTCTCATTCGGGGTTACAGAACTGTCGAGCAACAGAGGAAGCCCATTCACGTGAGACCAGCACAGCATTGCGTCACTTTCATTTTATTTTTGAATTTTCAGTGGAGAAATTATTTGTAGCTAACTGTTACAGAATTTCGGCCACCTGCTTTCCTCACCACCATTTCCTTGTTGGCTCTGGTGCTTGTTTTAAGAACCAGGTTTCTTCTCTGGTCATTTTTAGCAGCTGGGCTTGCCGAATCCTTGATCTTCATTTGAAGCAGTATGCTTCTTCGTGATGTCAGACTGATTTTCCTATTTCTGAATATTTCGTGTACACTCAGCAAGTGTTTCAAATGAAATGCTCTTGTCCAATTTCAGTTTACCCACATTTGAAGATCTCCTGCTTTCATGCTGAGGGCAGTTTCTTCTTCCTGTGATAAAAGTTAGCAATTTGCATCTACTATTTGAAAGTACTGGCCCTAGGTGCTTTTGTCCTTAACAGTTTTAATACAATTCACCCATTAAAATGTACAGCGGTTTTTACTCTATGCCATAATTGTGCATTGCAGTCAATCTTAGAATATTTTCATCCCACAACAGGAAGCCCCGTATGCACAAGCAGTAATTCCCATCTTCCCCATCCTCCCCCAGCCCCAGGCAGCCACTGTTCTCTCTCTGTGGATTTGCCTGTGTTGGATGTTTCATGTAAAACAAGTCATTTCATGTAAAAGGAACCATCTATTATGACTGACTTCTTTCACACTGAGTAATCTTTTAAATGTTTGTCCACGTTGTTGCCTGGGTTAGTACTCTATACTTTGCTATTGCTGAATAATATTCCACTGCATGGCTGGGCCCCACTGTTTACCCATTCATTAGGTGATAGTCATTTGTGTTGTTTCTGCTTTTTGGCTGTGATGAGTAATGGCGCCGTGAATATTCCTATAGGAGTTTTTATGTGGACATTTGTTTTCAGTTCTCTTACGTGTGTGCCCAGAGAGCAGAAAGTCTGGGTCATTCATAAACCAAATGTTCAAATCTCTGAGGACCTGCCAGGCTGTTTTCCAAAGTGGCCACACAGCGTTACATCCTCACCAGCAAGGGCTGCGAGTTCCGCTTCCTCTGTGTCCTCATTAGAGCTTGTTACACTTTTTTTTATTATAACCTATTGTAGTGAGTGTGAAGCCGTTTCTCCTAGTGGTTTTGACTTGATTTCCATTACAGCTAATGATATTGAACATCGTTTGATTGTGCTTATTGGCCATTTGTAAATTTTCTTTGAAAAATACATTTCCAGATACTTTATTCAATTTTTAATTGAGTTCCCTTTTTATTGTTGAGTTATAGGAGTTTTTTTTTTTTTAATTTGAAGATAAAAATTCCTAATCAGATAAATGACTTGAAAAAATTTTCTCCTGTTGCTTTTTCACTTTCTGGATGGTGTCCTTTGAAGAAAAGATTTACATTTTGATGAATTCAAATTTATCATTGTTTTCTTTGTTCCTTGTGTTTTGGGGTAATATTTATAATCTGAGGTATTTTATTTAAACCTTTATATATAAAATAACTTAATTCTTAGGACCTTTCTAGGAGACGGGTTCTGTTGTTGTCCCCAGTCTATGGATAGGAGACTGAGATGCAGAAAATTTCACTGACATATCAGTGTGCTGTGGGAGTTCGGACACTCATGATTGTCCCAAGCATCTGTGCTCTTCACCACCATGCTCCACTCCTTCCTGGAATCGTTATGGAAAATGTCTTTCCTTTTTTGATTTCTTGTTAGTTTGTTTTCTCATTGGGGACCTCAACTCCTCATTTTCCTTGCAGAGATCAGTGTAGGTTTATTTTAGGTCTCATGTAGGCAGAAGCATTGCTATCAGTTTACTTCTTTATTACTCACTTTCCAGTGATGATTGTTGCTAGTTGAACTAATCAAGTCATGCTTAACTCTTTCCTGCTCATGACACTAAAAACAGAGTCATTATTTACAGAATGCTCAAAGAAGAAAGTACTTGAGTGATTTTATTTTTCTAACAAATCAAACCAATCAAATAAAAACCCCTGTGTTGGAATAGATTATAAGCCCTCCAGAATAGGGTCACTGTCATCCTTGTGTTTCATTTGTTTTGTCACAGTGTCTGGATAGTGCCTTGTTGTCCAGCAGTTTTGTTAGGATACGGTGCTCGTGAATCATTGTAAGGACAGAATTTTGACAACAGACTGTGTTGTTCATTTCACGAGGGAAAAGATTATATAGAAATACTGCTCAGATCTATTTTAAAATTAAGCTTGGAATTTTGAGAAGAGTTCAAGAAAGCATATAAAGATCTTTTTCACTAATTTTAGATCTATCTTAGACACATTATGTTTACATAGCAGAGTAACTTATCAACTAGATTTGACAAGAGTAGTGTATTATTGATTATTTGTTTTAGTTGAAATTTTCTACCTGGGATAAAGTAATCAGTGCCCATAAATGAACATATATATATGTATTTCTATGCAACATGGGAGCAGACTTCATATGTTTCTGTATAATATATATGACTGTGTGTTTTAATCTGTCTGTCAGTGTTTTTATAGTTTTTCAGCAATGTTGTAGCCTTAGAATTCTTCTAAGAAAGTCACCCCCTATTCTAGTGCAGTTTGTACTGTGTATCCTGTCTTATGCATGGGATTCCACTCTTCCCTCAGTGAGGAATTTCCTCTCCTACTGAGGTAGTAGCAGAGTTAAAGGAACTGTGATTTCTAGGACTTTGCTCTCCATGTGTTTGCAGTTGGCTGTCAATCACGATTTTCCCTTTCTTGAGTTTTCATTCTTCAATTAGAATTTTTGAAAATAACTATTAATAAGTTGCATCAGTCTCCCTAGAAACTTGATGTGTTTGTACTTTTCAGTTTTCAATTTATGAAAAATATAAATGCACTCTTGTTTTAAGTAGTCCTTTTACACTAGATATTTGTTTACCTCTTTATAGTTAAAATATTATTTTCCCAATGAATGAATCTGTGTGCATGTTTTAAAAGATACCTTACTTTTTATTTTTCTTATTGTAACAGTTATTTTCATTGTAGAGAATTTAGAAAATAAGGATAAACACAATAATAACTTAAAAATGGCCTCTAGCCTCACCTAGAGATACAGTTGTAAGGTTTGAAATTGAGAATTACAAGTCCTCTCACGTTGTTCTTTTTCAAGCACATTTTGGTTACTGAGACCCTCGAATTCCCATATGAATTGTAGCAGCAGCTAGTCAGTTTCTGCAGTGGAACCCGCTGGGATTGTGATCAAAACCACATTGCATGTATGGATCGCTCTGGGGAGCACTGCCATTCCAAGAGCGCTGTCTTCTGATCCAGGAATGTGCGTGCTGTGTCTGTCCAGGTATTTAGGTCTTCTTTAATTTTTTGCAACAATGCTTTGAGTTTACAGAGCATTATTTTACTTTTTTTTCTTTGCCTTTATACTGAGGACAAGTGTGCCAGTTCCGGGATCAGAAGTGTATTTAAGCCCCGCCACTTGCTGCCACCATGGACGCTGCACTCTTGCTTTGCCCTGTGTAAAATCTTGCACAAAATAGGACCTCAGTAACTCTCTTTTGAATGAATGATAATATGATTGTTGAATGATGCTTGAGAGTCCTTGTAATGATGTATTTTTCCCAGCCTTTCCCCTATTCATAATGAGGCCCTTTCCCTTCCTTTCCTCCAGCCTGGTTTTCAGCCTGCCTGTGGCATTGATTTTCCCTGTCTGTAGACTCTTCTTTTCACTGGTTCACGATAATCTTACATGTGCGCTTTGGAAACTTGCTAAATGACAAGAAAGAGCAAATCCATTGCATGCTAGTATTTTTAGAGTGTGTTATTCTTTTATCGATTGAAATTAAATCAGGCTTACCCCCTGAGCCCTCCCATGAGCTTTTTCCGCCTTCCTACAGGTGATACTGCTCTGGTTGCTGCATGTCCCTGCCCCCAGCCTTGGTTTTGGAGTTGAGTAAGTCACCATCAGTGGAGTACTCTCTTTAAAATTTGAAGACAACATTTGCTCCTTCTCCCTTGTTGGGGACTTGGATGAGATGAGGTACCAGATAAAGAATGGAGCCCCACCTCATTCTGACCCCAGCTCTTTCCGTTCCTTTCTCCAGGGGAAAAGAGTACAATTCAACAGTATAAATATTGATTGTGAGCTAATGAGATAGACAAGACAACCGGACATTTATTAAATATACTTTCATGCCAGAAATAAATGTATTATACACACAAAAAGCACACAGAGCACGTTAGTACCGTGCTTACAAATGTGGGTCCGAGTTCGAGTCCTGCTCTGGAGCGACCAGTCCTGTGAGATGGAGAAATGTTAGGTCAGCTTAGCATCTCCCGGACTTGTTTCCTGTCCTGCAAAGACGGGCTCGTTAGGCGTCCCACCCCCATAGAGGTGCTGTGGGGTGTAAATGACGCGCATGGGCAGACCAAGCACAGCTTCTCGTTCCTCGTAAGTGCAGGATAGAATGGATTTGCGGAGACGGCGTTATGGCCGCACCGTGAGGACTCTCAGCGCTCCAAAGGGAAGACTTGTGGTTTGGAGATGGGATTCTCACTTCGGTAAATACCCAATGATTGTGTTATTGGCCTCTTCTGATTTGAATCTATTCTTTGGAAAGTACATATTGTAGATATATTTTTTCAAGCATGCGTGCTTTTTTTCTTTTATTATTTACAGTTCTACCCTCTCATCTCTTGGTGTGACTTTTCATGGAATCCAGGAAACAGCCCTAAGCCACCTGCCTCTTCACATTTCTCCGTGGTGGTTTTCTTCCCTGACTTCAAGAGGGTTTTGCATAGGAAATTTTCTTTGTTCCCCTTTTCTTGCAGTCTCTCTCTCTGTCTGCCCATCTCTCACCTGTCCATCTGTCCATTTATCTACCCACTCATTCTTCTGACATGTTCCAAGAAGCAATTCAGGCAGCTTACAGAAGAACAGATACCAAATAAACAGGTGAGAAAATGGGGCCAAGTTCAGACAGTGAGGCTAGGAAGCGAGCTTGTGTGATGTTAGCAGGCGTGAGACACACGCCTCTGCCCTGTGACTTATCAGATCGACAACAAGAGTGTGCCTGAGGCTCCCAGCAGACACAGGGAAATAGGGTTTGTGGGAGATGCTCACTGGCTGTGAAATAAATAAGTGGATGTGGAGAAGCCCAGCCTTTCCAGCTACTAAGGCTTAGGAGGATATTTTGAGTGTCTTCCATAATCAGAGTATTTCATCTTTTATTTTGTCAGAGTTCTACATATTGTTGGTTACATTCTATACCTGGAAATTTCTCCAAAACTCCTTCCCACATGAGTCCCATGGCTCAGGAATGGGGTGGTCCTGCTCATTGACGGTGTTTGGACAGAAACAGAAAATGACAGCCTCAAAGGAGCCTGGGATTTGTCAGTTATGTTTTGTCAGTGCTGTAGATTTCAGAGAATGTTTTCACAGTTTCTCTCCATCTGAGGCGGCAGTGTGCTCTCTTAGCAGCATCCAGGAGCTCAGAGCCACGGGATGGTGAATGCTGACTGCACTGCCGTCAAGGCATCTAAGGTAGTCACTGCAGGCGTGGTGCTTTTACATACGGCATTTCATGTTCTTTAATAGAAGGTTTCAACAGGGAGTTAATTGAGTTAATTAACATTTAATAAATATGATACATTGTTGAAAAGACAGTTATAAGCAGAATATAAGCTGTGAAGATTTTAAGAACGGTTTCATCACTGAAATTTCAGTAGGGAAGATCCAGTTTACCTTATTTATGCCTCTCTTTTAAAGTAACAAAGAAACAAGACAGAAAAAGCAGAGGATGATTTCTGTTCTTCCTCTCGGCTTGCAGGTGCCCTCACCTCCAGTGACATTCATCCAGACACCAGCACTGACACTGGCCGTGCTCAGAACTGCCTCAGCCCTGAAGACACAACTGACAAATAGAAGGGGGCCGCGCCCTGTTACAGCAGGTGCTCTCACTTTGTGGGTCCTTATGTAACTGTGCGGTGTTAATCAGGATCGCCCGTTCTACATTACATGACGCTGCTGCGGTGTCTCCTAGTTACTTGTTTCTGTATGTACTCGTGTATTTTCTCCAATGTGTGGTACTACACATCTTAAAATGCTTTTTTCAGATGAAAAATAATGTGTATTTAATATAATAAGTCTGAAAAAAGGGGCAAAAGAGGCTATCCTGATCCCACTACTCAGAGATAATAATTAACACTTTAACAACTATTTTCTGTTCTTTTCATCAGTGTGTATCAACTCTCTCATAAAAACCAGTGAGCACTCTGTGCCTGTTTACTGTGTGGAGACCTCCATTTTCCATTTGGCTTTTTATATGTTTTCCTACAATATTCTAATTCCCCTGGCATGATTTTTAATGACCAGTATAGCATTCTGTCTTGTGGAGGCATCGTCCATTTTACTTCGGACTTAAATAAACTTTTAAATTCCAAGTATATTTAACTGAAATACTGAAAAGAGAACTGTGGTGGTACTGAAAGGCCTTTACATCCCTTCCCCTTTTTTCCTGAGGGCAAAACTGTTGACAATGTGGTGTATATATTTCATGACATTTATGCCTATGTATATACACATACATACATAGATACATAAACGAATCTGAGAAATCTATGTATATGTGTGTGTATATATGCTTTATTGAAAAATAAGACCATAATACATGTTTTATGCAGCTCGCTTTATTCACTCAGGAGTATAACATAGACGTCCTCCCACTCCATACTCAACCGGTCCTTTCAGATAGAGTGGAGGGGTCCCCTGATGTGCAGGTGTGTTCTCTTGTGCAAGGACACCTTTGGTGGGAGAGTGCTGTGGACAAGGCCCTGAACCATGCCGAAACGCCGGCCCCATCATAGCCCACATCTCGCCGTGATTTACCGCTTCATTGTCTTGATGGTGGACACTTAAGTTTTCTCCATTTTCCACTGTCAGAAAAGATGTTTGACTGGCATCCTTCTTCTGTAAATATTCCTGTGATCTCGTATGAGTATTCCTTTAGTTAAGGCTTCTGGAAATTTAGTCCCTGGATGTGACATTTACATTCATCACAGGCTCTTTTCAAGTGACTCTAGAAATTCCATCTCCAGTGGGCAAAGAAAAGATGTAGAATTGCTTATGTAACCATTTCTCTATAGCTGGATTTGATTTCACTTCAGCTTTTCATCCCACCATTGTAAACAGTGCTGTGAAAATATCCTGATGAGTACATCTTTTTGAACTGATTTTTTTCTAAACGAAACAATTCCTAGAAGGGGAGTTGAGTCTGTGTGTACAAACGTTTTTCAGAGTTTACATATCCATTGACATGTCGTCCTCCAAACACGTTGCTCACAGTTTGTTCTCTCATAGATGGACACTAGCTAGAACACCTTTTAAAAATATTTGCCAATATGATGAGCAAAAGTGCTTTTTCATTGTTTTAGTTTGCATTTGATGACCAATGAGGTATTCAGCATTTTTCACTTATTAGCCATCTGACTTTTAAAAAGTGAATGATCCCTTTTGTCCTTTGCACACAGTTAAGTGAAGGAGCTTCTTGTTGCTTTGTGACAGCTCTATGTATGTTATGAACATTAACCGCTTGACTTCATCAATATGTATCACGCAGTTTTTACTTGTCATTTCTTGCCTTTCATTTTATTCAGTAGGTTTACTTTTTTTGTGGCCCAAAATATACTTAAGATAGTAAATGTCTTCTTTTTGGGTTTTATTTTTGGTATTATTTTAGAAATACTTTCTTATAATGGTACAAATCTCTTCTGTAGGTTTTTTAATCTCTAAGATGGAGATGATAATAGTACTTGTTATAGTGAGAGGAAGTTGAATTAATATGAGCAAAGAGTTGTATTTGCTGTTATTAGTACTTTTTAATATTTACATCACTATCTGTAATTTTTCTTGTGGTCATTATGACAGGAATAGAATTTGTTCTTTCCAGGTGATTCTCTGATTGTCCCAGGACAATTATTGAATTCATACTTTGCTCTTTGATTTGAAATCCCACATGCACAAAATACTTATGTACACTAAAGTCTCTTTTTGAGCTCATGGTTCCCTTCTGTCAATCTTACTTTATTACTCCAGCACCATAACTTACATATTGTAAAAATTTATTTAATATCTGACAGTGTGATTTTTTTTTTGATTCTTTTCTTCCATCCCAATTTTTCTTGGCTAGTATTATGACTTTATTATTCCTGAAGAATTCTAAAATACTTTGTTCAAGTTAAAGTATAAAAACAGATAAGGGTTTTCATAGCATTTTTTAGTAAGTTTTCAATTATCTTTAACAGAACATTCATCTTTACAAAACTGCTTTCCTCCATGCAATATGTTGATGTCTCTACATTCACATCTCTTAATTTACCCCTCAGTATAGTCCTGTATTTTTCTCCATGGACAACATGGGCATTATTTTTGAGTTTAGCCCAGATTATTGTTTATGTTTTACTTAATTTTGTAAGTGAGAATTTTTTGCAATTATATTTTTTAACTCTTCAAACTGACACCTAGGAAGGCAGATTCGGATTGTCAATACTCACTTTGTAACTTGTCATTTAAAATTGTAAGTATTAAATACTTGTTCCAGAATCCTTTCTTTTCTGTTTTTCAAAATTTGTTTCCAAGATTATCAAAGTGGTCGTAGCTAAGTAGTATATTTGGGGAGACTGATGGAGAGAGGTAGTGTGGCTTATGTACAAACTCTGAGCAGTTTCATGGCTGCCTTTAGGCTGGAGAGGCCTCCGAAGAGCCCAGGTTAGACCAGGGATGGCTTTTTATGCACTTGAAAGCCAGCATTCCTGCCTTTGTGGAGAAGCCTGTTGGGCTTGACAGGTAGATGATCAAGGTCCGATGGAGGCCATTGGCTGCACAGAGCGCTGTGACTGTCAGAACTGGCGACCATTAACATGGGAAATGCTTGGCACCAGGAACACTGCAGGGGAGCTGGGGAGCCTGTGTGTTAAGGATTTTCCAGTCCTGGGAGTGAGAAGAGCAGACTCTGCATTCAGATCTGAGTTTGAATTCATCCTCTCTTGTTTAATGGTCCTCTGACTTTTGTCAAGTTATATATCCGCTTTGAACTCCTGTTTTCTTGTGTCCCAAAATAGGAGAATTACGGCCTGCTGCTAGAGTGTTTGATCCGGGTAAATGATTTGTGTCTATAAGATGTCATGTACTGTCACAAGTTCAGTGAGAAATGGGCTGTTGCCTCTTCTGCAACTCAGTGTTCCACAAGACACCTGGGGAAAGCCAGTCCCTAATTTGTGTGTGATGCAAGTAGGAACAAAATTAATGTCTTGCCTTTCGCTAGCAGTATTCTTACTCCTTTGCTTCATTTACTTCTTTCCTCCTTTCATTTCCCCTTTCCCCTCCTCCACCAAAAGAACCTGAGAATGTCTCAGAACACTAGATTCAAATTACTTTAAAGGTTGTCTCATCCTCATGAAATGACAGTAACATAAAAAAATCTGTACACATCCCAGAATTCATTGTATTTGATTTATGCACACACGCGCACGCACACACACACACACACACACACACACACACACAATCAGGCTACCTCCCACTTACAGAGGAAGAAGAACCACTTATTCTGAGTTTTCATTCACTGTCCGTGAGAGCAAAGTGTCTTACGCAGACTTTCACCTGGCTTCATGCATGGTGTTTTTAGTTGGATTTCTGCTTTGTGGCCATAGAATTATTCTCCTAACAGAAGAGAGGAAGTGGAGACATAGACATTCTGCTCAGATATTGGTGTCATCATATTTGAGTTGGGAAGGACTTAAGACAGCATAGAGTCGTATCTGTTTATGGGTGAGAATCCATGATAGTGTAACTTGGACAAGAACCTGGATCTTCTGCCATCGTGCCCACGCGGGTGAAGAGGCAACTTGGTGGGGGATGGCAGTGATCCTTCTTGCTTGAGTTCCAGGGTCTTGCTAGTTTTCATTGCTCACCTGCCTTTAGTTAAGGTCCATGTGGCCTCTCATGGGAAGGTCACGCTGTTCTGATAAATAAAGTTACTAATCAGCAAAAAGCTCTGGACCCACTCATATTTCCCAGAGTTTTTTCTGCTGACCTGCTGACACTTTATATAAATGAGACCTAAGAAACTACTGGATATAAAATCCTTTGTGTTATCCTCGAGTTCCAGAGGAATGGGGTGCTGTCTCAGGCTGTCTAAGGCTAGATCTGAATAAAGATAGGGTGATAGGCTTTGCTGCTGGACCCTCCACAATCAAATGTGTTTTCCACCTTAGTGTTTAGAATCAGGCAGATGAGATCAAATCTTGCCTTTACCAGTTATTAGCTTAGTGACCTTGGGGAAGAAACTGTACTTAATTGTGTTCAATTTTCTTTGTTTGTAAATAAGTTCAGTATTTATTTTAAGGTTTTTGATTTAGAGTTGAATGAGTTAATTTCCTCATTTATACCTAAAATACATATCGCGTGGCTCTATGATGGTGCCTTGGTTGTTGATTACTAAGGCACTCGGCAGGGAGAAAGGGGGTGGGGGACCCCTGGATTCTAGAGCTTATTATATTCCAGGATATGCTTGTAAAAGACTGGATGTGCAGTGGATTTTTAGTAAATATCCATTCCTTTCCTAATCCGCATTGATTGTGTATATATCTTTATATTAATATATGAACAAATTTATAATGCAATTTAAATCTTTCTGTAGAATTTAAAATATGTAGTTGTAACAAAAATACGTGAAATAAAATGATTTCACTTTTATTTTCTTTTCAATAAGCAAAACAAAATAAAATAGAAAAGAAAAAAAAAGGTTTGAAGGAGTAGAAATAACTTTCTTTCCGTAGAATCAATTCCCTAACAAAGATTTTTTGGTTGTGTTGTTAAACAGCATATAAAATTGATAGGTTGTGACATATTGGAAATGAGGAAACAGTGGAGACATACTACCTCCAATGAAGTCATTTAGTTACCACGTCAAAACTAGTTCTGCTTCCTGAATGACAGGCCAGTAAATCGGGAGTTGAGGTGTTAGAGCAAGGAATGGTGACTTTATTTGAAAAGCTGGCAGACCCAGAAGATGGCATACTGATATCCTGGAGAACCCTCTTCCCCAAGTCAGAATTCAGTCTCCTTTTTTACTAAAAAGGGGCGGGGGTGGGGTTGGTTGTTGCAAACTTCTTGCTGTACGAATTGATTTCCTTGGAATCCTTTGTTCTTGCAGCTGTCCATGTGGGTCAAATCATGGTGCCCCTGTAAAACCTCCAAAAATAAACAATGTTTATTCTGTTTTACTACTTGCCATCTATATATAAGTGCAGAAGAGCTAACATCCTTAAAGATCAGAGCCCGGAGAATAGTCTCTCCTGGATATTTCAGGCTAAAGGCAACTTTCTTTTACAAAAGCTCCAGAGCTAACAAGTCTGAATCTAGAAAACAGGGCAGAGGTTTAAAGCCAAAGGAACACATCTAATATGGAGTCAAATTTGTTCTTTTCTATTACAATTTCTTTTTCCACCTCATAAATAATTTTATTAAGAAACATGGGCAATTTTTTTTTATTTTTGCTTCTTAATAATGGATAAGTGGTCCAAATACATTTTTGTGAACAGGGATGCTGTGCGTGCCTTGGGGTTACAGCAAATTCTTGTTGGGGGTGGTCGACCCTGCAACATGCCTGCTGCCCCGTGACCTTTGGTGAGAGTCCCCCTAACCAGGGGCTATCTTCAGGAACCAGCATATGGGCATTGACCTCTGGAGACCTCTTTTTCATGTGCAGGAAATTTTTTCAGATTCTGTGATTGAAAAATCACTCCAGTTGGGGAAAATTAGGGAATAAAGGAAGAGGAAAGGGGCTTGGAGTAGAGTAGAAGAGAAGGACAGAAGATCATGGAGCCTGGGGGCTTGGCAGCGAGGCCTCCGGAGAGAGAGAAGCAGAGGTGGGGATGGGCCCGGTTCCAGAACCAGCTCCTGCACCTGTCCCCGCGCCCAAGACACACAGCCTTTAATGACCCAGGACTCTCTGCTGTCTGGGTGTCACCCTAGGCAGAACCTTGAGAACAAAATTAAGGGGTGGGCAGTACTCACATAGGGGGTCACAGAGGACTTTGTTCAAGTCCACAGTGCCTTTTCTGGTCATGTGTCTTCAGTTGTCCTTTATCTTAGGATCTGAGGAACAGGAGCAAGGAACTCAGGGAGAGATCCAGGAAGACATCTGAGTGTGTTAGGGAGGACATTCACAGCGAAACGGGGAGCGAGGACACCTGCAGCAAAGTAAAATGACTTTACAACTATTGCATCAGAGCTGCAGGTATGAGAGAGCCTAAGCCTGTTTCAGAGTGCTGGGGACAAGTGGAAAGGAATGGTAAAATTTCCACTGACAATTGAAATTTTGTTAAACAGCCTGCTACTCTTAATTGTATCACTTGAATGTAGGCAGGTGTATGTCTGTGAGCATTTATAGGTTCACACAACCCCACCAGCCCCTCTTGACCCCATCGGGGATGGGCTTTCTCAAGCACAGTGCACCTCCTGCTTGGGTGGGCCATGCTGCATGTCCTCACCTTGGGCCGGGCTGCTGCAGGGCACTGAGTCCCCAGGCACGGGCTGTGAGACACGACAGGAACATCTCTGCTCATAACTGAGAGCATCCGTTTCCCCCTGCAGTGTAAGAATGCCGGTGACTCAGTTAGAAGCATGCTTCAAAGCTGTCCGTGTCTTTGCCATCCAGAAGCGGAGCCTGGGAGCTTCCGAATTTCTCCAGAATGCGGTTTACATTCACCTTCGATAGGTGAGTGCATGTCCACTTACAATTGGAGGAATTACTGCAGTTTTTCTGAAACTTACCACTATTCCATCTGATTTTTCTGTGCTAGGATTCAGTATAGCCTGCTAAAAATTCTGGAGTCAGATCTTGAAACCCTGATGAAGAGGACTATTTATCTTATTTCTTTATATGATAGTATTTTACTTTCAAAATTCAGAGTTTTTGGTTTTTTGAGGAAATTTGGGGGGGTTGGAGAATCAACTTTTCTCTTACCATCTATGTGACCTGTTGCTATATGCCTCTCACCTGTCTTCTGTCACTTGTGAGGCAGTTCCATTTGTGACCCTGTCCGGTTTGTTCATTTTATAAAACATAAAGTCTGTAAAAGTACAGTCCCTTTTACTCTGAAGACATTCCACAAGTACTACTTAAATCTGAGTGTGGTTTTTAGAAGAGAGAATCATTAGAACATGTACTTGCAGGTTGCTAGTGCAAAATCCCCAAATCAATACTCTAGCTCAACATCTAAGATCTTTCTAATCTACCTTGGATTTATATGGATAAGTGAAGCAGTTTTGCTAAGAACACAAGACCAGGTTTAGAATACAGGCTGGTGTAACTCAGCAGGTCCTTCCATGCTGATGCTCTGCCAGAGGGCGGGGCCGAGGAGAGAGGGCGTGTCCTGCCCTCCCTGAGCTGACAGTTTCATGGCAAAGACCTTCATCAGGTGAAGAACTGGGAGTTTCTTCTAAGAACAGTGGGATTGAAAAGAGTCCTATAAGCGCGGGACTGACAGAATACCATTTGACTCAAGTAGGGGAGAGCGGTTGTGGGGCCACTTGGGAGACTCGTGATTCCAGGAGTGCAGTGTTGGTGGCTTCCACTTGAGCGGTGAGATGGTCAGTGGGTAAAAGCAAACAGATTGAAGACATGTTTAGATGGTAAAAAGAAAGGATGAATGCTGTCTGTGAAGGTAGGATGGAGTAAGGCCCAGCTTTCTGGGTGGATTAATCAGGTAAATGATGGTCCTGCTGTGCTTTTAGGAGGGAAACTTGCAGAGGAAGTTCGGGGGGAAAACTGATGAGTTCAGTTCTGGGTAAAGTGAAAGGCTGCTCGATGTGTGGTCTGGGAACTCAGGTGAGAGCCAGTAGTGAGTAGAGGGAGGGGAGAGAGTTTTTCAAATCATTTTGTCTTGTGAACATACAAATAAGAATGAGTAATGACACACAAAACCTCTAAATTCTGGATTTAAAACCCAATAACATTTTGTTATATTGAGTGCAGAGGTTCTTAAATTTTTAATAGAAATTAAACAAATAGAAACAAAATAGTGGAGTTAATCAACATCTTAGAGTTGATGTGTGTCCTTGTATGTATTTTGATACCTCATCTCTTTATAAGCATAATCTACAAAAGCTTGTTTAGCATAAGATTTAAAAAAAAGGGACGGGGCACACAATGTTGTGGGTTGAGGCTGATCACCTTGGGCAAATTTTGTAGTCTCTCTGTGCCTTAGTTGCATCTTCTGTGACTGCCCCCGGGCCCCTCATCACAGCTGATTTCCTAGACTAGATTTTGGGAGGGAGGCTGCTGAAGGGATTAAGAAGTGGCAAATGCTAGAGATACTGAAGAGAGACAAAAAAACAGATTAAAGCCTATAAACTTTGTACAAATACCCTCAAAAGTGAAAGAATCCCGCAGTGTTTTGAGCCACTTAGCGTAAGGGAAACAAAATCACGTGGACCCAATTCTCTTGAGCATGTGATTATTGTGGGTGGGAGGATGTCATCAGAAAAGTGTTGAGAAGAGGCCTTTTGGTTTCCCTTGACATTTCCAGTAAGGATGGGGCAGAGGAGCGAAAACCCCCTCTTCACAGTGGAAGCTGCTGTTTTGTGCGAAACTGACCAAAGGTTGGAGACCAGTCATCAGCGGTGCTGGCAAATGAAGAGACTTCTGGATTGGGTGGGGCACTTGCTGTGACTTCCAGGTGACCTGCTGACTGGGGGCTGTGAGGAGGGCAGTAGTTTTGCAGGGTGACCCGGGCATAATCCCTGGCTCTGAGGCTGCTGCTCTGATTAGCAGACCTGGGCACCCGCAGTCCTAACGGGGCAGCTCATGATGTAGCCTGGGACACCTGCCATTCTGAGGGCGAGAAGAGGGCTCCTCTGAGGGGGTGTCCCTGTGGAGAGTGGAAACATCATCCTGCAGGGGAGAAAGTGCCTCTGAGCACGGGGCCGGAAACACAGGCAAGACCAGCCTGAGCACGGAGGGTTTGGGAACCCGGAAGTCATACAGTGGCCTGAGCAGCCTTGTTCCTGAGAGACTGGAGGGAAAAGATGCTGAAAAGTCAGGCAATGATCTGACCCTGTGGTGGGTTATGAGTGACAAGAAAGGACTGGTCAGGCAGGCACGAGAGAACCCTGTGGCCATCCCAGCTGGGGCATCACGCCGGAGGGAGGAGCAGAGTTATAGACTTTGCCACTTATTAGCTGTGTGACTTTGAGCAATATCACTCCACCTCTCTCTACATATATCTTGATGTGTAAAGTGACAGAGTGACAGGCTCGTGTCATCAGAAGGCTTAGTTTAGCTCTGATCCTCTGTGTCCTGTCCTGTCAGTGCTACCCTGCAAGTTTCTGCAGCGGCTGCTCTTACCCTGAGATGGGAGGGCGCAGAGGGACATTGTAGAGCCTGAGGGCAGGAAGAGGTTGCTTTAAAAGCAGACTTGTAGCCGCCTGCATTTGCAGACCTTCAGGCAGTTTGGTTGGAGTTAGTGGAGAGAACTTTGGAGGCCTTAGTATCCTCATAAAACTTGTTTTGCCTTGGGGACTGGATTTAACTTTGCAGATCCATGTTGAAGATTTGAGCTTCTGGCAAAGCTGTTTTCAGAGATGGGTATATACATAACATATGGTATAAAATAAAATGCTTTTATTTAATGTGTGGGACTTTGCAGGTCTTGGGAACAGCTAAGATGGCCTGGTCTCCACGGATGACAGTAGGGGTCAGCAGAGCGTGCGGGAGGGCAGGCTGACCTCCTTGCTTCTGCAGGGGGTTCTCCATAGCAAGACACTCTGTTGAGTTGACTCTTCTCTAAGTTTGGTCTGAGCAGACAGCAAAGTAATGTGTTCTGGTGGGATTGTATAATGACAGGAAGAACGAGGAACCCGTGGTTTTCGGGACTAGAACACGCTTTTGGTTCCTGATCCAGTGTGTTCCATTACAGAATTGATGAGTTGTGTCTATTCTGGGACTTGATTGAAAGAAACATTCAGCCTTAAAGTTAAGAGTTATGTATTATTTGGAGGGAGGACTCGAGCCGGGATGACAGCCTTTCAGATCACTCTGAGAGACTGCTCCCAAGAGGTAGGGAAGGAGCTGGGATATATAGGAGCTTTACAACAAAGACCAGGTAGTTGGAACAATAAAAGATTGTTATCTAAGAAAGCCAGGTATCTCTAGTTCAAGAATTTAGTGTTTTTCTATGTATGGGAGGATGCGAACATTTTGGTCATTGAATTCAATTCTTTAACAAGCACCTGGCTATCTAGGGCCAGTATCCTGTTGTTTCTTACTGTGAGTCCGCTCAGAGGGCACCACTGTGAGTGGCTGAGAGGCTAGGCTGCAGGCTTGTACTCGCTGAGGGGTGGCAGCAGCTGCTGATGACTTGGTTTCAGCATTCTTTGTTTACTGACATGGATGCAGTATTTTCATTCACATTGTAGTATTTTCATTCACAGTGCTCCCCCTTGGTCCTAAATTCGACCAATATTTTGAGAGACATTTCATGACCAATTTTGTCCCATGGTGCTAGGATGGCTCATTCCTAGTTAAGTTGAAGAATATTCTGAGCTGCCATTCAAGGTGTTAGATATTTATCAGGACCTGTTGATACTAAAATTTCTCTGGATCGCCTGTCTTACTAGTCTATTATGATCGAGGAAATGTTTGCCCTTCGTTGCTCATTCCCATACCTAGAATCACACTATTACAATTATTTTATACAGGGTTATAAATTTTATCTATTTCTTCAAGATGTTTAGGCATCATCAATCTTGTAGGCCTAGTTACACATTGGGAAATGTAACAGACAACAATTTTATTATATAGACAGGGTATAAGTAATAAAGCTAGTAAAGTTAATAAAGTCACGAATGAGAATTTAATAGTCGAGAAGTTATATTTTTGGGTTAAAATTTTGCTTGTGTTCCTGATTGAGTTTGAGTCATCTTATGAGAAATTTCATATTTATGGTCAGGGTCAGAGCAAGTATTAATTAGCCTGGTGAGGTCTCCCACCTTGTAAGATCAACAGTGGCCTAAACAGAACTATAATTTCCTTTTTAGAATAACGTTTCTGAGGGCTATCTAATTAGAGCCTTGGAGTAGGGAAACCCACCAAGGTAACACAGAAGTACTAGACATAGGTAATTTACCATAAACTTAACAGTTGGAGTAGTTCATAATCAAAGGTAGGAGAAATTATCAAAGTAATTGGCATACAGGCCTGGTTCGGTGTTTTGGGTCAGCTGTCTTACCTCAGATGTCGTCGTCTTCTCATCCTGGCCTGGGTAGATTTTTCTTCATTTGGGCATTGTTTTAAGGTGAGCAGTGCTCTATAGGCCAGTGCACTGCAGGGGATGTTTCTGATAGGAAATGAATCCAAAAGTCCATTTCCTTCAGCTTTGGTATGTACGGTCTAGTTAAGAGTACCTGATAAAGGATCCTTCCATTCAGGTAGTAGACAGTTTTTTAAGTCATGCCTGTTCCAGTATGTATAATCCCCTGGCTGCAGGTCATGGGGCATTGGAAGTTTACCCAAGGATAGATTACTGAACTTCAGAAACAAACCTAGAGTATTCTTTTCATAATTCAATTAACCTTTACAGCAATGTGACATAACAGCAAGGAATGATCTGGGAAATGTCTTAGTAAATATAGACCTCAATTAACAAAACTAGAATTTAATATCCACTAAAATATAATCTTTTTTCTCTCTAAAGTTACGCTCATTTTTCTCAAATATAGTCAAATCAAGAGTAATTTGTTTACAAGTTAAGTCTGATTATTTGATCATATAGGCTTTTTTAAATTGGCTGTGTTGGAACTTTTAATTAGGAGTCTCAGGGTAGAATGTTAATAAGGTTTTCTAAGGCCAGGAAAGCCACATCAAGGTCTTGTCATGGTTTTCTGCCTTACACATTTAGGTAAATTCTTTTCTCTTTAAAATCCTTAAAATACCTTGAGATTCCTATATCTGTTAGGAGATGATCTTCCTCATTTGTCTGATAGAGCCACTGAGGACCTAAGAGATTTTAGTCTCTTGAGGGATCAGAGAGAAAAGATAACTGTTCCAAGTCTGCTTACATAGGTATAATTTATCAAATTTCTGTGAATCATAACTAGTTAAGGAGAAGAGTTTCTTTATGTCAGGGAAACAGGTTAAAAGCCAGTAGTATTTCAGACAAAATCAAAAATTATAACCATATTCACCAGTTTACTCAGTCCCATGTAACTAATTTTTTAATCAGTTTTCATTAGATATTTAAAATTTCTTACCGAGTTTAGTTCAGTGTTATAGTTTGAAATTTATTAGAAACCAGTAAATCTCCTTGAAGAGAAAGCATTTTGCAAAATCATCAGAAGAAAGCAATTAACTGTCTATAAATGACAAAAATTTAAAAGCATGTTTAGACACCGTTACACTATAATCGATGAAGAAACCTGGTCACTATAACCAGAAATATGACTGGTAACATTTTAGATATGCCAGATTTTAGTGAGTCCATATAATTTCTAGAGTATCTATATTAATAATGTTTTCTCATACAATATAACCTTAGAAGATTTATTATTCATTTGACAATACCATGTATTTAACATGCCAAATAAATTTACTAGTTTAAAATCTCTCTTTGGGATGTTTCAGGGGCCCTCTGTAGCATCCCAAACTTAACTGGAGATTAAAATAACTTTAATTAGAAATTGATATTTGGGGAGTTTGTTAAAAGATTTCAAAACACTTGGTCACGTAAACATATAGATCACTGTGAAGTAGTACTTATTCATTAAGAAAATACGTCAAAGGTAAAGGCAGAACAGATCAGGTAAGTGGTATAAGAAGCTTTACAATTTGTTACTGAAGGTGGATTAACATTTCAAGACAATTTTGTCCTCTTAACAGAGAGTAAACCAAATCTACTCTTGTACAAGTTTATGTCTAAGATTCATTTACTTTGCCCAAGTTGATTCTAAATTTAGCCAATTCCGACCACGTACAAATCCCTTTCTTCAGGGTTCCTCTTCCACAAGCCTTCCACAGCTTTCTATACTCATATTAGTTTGTTCCTTATTTTCTATTCCATTCAGAAGTAACCAGCTTCAGGACAAAGTCACTATTTTTCATTAACAAAATATAATTCCATTCTTATATCTTCCTTTACACATTTATCTTACTTTCCTAGGATACTGAGATCATTCCCTTAATAATAAAGACTATTTCAAGGTGGCACCAACCATTTATTAATACTTCTAAACACCTGTATTTTCTCTGTAAGAGGAAGTTAAATGTTAAATAATTCATATTTCAATCTTATTTTATCTGAAAATGGCATAGCTATTTAATAAAATCCTATCATTTAACTTAATGTAGCACAACTCTAGAATTTAAAGATATCAAACATTTAGAGATTATCTTAAACATACATTTTAAAAATATATTTTAAAAATTTGCCCAAAGCTCTCATCTCATTTGCATTTAATTTATTTAAATTTTACCACACCACATTACTATTATATTTTTTAACAAATCTGCACCAGATATAACAGGATCTTATTTGACTTTCATTAAACCTAGGTTCAGTAAAAGTACTATACTTAATATTGGTGACTTTAAAGATGTCTATATTAATTAGAACATTCTTAAACTAAACAATATCAAATATTATCTTAATATTGAATATTTTCCAGTTCACATGAAGCTGAAGGTCAATTTGGTCAGTTTTTATTTTAAAACTACTTAATTTGTAAGCTCTTATTTTTTACGCCAATTAAGCAGAGTTCTTTGACATTGATTTTTATTTTTTCAGCTGTAGAATTATCTCACATCTACAATGTGTACGCAGGCTTATAAACAGACAAAAGTTAGAGATTTCATAGCTTCATTTTAAAACTTACTTATGAGATAAGTATAATAATAGTTGTAGTGAACTGAATTTGCTTGCTCAAATCACTAAGTCTTACAATTCATGAAACAGACATTTAAGATTTCTTGACAAAGGCTTAAGGACCCATCAGAGTTCTGAGCTCTAAAATGCCACAAATTTCTTTGGCCCTGAGTTTTATCTCGTTGAGCTAATTAGGCTCAGTCCTAGGTCACTGTTTGCTGTATTTCCATTTCTGATCTGCAAGACAAAGACACACGCTTCCAGTTCCCCAGAGAATTTCTCTGTCACACAGGCCCAATTGTATCTCCTTAATTTGCTTCTTTGTATCAGTGAGAAGAGCTGTAAACAAAGAATTCCATGTTTAAAATTTTAAGGTTTATTTATCTTGCCTTTGAAAGCTTGCATAAGGCATTTAGTAAGGTCTCTTTTCCTTGAGTTATAAGTTAAACCCAGGGTAAACCTCTTATTATATTTTTTATTAGCTACTGAATATTACTTTTTAGTTTTACGTTATATTGGACAGCTCATGTAACTCTATTGGTTTCCTTTACTGTGTTCAATTAATATTTTCTGAGGGATAGATACGTGCCCAGCCTTGTAATACCAAGAAAAGGAAGCGTTTTTCCATTGAAACATATCTATCCCAAAAGATAATTAAGGAAGATGTTTATACAAATCCCATTTAATATATCAATTTTACAAACTTTTATCTCAATTTTATTAAATCTTATACCTTTAATTTTTATATTTATTATGTTTAATCAATAATTCTTATTTCTAGAAGGAGTGCCAAAAGCCTTTTTTTTTCCGTGCATTGTATCTAATTTTATAGAAAAGTCTCTGGGATCCCAAAGTTTGAGCCAAAGATCTTAGGCCCTTCTCAATTTTAATTTCATTAATTGGTCTGTTGTCCCAATCATTGATCAAGTATTTCAGTCTATATATATTTATATATATATATATATATATATATATATATATATATATATATATATATATATATATTATCCCTATAAATACATATATTTAAAACTGTGGTAAATAAAACGGACTTGTTTGAACTTTAATGTTGGGGGTAGTAGGTGATATCTTTGGCTCTTTTTTTTTTAACTTTACGTAGTGTAGTATCAAAACCTTGCATGTAAATGCAAAAATGTCCATTTTATTTATCTCATTCAAAATAACCATATAAAAATATTTATCCATTTGGGATAAGCCCCTTATCTTTTTTTTTCCTACATCTTTACAATTCTTTTTCCAGTTATTCAACCTAATTAACATTAATTACTCTAAGTTTTTATTAGCATGTCTAAAACCATTGATTGGAAAGTAAAAACACAAATGTAGCTTTTGAAACCAGTTTTTTTTTTTTAACTGAGTTATTAAGTTAAACATTAGATATATTTTTCGACCTTTAAACTTGATTTTATTAGTTACCAATAAAACAGATGTTTATACAGAGAGCTCTTTCAACTTTCACCAATTTAAAAGTTTTTCCAAATTAAAGGATCCAACATATGGCCATCAATTTATATATATTCATTTATATAAAATAAAAAATATATATATTTTTTAAACCAATAAGATGAAGAGGATTTTCCACATGAGAGTGGGTGTGTTGCCTAAATAAAATTCAAAAGTTTACTCTCCAAAAGCTAAAGGCCTTTGGGGTACATGCTGATGAAACAAAGGTTAAGATGGCAAAATATCTGAAAATTGGTACAATCAAAGGATTGTTGAGAATCCCAGTTTATTTGCGTGGCCACCATATGTACACAATATTTCTACCTTTTGTATGGCAGATTCCAAGGTTTCCTTTAAAAATAAATGAAACACATATATATATACGTACACAAAAATAAAATACCCAGAGAAAGATAAAACGTTTTCATTTCAAGGACATAGGAAAAAACATCCAAGATACCCCTAAAGGGGATTTTGTTTTATAAGTTCAGAATTCCTAAAAATGTTTTTAACAGTCCTGGTTAGTTACTTTCAGGGTGAGGGTTTTTTTTTTTTTTTTTTTTTTTTTGGAATTAATGTTGTAAGATTTGTACGTATATAAACCTGGCTATGGTATTAGATGGAGGCTGGCAATCTGTCATTTCTTTTTCTTTTCTTTTCTTTTCTTTATTTTTTTTCTTTTTTTGAAAGTTCTATTCCCCATTCTAAGGTCGGGTTCTCAAAATAAAATTGCTAGTAAGTTTTCCCACAAGGACAACTATATGGCATGAAGTATTTGCCTCTACCAATCCTGCAAGTTTCTCTGTCACTGGAGAAAGCTGTTACCAGCCAGGAGGAGGGTCCCAATTTTGGAGTTGAAAGGTTCCTCATAAGAGTTTTACTTTTATCCTGAAAAATTCAGTAGAGGTAACCAAATTGAGGAAAACATTAGACCAGCCTCTTACCTAACCACTCAGTCCTGAACCCAGTGTCTTTCAACTTGGACCAACTCGGGACGTCTCCACTGGGTGAGTACTTTCCTGGTATGTTTCCACCAGCCCCACTTTGGACGTCTCCTCAAGGTGGGTGTTTCCTGTTATCTTTCAACCAGGCCCCAGCCAGCATGTCTCCACCGGGTGGGTAATTCTCCCCCCAGTATCTTTCAACTGGAGGTCCAGGTACCTGGATACACTGCCAAATAAAACTCAGGATCATCAACCAATATGGGAGATCCTAGAACCAGAAGAGACTCACTCAAATTCATCTGGACTCCCCGAGGAGGCAGACGGGCACAAAGGGCCACTGCTGGTACCAAGGCTCCGGTTCCTCGGAGAGTTCAGCTGGAGAGAAGTCTGCTCTGGGTCCTTTCATGGTTTCCAAAACTGTTGACTGAAATACATGTGCAGCCTAAAAGTTAAGAGTTATGATTTATTTGGCAGGAGGACTTGACCTGGGATGACAGCCACTCAGATCTCTCTGAGGGACTGCTCAGAAGAGGTTGGGGAGGAACTAGGATATATAGGAGCTTTACAACAAAGACCGGGAAGTTGGAACAATAAAAGATTGCTTGTTATCTAAAGAAAGCCAGGTATGTCAAGTTCAAGAATTTAGTGCTTTTCTATGTATGGGAGGAAGCAAACATTTGGACTCACTGAATTCCTTCTTTAGACAAACACCTAGCTATCTAGGGCTAATATCCTGTCCTTTCTTATTCTGAGTCTGCTCAGAGGGCACCGTTGTGAGTGGCTGCAGAGGCTGGGCTGCAGGCTTGTCCTTGCTGGGGTGTGTTGGCAGCCGCTGATGACTTGGTTTCAGCATTCTTTGTTTACTGACATGGTTGCAGTATTTTCATTCACATTGTAATAATTTCTTTCACAGACTGACTATGGATAATCTGCAACCTTGGAAAGCAACCGAGATGGAATTACTGCAGGTACCTTCTACTTTAATAAGCCGTGTGCAAACATAAACATGGAGGAAGGATACAAAAGAATTTGGTGGTGTAGGGAAGGCTTTCTGCACATTACAGGAGAAGGCAAGGCAGATTTCCTCTCCTTTGTGGGCAGGACGTGATTCCACCTTTCTTTTCTGTAGTGGTTTCTGAGAACAATTTATGGTAATTAACCAACATTGACAAAAGTTGGAACACAATGCATTTAAGAGCTGGCCAGCTGGAAATTGTGTATTGGACAGGTGGATTTCATAGGCAAGTGGTCAGGTGGATGGGAGAGAGATGGAGCCCACGTCTGGGCCCAGATTCAGGTTTAAATCGCCATTTCCTCACCATAGGGCCTTGGAATAGAATGTAACCTCTCTTAACCTGTTGGTGATGCTGTGAAATGCGCATGATAATACTCTTTTGTTCCTGGGATTGTTGTAAGTTGTAAAGAGTATTAGAGCACACATGAAGCACTTAACACACTGGCACTTAGCAGTGTTCACTGTGTGCGGCCGCCCCGCTTCGCGTGTGTCAGAGCCGTAAAGGCAGCATGTGTCTGTTGAGGGCGCACTGGTGGCCCCTTGAATACGTTGTGAATTGGTGATTTCTATTAATCCTTGTAACTCTGTGTGCCATGGGCAGTTATTTTCATGGACAGATGAGGAATCTCAGGGTAAAGAAGACTGTGTAATTTGCCCAAAGTCAGACCATAATTTTGGGTGCAGGGGCCTCAGTTCAGCATGGGCCCCTGGGCCTTCTACCCTCTTCGTTAAGAACCAGAGCCAGATGTGGGGTCGACTGTCACCCAGCACAGAATATCCAGCAGGTAGCAAGACACACCTGGCCCTGTGCTGCTTGAGCAAAACTCCGGAGGGGAGGCAGTTACAAAAGTGATAAACATAAAAACAGATGACTGCAAACTGTGATCAGCTCTGAGAAGGAAGGGAACAGGCCTCGCAGTGCAGCGCTGGGATCTTTCTCGTCGGGGCTGCTCTGGGGGCGTTCATCTCAGCTAAACAAGCTCTGCTGCTGCACCAAGGCAGGAAGACAGGGTGCTTGTGACCAGGTAGACTGGGCCTCGTTGATCATTCTCATTCCCCATTAAGTGGCAGCTGTCACGGTCACTTACCTAGTAAACAGATGTTGGCCATAATCATCATGCATTTTGCTAGGTAGTTTTATTGGCCCCACCTTTGAGATGAGGTCATTGAAGCTGGGCAGTTTGCTGCATGCCCGTGATCACCATGGAAATAACCCCGCTTGTCTTTCAACTTAGACTGGTGTGGCTGTCATGCCCCAGCCCTGTGAATGGCATCATGTAGCTTCTCCCAAGTGGCCCAAATGACTGACATTGATTTTCTTAATTCATAGGAAATGGTATGTGACAATAGGAGAAAAAGATAGTAAGAAATTTTTTGGAAAAATAGAAAAAAATCCATTTCTTCCCCAGCTGGGGAAGCGTACCCTGTGTCACTCACCCCACTCACTGCCTGGCACCTCCTCCCTTCTGACTCCATGTTCAGAAGCCACTCTGAGCCTTTGAAGAACATTTTGCCTCATGACACTGTTGACTAGGACCTGCGACCTCTCTGTCCCTGGTTAACTCTCTCTTCAAAGCCATTTAAATTTTATGCAGGCTCATCTGCTCAGATGTAAGAATAGCCTCTTTAAAACGTCTTGATGCAGCTCCTTAATGAAGATCTTGAGAAGGAAACCTAGCCAAAAGCAGGGAAGTATGCACATAGTGACCGTAAACTCAGCACTTTGTGAAGTTCAGAATCAGATGGGTGGGAGACTCAGGAAAGACCTTTTTAAGTTAGCAAGGGTAAAGTGAAAGGACGCAGGCTGTGTGAGACTGAAACATCTCGGTCCCAACCAGCAAGGCACCTGCGTTCACGATGGTGTGTGGGGAGTGCAGAATTCTCACAAAGAAAGAAGTGGTGGGATCGGAGGGAGGAAAGTTAGGTTTTTACTGGGGAAGGAAAATGTGGGCTGAACATTTCCTGGTTGAACAAGAGGACTGTGACATGATGTGCTTGTATTTTGGAGAGAAGGGTTTTGTGGGGATAGGCCTAGGGAGAACTCTCTCTGGCTGGGGAGTCAGCACAACAGAGAACCACAGAGAACTGAGCAGACCCCAGGCCCCTGCTGGGGGAGGGGCTGCCCGCCAATTCGAGCCCTGGGGGCTACTTCTGTCCCTTAGCTGGGTCCTCAGAGCTCCCTTCAAAATCCAGTCCTGTTGATACAAAAAAAACATGGGGCATGAGAAGGGCTGTGCCCCAGGCTTTGGTTGAGCCCCTGGAATGTGCCCCGTCCGATGTGGGTCCTTGGTTTCATGCAGGAAAGAATTCAAAACCAAGCCACTGTTGAGTAAAGGTAGATTTATTCAGATAGATACATTGAAAGGCAAGAGAAACACCACGAGGTTTTGGGGTTTGATGCTCAGATTAAAAGTAGGTACTGGGATATCAATATTGTAGAATAGATAAACAAGATTATACTGTACAGCACAGGGAAATTTACACAAAGTGTTATGGTAACTAACAGAAAAAAGTGTGACAATGAGTGTTAATATGTGCATGTATGACTGAAAAATTGTGCTGAATACTGGAATTTGATACAACATTGTGAAATGATTATAAATCAATAAAAAATGTAAAAAAAAAAAAGAATGTGAGGAAGTTTTCAAGGAATGGTTCCAGATATAAAGCCCTTTCTGAGCATTTTCTCTATTTTGTGTGAAATGCATTTTTACTTGAAATTTGACTATAGTTGATCTTAATTCTTTCAAATATGGCAGGGTTTTTTATTTTTTTCAATTTCTTCTTTCTCTTTTTTTTTTGTTTTTTTTGAGCATGAAATCTGTTAGAACTATGGATAAAGCGTAAACAAAGCGTTGCTGAATTTTAAGTGTCATCTGTTGGCTGTAATGCTTAGAAAACGTCTGTATTTTGAAATAAAAATCTTTAATGCTAACTAAAAAGAAAAGTAGGTACACACTCCACAGACAGAGTGTGGGCCTTCTCCAAAGAGTGAGAGGGAGGGGTGCCCGAGAGGTGGTGCTGTGTTGCTGGTTTTCATGGGCTTGGTGGTTTCATATGCTAATAAGTAGAAGGACCTGCCTAGGGGCAAGGGGTTGGAATTCCCAGGGAGTTGGCCATTTCCCACCATTTGACCTTTTTTGGCTAGCCTTGGGACTGCCATGATGCCTGGGGTTGTGTTATTCACCATGTTACTATTACAGTGGGTGTAAAATGATGCTCAAGTTCTGCTAGAAGTTAAATCTCTTCATCCTGAGCCTCAAGGCCTATTGGGGGTTGAATGCTTCACCATTTTGATGTTAATTGCTGTGGCCTTCCTTGAACGGCTGTGCTCTGGCCCCTTCCATCCTGTCTCACTGTGATGACACAGAGAGAGCAAAGGCAAGGCCCTGCTTGTGCTCCTGCATTTAACAGCGGGAGGTGAGGTGTGGGCTTATGATGACTCTGAGTGGTGAGAAGGATGTTTCAGATTTTCCCTCGTGGGACATGGGGACTTGCCAGCAGCCACCGCAGATTTATCTCACGGGCATTATCGCTTGTGTCACTCATCTTTTTCTATTTTTTTTTTAAGTATTTAATCGAAATTTAATATCAGATATCTTTCATAAAGAAATTTCTCTTTTCCTTTTCTTTGGGGCTCTTTTTGGGGGTTAGGCAATTAGGTGTATTTATCTGTTAGTGGAGGCCCTGGGGCTTGACCCCAGAACCCCGTGCATGCTAAGCACTCGCTCTACCACTGAGCTCTACCACCACCTCATCATCTTTTTCTTTTTGCTTTAGCTGCCAAGAATCTTACAGCTGAATTTCTAGTCGGCCTTTAACACTTACCCTTACTTCATGGCATCCATTTTTATGACTTTACCTCCCCCTGGTTTCATTTAAGTATTGAATCTCCTTTTTCTCTTCACTGTCACATTTGTCTTTTTGTTGTTATGGTTGTTAAGCTGTGTTTAAAAAATTGTTTAAATTCTCTTTTAGCAGGAAGTTGAAAGTAAATATATATGTAAACAAATTTATCACACTTAAATGCTTTTATACATTCTAAGCTGTTTAGTAGTTACTTAAAAACCGAATGGAATATTAAAGGGAAAACATTTTAAAATCACTTTTTGAATTTTTTATAAAGGTATAGCTGATTTACAATATGATATAAGTTTAAGGGTGTTAAATAGATGCACAATTTTTAATGTTATGCTCCTTTTATAGTTTTTGTAAAACATTGGCTATATTCCCTGTGTTGTAAGATACATCCCTGTAGTGTGTTTATGTTACATGGAGCAGTTTGTATAAGAAAGCTGGTTATCGCAGAGTCTGGGGCGTGGCTGTGTCTGACCCAGGTTCACGCTCACCCTGCCTGTCAGAGCCCAGGCCCTCACTCCTGCCTGCAGGGCAGCGAGTGGAGGCAGGTCTCATCAGCGCTGGCACCACCCCCTGAGTGGCAGTGACAGCAGTGACTGTCTGTGGACATGCAAATTGTTGTTCCAGGAGCTTTACATGCATTTCTGCATTTAATAATTAAAGCCCTCCTGTGAGGAATCGTTTTATGTTTTTAATGAATAATACATTTGATTTTGATTTTGATAGAATTCAAACCTCCGGAAAATTTACAGGAATAGTACAATAAACGCTTAGATACAGTTCACCTAAAAGGGCACAATTAGCCCTTTTGTGTCTGGCTTTTTTTAGCATAAAGTTTGAAGGTTCATCCATGTTGTAGCCTGAATCAGTACTTTATTCTTTGGTTTGATAATATCCTTTTTCTTTTTGTTCTTTTTTGGTCTATTTAAACATATTTTAATTAAAGTCTAGTCAGTTTATAATGCTGCATCAGTTTCTTGTGTACAACACAACACTTCAGTTATATAGGAACATACCTGTATTCATTTTCACATTCTTTTTAAACATAATTTACTAGAAGATACTAAATATATTTTCCTGTGCTATACAGTATAAATTTGCTGTTTATTCTATACATAGTCGGTATCTGCAAATCTTGAACTCCCAAATTATTCCTTCCCATACCCTCTCCCCTCTGGTAACCATAGTTTGGTTTCTATGTCTCTGTGTCTGTTTCTGTTCTGTAGATAACTTTATCTTTTTGTTTGTTGGTTGTTTTATTTTTTTTTTAGATTCCACATGTGAGCGATCTCATATGGTATTTTTCTTTCTCTTTCTGGCTTACTTCACTTAGAATGTCATTCTTCAAGTCCATTCATGCTGCTGCAAATGGCATTAATTTATTATTTTTTATGGATGAATAGTAGTCTAATGTACAAATATACTACAACCTCTTTATCCAGTCATCTGTCAGTGGATATTTAGGTTATTTCCATGTCTTGCTATTGTAAATAGTGCTGCTCTGAAAATTGGGGTGTAGGTGTCTTTTTGAATTAGGGTTCCTTCTGGATATGTGCCTAGGAGTGGGATTTCTGGGTCATATGAGAGGTCAATTTTTTGTCTTTTGAGGAACATCTATAGTGTTTTCCACAATGGCTCCACCAAACTGCATTCTCACCACACTGTAGGAGCGTTCCTTATTCTCCACAGCCTCTCCAGCATTTATTGTTTGTGAACTTCTGAATGATGGCTATTCTGAATGGTGAGAGGTGATACTTGATTGCAGTTTTGATTTGCATTTCTCTGATAATGATATTGAGCATTTTTTCATGTGCCCATTGGCCATTTGTATGTTTTCATTGGAGAAATGTTTGTTTAGGTGTTCTGCCCATTTCTGGATTGAATTGTTTGTTTTTCTTTCTTATCAAGTGTAAAAGGTGTTTACATATTCTGGGAATTAGGCCCTTGTCAGTTTAATTCATTTCAAATATTTTCTTCCATTCCATAGGTTGTTTTTTTGTTTTGCTTACTGTTTCCTTTGCTGTTCAAAAGCTTGTAAGTTTAATTAGATCCCACTTATATATATTTGCTTGTATTTCTATTGCTTGAGTAGACTGCTCTAGGAGAACATTGCTGAGATGTATGTCAGATGATTTGCCTATCTTTTCGTCTAAGATGTTTATAGCGTCTTGTCTACATATTTAAGTCTTTAAGCCATTTTGAATTTATTTTTGTGTATGCTGTGAGGGAGTAGTCTAACTTCATTGATTTACATGCAGCTGTCCAGTTTTCCCTACACCATTTGCTGAAGAGGCTATCTTTATTCTATTGTATGTTCTCACCTCCTTTGTCAAAGATTCAAAGACCAAAACTTTGTGGGACTATGCTTGGTAATTTTGTTTGTACATTCATTGATGGATGGATATTGTTTGTAACTTTTGGCTATTATGAATATTGATGTACAAATTTTTTGTGAGAATATGTTTTCATTCTTTTGGCTGTAGAGTTGGCCCAACTTATGTTTAGTTTCCACTTCATGGATCCAGATGGCTGATTGTAAACGGACTCGAACATCCTTGGATTATGGTATCCAGGGTGGGGGTTCCAGAAATCAACCCCCCGAGGATACTGAGGGATGGCTCAATATGTAGGAGGGGAATTGCTGAGCCATATAACTCTAATCTTTTGAGGAAACACCAGACTTCTGCAAAGAAGCTGCACCATTGTCCCTTTCCAATGGCCACATATAAGGTATCTCTTCCTCCTGAATGACACTTGTTATTGTCCATGTTTGATTATAACCATCCTATTGGGTGTAAAATGAGATCGCATTTTGATACTGATTTGGCTAGTGATGCTGAGCATCTTTTCATATGCTTATTGGACATTTGTGTATCTATTTAAATCCTTGGCAAATTTAAAAATTGGGTCGATTTTCTTTGTCTTGTTCAGTTGTAAGCATTTGTTATATATCCTGGATACTAGTCTCTTATTAGATATATGCTTTGCAAAATTTTTCTCCTATTCTGCAGATTGTCATTTCACTTTAGTTTTCTTAAACATTAAAACAATTTCTTTATAGGGGAGGTAATTAGATGTATTGATTTATTTTATTTTTCTTGCTAAGCACGCACTCTATCCCTTAGAAACAACCTTCCCCTGTAATTTCACTTTCTTGATGATGTCCTTTATAAGAAAAAGGTTTTAACTTTGATGAAGTCCAGTTTATCTGCCTTTATCTTCTGTCACTTCTGCTCTTGGTATTGTATCTAGGAAACCAAAACCTATCCTAGGACCACAAAGATTTATACTGTGTCTTCTTTTAGAAAGTTTATAGGTTTAGTTATTATGTTTCTGTCTGTGATCCATTTTGAATTAATTTTTATTTGTTATATACAATATGGGGGGTCCAGATTCCATATTCATTCTTTTGCCTGCAGATTCCCAGCTGTCCTTGCACCATTTGTTGAATAGACTATTCTTTCAATGGAGTGTTGTTGGCACTCTTGTGGAAAACTGACTGTAAATGTATGTTTTTCCCTTCTGGGTTTTATTGTGTCTCATTGATTTATTTATCCAAACATGCCAGCACTATACTGACTTGAGTACTATAGCTTTTTAGTAAACTTTAAAGTGAGTCCTCCAACTTTGTTCTTCTTTTTCAAGATTGTTTTGTCTGTCCTGGGCTCCTTGCACTTCCATATGAATTTTGGTATCAGTTTTTCAATTTTTGAAAAGAATTCAGCTGGAATTTTGATAGCAATTCCACTGAATTTGTAGATCACTTTGGGGAGTCTTAACATTTTTAACAATATTGTCTACTATTCCATGAACATGGGATGCCTTCCATATATGTAAAACTTTTAAAGTTTTCTTCGGTGATACTTCAAAATGTTCAATGTAAAAATCTTGTAAATTTTTGTTAAATGTATCTCTCATTTTATTTTTAATGCTGTTGTAAATGGAAAGGCTATGCTTCTTCAGGCGGACTATATATCAATTTGTTTATTTCTAGGATTCCTACACAACAAATACCCTAGGTTTAAATTTGCTACATAAATCTATCCACATCTCTTCCCAACCCTGTGTTATAAGAAACCAAGACCCAAGTTAGGCTACATGAACACCTATGTGGAAGTGAGAAATGAGAAATGAGACCCTTGGGTGGGGCTTTGTGTAGATGATACTGACAGCTTATTCAGGATGGCTTTATCTTAATTTCTTTTAAACAACTCTTTCGTCAGATATTTAGTCAGATACATTAAGAACATGCCCTTTTGATGTGCAGAGGAGCTAAGATTATCATTTTCAAATAATTTCTAGTGAGAGTGTTGTACTTGAAACCCAATTTGCATCAATCTTTGAAGATTTATGTTTCAGGAGCTTTGACTAAACTACACATGTTTATTCAATAATGACAACTAAATGCTCAAGCAACATGTAAGAATTTGAGCAAACTGCCCCCGCCCCATAGTGCTGGTTGGCTGCAGCTGTAAATGGAGTCAGCGCTTACCTCTCCCTGTACGCTTGTGCTGATCTGCTCAAAGGGTTTCATCCAACAGTTTGTCTGTAGTCTGTTGGACAAAGCCATAAAACATTGATTTAAGTTTGCTGGAATGGAATATATGCTTATTAATATTAAGTAAGCACGTATTGAGCGCTTACTGTATGGTGGAATTGTCCCTCAGCCTCACATGAATATTATTTCTCTTAAAACCTCACATATTTCCTTGTTATTCTCACTTTACAGATAAGGAGACTGAGAATTAGGTCTTCTCTCTTTTGGGGGGAGCTCATTATCAATGACTGGAAGTTGTGAGGAAAAAGATATTGATTCATCCTGAAAAAACTTTTTTTGAGAGTCAGCAATGAAGAGGGTGACCACTGAAGAAGGTGATCATTGTTCGAGTGAGATGAGCCCCAGGTTGTACGGAGTCAGCATCCTTGTCTTGGACACGGCCAGTGTAGAGCTGCGTTGTGGGTGAGGTGGCGTGGCCGTGCAGGGAATGAGGATGCCGGGCCATTGGGCTGTTCTCAGGCCCAGTGGGGCTTTCTCTTAAGGGCAGTGGACCGTCATTGACAGATTTTAAATAGGGGAGTAGGGTGCTCTCATAGATCACTTTTGTATTGTAGAATGCTGGGAAACATTTAGAAGGCTCGGCAGGAGGTGATGTGATGAGTCAGAGTAGGGTGGCTGCGAGGTGTAGCAGTGTTCAATTTTCAAGTGGTTTTCAGTCCCATGTTTGTGGCTTAGTAGCCGTTTCACTTTGGATGACGCACTCAAGGAAGTGAAACAATTTATCTCATCAATTAAAGCAGTGACATACCGACTTCCCAGGACTGCTGTGGAGATCCAGTGAGATAACGTGTTCACAGTGTGCAGCATGGACCCCAGCACAAAGTCAGTGCTGAATGAGTTCCAGTGAGTACCTGGTAGGTCAGGTGTGGGTGGTGGGGCTCGGTGACTGAGGAAATCTGGGCCCTGAAGGATGGGTCCAGTCACATCTGTGAGTGATGGGACTGAGCTGGGAGAGGCAGAGAGACCTTGCCCCCCAACCAGTGGCCCTGGGCAGGACGGCTATGGGAGGAGATCCGTGAAGTCAGCTCTTTGCAGGTGGAGTTGGAGGTGCCCATGAGACATCTAAGTGCAATGTCACGAGCTCAAAGAGGAGGTCTGAGCTCAGGCTGTGCATTTTCCTATAATCTCAATCCCTGAGGACGCCTAGGTATTGATCACTGAACGTGAAGACATACTTTACAGGACAAGTGAATAGTAGTATCATCTCTGTCATGAAAGCTCACGTCTCTTTATTCATCACCCACTTTCCTAATTGGGTACTTACAGGGCGGTTCTTCACCGCCCTCCCCTGGGCTCTGGCTCCACATTAAAGAGCTGGTGGGCCTCCCTCTTTTCCAGAAGACACATTTAGCTGGTAGCCTTCTGTACCTTGCCAGACGTAGAATTTCAGTTTGTTGTTTTAATTCTATTTTCTGTTGGCCATCTCCTGACAGGAGAGAAGTTCTACCTCATGGTCATGTTTCAATTAGCTGTTACTGAGAATTGCTGCTCTGATCCATTATGTATGTATTTTATTAACTTTGTAGAGTATTTCTCATTTTTCTGTCTTTGCCCTTTAATTTTGTATGCCATTTCAAGGTTCTATCCTATTTGGGGCCTTATTTTTTTTAATTAAACAGTATCTGTTAGTTAAGAAAAGAAAAGCAAAGAAAAAATGCACATGATACCTAAATTTAGAAAATATCTAGTGTGTTTCCTGTCTCGGCAATGGAGTGATATAGAAACTCGTTAAAACCTTCATTACATATGTTCCTTAAAATGCTGATTAAGAAATAAAACCTTCCTTCCTCATCTTTCCAGCTGCACAGCTAATTGCCAAGAAAGTGAGGGGAAATACTCAGAATCCAAGACAAACAAGAAAGGGATTCTGGGAAGTAAGCGACCATTAGAAGCGCTTGCGGGGCCGTTTGGCTCCTGAGCTGGGTTTCAAATGCCCTGACAGGAGGGCAGGAGTTGAGCCCCAAGCCTCTCACAATGGGAGTTGAGTGGCTGATCTTATGTAAGGCCAAGCAGATCCTGAGAAGCCTGGTTTACTAAAGGGTGAACTAAGAAAAAAAAATTCCTCAAGGCAAGAAAGTAAGGAAAGTCAATTTTGTTGGGAGAGGGGAAAATAACAAATCCAAAGTAGGGATATAATTTAAAGCTGTTCTGGCATGAGAGTGACCACAAACTCCTGGCAGAAAAAAACAGCTACTCCTGGAATGAGAAATTGTGTTTTGAATGGATCAGTGAACCGCCATTCCGAAAAAGGCCTCCAGAGTCTTGTGGATCAAGATACTGGACCGCAAACACCTCTCTTCCAAGGTCTCATTCAAATAACCAGAAAGGTTTTAAAGGAAAGAAGCCATAATCATAGTTCTATTTATTGACATTACTGTATGCTAGGAATTCAGAGGTGACTATGGAGTCACCTCTTTTATGGACCTCACTTTCTGTTTGGGGAGACAAACTGACATAGTTGGGGAGCTTGGTGGAGGGAGTTGTTAGTCTGTTGCAATTAGCTAGGAAAGGAGATTAAGAAATCAGTGAAGAGTGGGTGAACTTTTTAGCTGAGGAGAGTCTTGTTCAGTTGGCTTTTAATTGCAGGCTCGATGAGTTTTCACTGGAGGGAACAGATCTTATGGAGGATGGACTTAGCTCAAGCCTCTTTAGAATGGACAAGTGAACCTGGACAAAGACAGTCAAATCTGTGCAGACATTGAAGTTCACTTGAATGAGCTCCATCCCTGAGCCAAAAGTAGGACAAATATTCAGCACTCCTTGAGGACAGAGGAGTGGTTTTTAAGGTTCTCCAAGAATGAATCCCAGGGAACTCTGATGGCCAGTTGTCAAACTGTGACTTTGTTCTTTGGACGGTGTACCCACCAAGTGTATTGGAATTTTATAGGTTTCCATTTCTCTTTAATTCATGTCAGGTGATGAGGACGTGGTCACAAGCATTTGACACCTTGTCGAGGTGACTTTGGGTACCTGCCTAGAAGCGCAGGCACAGCTGAGGATGCATCATACGTCTTGCCGCCCTTCCCGTTCCCTGGCTCCGTGATCACGGCAGAGTGGTTCCTTGTTGACCTGTCCGTCTCCTCTGTGACATCATAACCCATGAAAATATTGGAGCATATTAACTTGGCTTTGTTAAAGTCAAAGAACAGATCTAATATGGAGTCAGATTTGTTCTTTCCTACTTCAGTAGTACCATGGAGAAGGCACTTTGGGCAGCTTTTTATAGGGTCCTGGAGGCTTTCTCTCTCAGCCTCTGGGCGCCTCTATAACAAACTCTTCATAGATATCTGGCTTGCTGGAAATCACTCCGACTCTTTTGCCCTGAAAATGTGTTCTGTTTATAACTCATCCCTACACCTTGGAAAAATCTCAATAAAAACTCAGTGGGTTTTACACAAACCAAGGGCAGGGGTGAGGGATAGCATGTTACAATTTTATAAAATTAATAATAATAATAATAATAATAATAATAATAATAATAATAATAATAATAATAATAATAATAATAATAATAATGGAATACTTAAAACAGCACTGGGCACATAGGAGAGAGTCAATAAATGGTTCCTGGCTTAAATCAAAAGTGATGGTTCAGTGATTCCATGGCTGCTGTATTTGCTGTGTTAGTTACTCCTTTGCTCCATTACAATTGTTTTTACTGAAAAAGAAATACATGCATGTGGTTAAAAAAATTCAAACAGAGCACAAAAATACACAAGTGAAAGAAGTTTTCCCTCATCCTCTGTTCTTTCAGCCCTCCCTGGAGATGCCACTGTTTACTAATCTTTGTGTGATTTTCCAGATATGCTATGCACATTCCCACCTATGTATGTAAATTCCTTTAAAGTTTTAGTTATATTTAACTTAAAGTGATGTAAATACTGAAGTGGCTTCTTCCCCGGTAACAGAAAAGAACAAATCTGTCTCCATATTAGATCTATTCCTTTGATTTTAACCCTGTGCTCTGCCTCCTAGGCTTCATCTTGCTTGTATAAAAATGTTGCCTAGAGCCTGAAATATACAGGAGAGCCTATTCTGAAGGCTCTGCCCTTTAAGGATATTTAACACTTTTTCATTCATAAAAAGATTACAAGTTGCAGAAAAGAAAATAACGTTTGTTTTGCTGGAGGTTTACAGAGATTTGACCCAGGCAGATAGCTGCAAGAACAAAGGATTCTAAAAACAAAGAATTCCTACACCAAGAAGTTTGCTACAACTAAGCACGTAGGAAAGGAGCCTGAATTCTGACTTGGGGAGATGGTTTTCCAGGACATTAGTTTGCCATCTAGGTCTACAGAAACTTGCTATTCCATGCCCCAACACCTGGTCTCCGAACTTATTGGCCTGTCCTAAACTGAGGAGAATGAATTTGGACTCGGTAACACTCCTATCTACCTAGCAAGCTGGGCACTGGAACTGAGGACATCTTTCCCACACCCAGGGAACTGCTGTGAGCCCTTGATGGTTCCACTAGGGTGGGGTGTGGTTTACCCAGGAGGGATAGGGACTATGCACCAACACTGAGGCAGTCTGCTCTGTCTGGGGCTCTGATCTACCTCCCGCTCCCCAACAGCCCAACAACTGGGACAGTGGAGCCAAGGCAGAGATCGTGCCTGCCTGTTTCCCAGCGTGTAAAAGCTGAATATGTACTCTTCCCAAGGTAGTTCTGAGCGACAACACCTTCGGGCGCTTGGTTCCCAGAGCAACAGAAAACCCAGCTCTGCGTGGGGGCAACGGGTGTGATCCCTGTAGGGGTTCTGCAGAGGCCTTGGCTGGAGGGCTGGACCAGGGAGGTAAAACTTGAGCTGCGGGCCTTGAAGTGTTAGAGAAGGGTACAGAGGCAGGACTGCCTCCTCCTTTGTGGTGCCCCCAGAGGTAAAGATTTTTCTCCCCATCTCCGCTACTCCCCTCCCCTCTCTAGATCCCTCCCTTCTCTCTGCACCTCCTGTCCATCTGTTTCACTCCACTTTCCCCTCCTCTCCTCCTTCTCCCATCTTATCCCTCCATTGCTGCCCCAGCTTTTCTCGCAGAACCAAGAGGATCCCTGGTCCTCCTGCGCATGCGAAGTCGGTGCACGCTGGACCGCCGGGTTGGAAGCCCCAGCTCCAAGCCGGGGATCGGCCCCAAAGGCTTCTCAACTCTGTCTCCCTGTAGGCTTTGGCTCCTTCCAGAAGCCTGGGCCTCTTGCTGTGGAAGTGCAAGTTGGGGTCTCCCGGGAAATGGGTCAGGCGGCTGCGGGAGGGCGGTCTGCGTGTCACAGCACGCGAGGGCGTGAGTCAGCGTGTGTTCAGCTGAATTCATTGGACCAGGCACCTCTGACCGCACCACCTGCCCCGGCGCCCCGGCCACAGCTGCCCAGGGCCAGGTGTGCAACTGCCGCCTCTCGCCCCAGCCGGGCTCCCCTCAGTCCGCGGCTGGCGTCCCCTTCCCCTCTCCCGCTCGTGAGTCCTCTCCTCCCGGGCTTCCTCTCCTCGGCTGCCGGCCCGTCCCTGCCCCTGGGAGGGCTGTGTCCCGGGCAGGCGGGGTCTGTGGACCCAAACGGGGGCGGCCGGCTGGGGCTGGAGCTGGCCTCCGAGCGGGGCTGCAGCCCGCGTCCACACACCGCCACTTTCCCTGCCCCGCGACCCCGGGGCTCCCCTCCTCTCCCTTTCCCGCTCCCTGAGGACAAGCTCAGCAGCGTGGGTGCTGCTCCCCGGGCTGAGAGTCTCCAGCTGTAAAGCCCAGCTTCTCCTGGTGGAGTCAGGAAAAGGGAGCGCCAGTGCTGAGCGAGCTTCCTTCTCCTCCCTCAGTGTTTCTGCTCCAGGTAAGTACCTTGAACACTTTCAGTTTTTATGATGGCGGTGCTTGTTGATGACACGTGTTTTTGTAGTGAGAGGGATTACAGTGTTGAAAGCAGGGCTTTGTTCAGTTAGAAATGAACTGAAGGCATGAGGCTGCGACATCCTCCTTCCTTCCCTCTCCCAGAGTGAAACATGTGACCGCTGATTTTAGGAATACAGTTACAGTCCCTAAGTAGTCCAGCCCAGCTAGTATGTGTTAACAGGAACAGCACCACCAGAGGCGTTGAAGACCTAGGGACATTGCAGTCCTAAAGAGCTCCTGGCACAGTTTGGTTTGTTTTGGTTTTTTCTTTTTCTTAAATTGTGGGGCAGACTAGTTGTATAGAGTGAAAAATAATTGTCAAGAAATATTTTTTCATATAACAGCTTTATTGTGATATTCTTCACACACTGTGAAGTCCATCCATTTAAATGGTACAATTCAGCAGCGTTTAGCATATTCACAGTGGTGCAACCATTATTATTCTAGAACGTTTTCATCACTTCAGAAAGAACAGTGGAAATGAATGACCTAACTACCCTTCCCCAGTGGTGGTTCTAAAGAAGTTTCTTGGCTGTTCCTGACCCTAAATTAACTTGTTACATTCCATGAAATATCTGGTTGGTATTCTAATCAGAATTGCATTGAAACTGTCTATCAAGACAGGAAGAATTAATGTCTTTATGGCTTAAACTTCTTCTACGCATGAATAAATCTGGGATCCTATCTTTTCATCTGTCCAGAGCCTGGCCCATGGGAAGTCCTCACTAATTTTGGGGCTTGTGAATGATGAGATTCTATACATCGTTAGTTGCAACTGTTGCCTTTCACAGGAGAGAAAAGTAACCTCAGTGAAGCCAAGTAACTCTCTGATGGTGAGAAAGATTTCAGTCAGTGCTGGAGTGATCCAGTGGACTTGGTGCTTGCAACCAGAATTCTCCACCACCTACTGCTAAGGGGATTAGAGTTTTCTTCTATTTTTTTCTTAATGGCGTTGCTTTTATTTTTACTTATTTTTTAAATTATTTTCATTGAAGTGTAGTCAATTTTCAATGTTAGTTTCAGGTGTACAACAGAGATTCAGTTATAAACATATTCATATGTATATACATGTTTTAGATTGTTCTTAGTACAACACATTACAAGAAATTGAATATAGTTCTCTGTGCTATATAGTAGGTCCTTGTCATTTATTTTATATTTATTAATGTGTATCTGTTAATCCCCCCTTTCCTGCCTGCTAAACACAGTTTGCTTTCTATGTACATGAATCCATTTCTGGCAGCACCGTTTTTCCTATAATATATGCTGGTTGGCTGCTTTCAGTTTCAGTAATTCCATCTTATCTGTGGGCGTTTTTCTTCTGGTGGGCCTCTCTGTGTTTTGCACACGTGGTAATAGAGATCTGTATTTGGGAGAACTCCAGGCCTAGTGTCGTCCCTGGTATGGAGCGCCCACTGAGCTGATGCTTGAACTGGGAAAAAAGCATATTAAATGTTGGAATTTCCACTATGGTTGAGAATTCCAGGTTTCTATAATCTGTTTAGCCCATCTTAATATTGGCTGCACCCATACTGGGTAATTTGGTGGAAATTCATGGTATTGTGTTGTAGATACAAGGACGTGTATGCTTCTTCTCTTTCCTTTTTCTAACACATATTCTCCTGGGCCTCCCAGATCCTCCCCCAGAAGTGCCGAGGGAAGGTTTGGTGCTATGCTGAGGCAATATCTGTTAATAAGGCCCTTTCCTCATCTCTTCTGAGCCTCCATTTCCTTCTCTGCACAATGAGGCTTTAGACTAGATAAGTCCTTTTCAGTTTCTTTTTAAGCCATGTTTCCTTTGAGAAACAAAAAATGCAAATCTCTCCTCCCATCCCAACACTTTAGATTTTGATAAGTCCTCCAAGGAGTGACATAGCTCTTTGTGGAAAATTGATGTGATTGTGATTCCAGGTGTCATAGAAAAGACTCTTCAGTGATTTATTGCAAGGAGAAAGCAGGAAAGGGTCAGTATGTCACACTTTCTAGTGTGAGCACTGGAGTAGGGGCTTGGGTTTAAATACGGTGACTGACGTGGCCTCTCTCTAATCTTGCACAATGTGATAAACCTCTCTCCCTCAGTTTCCTAATGTGTCAAGTTGGGGTGATAATATTTTAAGGCTTTTGTGAAACATTATACACATAAACCATTTGTGTCTCGGTAGAAACAAGACCTGCTAAGGAGTCAGGGATTTCTTCGAAAAAAAAAAAATCTTGTCCATAGCAATCTGTCTGTGTGTATTTTGAAGTTTCTGGGGAGTGAGGGTTGAGTCTAAAGTCCATCATGGGACAGGTGGCCCATGGGTCTGTGTGCCTCAGGTTGCCCCCTCTCCCCAGTCCTCTTCCTCTCAGTCCAGGATGAAGTTCCCTAGTATATTTACACAAAGGCCTTGTGGAAATGGCTTTTCATTTTATTGTTTCACCAAGAAAGGCTGCCATCATGATCTCTGTGGTCAGTTTTTGGTGACATGAAGGCTATGCAACTGGGGGTTTCTATTTAATAAAAAGAAAAAAAAATTATGAATACAAAATAAGACCTAGGGTGGTGACAGGGGCTGTTGGAAGTGGGGAACATTAGCTTTGTTAGTTTCAGGTGCAATGTCCTCTGGCCAAGAGGACACATCCTCGTGCTCTTAAGTTGGAGGGACAAGTGGGTTCAGTTTGAAATTTAACTGAGTGTGTCTCATGGGCTGGGCATTGTTCTATTTGTACTGTGTGTTCCTTATTTGAGACTGTGAGCTCATTTAACCTCAATAGCCTCTTTTAAAAATTAGACTTTTTATTTTAAGATGTAATGTAGATTCCCATGTAGTCGTAAGAGATTATATGGAGAGGGCCTATGGTCTTTTGCCCAATTTTCCTTAATGGTTCCACCTTGCAAAGTTGGGATACAATTCATTACTGACTCACTAACCCTTTGAGGTTTGTGTTATTGCCCTCATTTCTATTCATGATTAACCTGGGTCTTAGAGAAGCACACAGGCATGCCCAGGTCACCCACATGGTTAATGTAGAGTCAGGTGGAATGTGGGCTTGGAATTTCCAGGCAGTACCATTATGATGGTCTGTGGCAGGCAGCAGCATTCACTTTGCTTGTTTATTCATTCATTCAACAAACTTTTATTGACTAACCTCAGTGGGTCAGATGCTTTCATAGGGTTATCTGATTCTTCAGCAGTACTGATAATCAGGTAATATTTTCTTTTTTAATCTGAGAAAATTAGCTCTGCGAAGTTATAAACCCCCCAAAGGAAATATAGTTCATAAAGGAGGGATAGTAAATTTGTACAGTTCCCATTTTTTATGCAGGTGGTACCCTAGGCATTTTACATTTTACATATCCATAATCCAGATATATTCTTGTAAGGCAAGGATTTTTTTTTAATTGAAGTATACTCAAGTTTACAATGTTGTGTCAATTGCAAGGTGTTTTTTGAATTTTGAATTAAAAAATATTTTTTGAGGAGAGTAATTAGATTTATTTATTTGTTTCATTTTTTAAAATGAGGTACTGGGGATTGAACCCAGGACCTTGTACTTGCTAAGCACGTGCTCACCACTGAACTGTACCCTCCTCCCCAAGGCAAGTTTTCTTATCCATTATTCTGCAACTTAGGAGTTCAAATAAATTGGAGTTGAAATCCAGATGTTTTGATCCCACTGTGGTTCTTTTGTTTATATTCTGCTGAAGCGGGTTCGGGAAAGCAGTTCCTTTGTTCATTTCTTTATTCAGCAGTTTTGAGGACTGACTATGCTTAAGGGTCTGGCTAGGTGCTTGGTAGAGTAAACAATAAATGATCCTTCTCTGCAGGGCCCGGAAGCCTAGACCAAAAGCTGGGTAATGTGATCCGAGCTACGGTAGCCATGTGCAGACTCTGAGGACAAACTGTACCCCCAGCTTTGCTTGGACTTCCCTTGCCTTCTGGCTGGTACACACCAGGTCACCGCAACCCAGAGGGGCCCGCAGCCCGCAGCACAGTATGTACTTCGATCTCCTCTCCCCTCTCTGCAGGGCCTGCAACACGAGCATCCCTGACTACGTTCAGAGTGCTGAGGACTACAAGACTCTCCCCGTGGTGGTCCAAGCCGTTGGGATCATCTCAGAGGAGAATTTCTTTTGCATTTATAAGCAAATCTCCTTGGTGAGCCGGATCATCCCCTGCGGCTCCCAGTGGGCACTCTGTATCTACTATAGGCAACACTATGCGCCCGAGAATGGGTGGAGCGAACTCCAGACCAACCGCAAGGTCGTGGGCCTTGTCACCATTGCGGACTGCCTCTTGGCCAAGGCCTTCGATAAGCTCCACATGCAGAGGAGCTGTATGGCACCAAGCTTAATGACTCTCAGCTCTTTGTCTTTGTGCTGCATGGGGAGGTAGCCGAGCAGACACGCACCGACGTGGCGTTCAATCTACAAGGACTGCAGTGTGGTGAAGAGGATCGAGGGCTTCACTGAGTCACTCTTCATCTCGCTCAAGTCTAAGTGGCTGGATGGGGCCCCCGACAACTCTGGGGACAAGATCCCGCTCCTCTGCATCCTCTTTGAGAAGGAGGACTTCATGGGACTGGACACAGACTGAAGGTAATTTACCTGGCGGCCCGCCCGCCCTGGTTCTGTGCCAGGTTGCTTCCCTACATCCAGAAAGGGATCAACAAGGAAGAGGGCTGTCTAGTAGCCAAGGGTGGAGGGAGGTGCACCCCGCCGGTTTACAGACATTTAAAAGTGAATCCGCCTTTGTTTCAGAGAGATCCTTTTAGGGTTAGTGTGGACACTGCCTCCCACTTTTCAGACAGGAACCCTGGTGGGACACTTGGAGTTGCTGTCCAATAGATTAGCCACAGCCACTGATGCTAGGAGCTCTGGGGAGGAGGCTGGTCTGAGCTGAGAGGTGCTGTAGGTCAAATGCACATCAGATGCTGAGACTTGTCTAGGAAAAAGAATGTAAACTATCTTGTTACTTTATATATTGATTACATGTCAAAATGATAGTATTTTACATACAGTAGAATAAGTAAGATCTGTTCTTAAAATCAGTTTCTAGTATTTGTTTTTGTTTGTTTGTTTAGTTCTTTGTTTACTTTTTAAATGTGGCAACTGGGAAACTTTCTTTACATGGATCTCATTTCATTACTGATGGGCAGCGTGTCCTGGGATAGTCTCATCCCTTTGCTTATAGATGAGATGCTGAATCCCAAGATGCAGAATGAGGCTCCGGTTGAGGTGGGGGTGGAGCCTATGTCTCCTGACTCCTAGGCTCAGCACCTGCACGGCTCAGGCCCTCTCTTCATGCCTGACAGTCACCATGCCAGGTTAAGATATCAGAAACACCGCCAGGGACTTCCGAAAGAACTCCTTATGCAGGAAAAGGCTTGTCACGGAGTTTGGGACAGAGCAGGGAAAGGTTCATATTCACTTTGTCCCTGTGATTATGTCAAAGGCCTCACTTTGCCTCGAAAGTGCAGACGAGCTCTTCTGGGCTGCCTACTCCCCACCTTCTGCTCTGTTTCCCCGTGTGTCCAACATGCTGTCCCTCGGGCAGGAGAGGTTGAGATGCCTTTGCAGAGAGGTGGTCCTCCTTTGCTGTGGAGAGTGAGGGAATCTGTGTCTCCCCGGCCTACGGCCTTGGGCCTTGAGTCTGGAGAGCGCTCATGGCGGTCTCACAGGTGACGGTCAGAGCTCCTAGAATGTGCAGCATGGTCCGCTGTGGAGGCGGTGATCTGTGATTCTTGAACTTACTTAAGATCAGATCCTAATTTCTGGTTGTTGGTCAGTTGGAGGAGAAGGTGCCAGAGAATTGATAAAAAGAAAGTCCAGAACAGCCCTGTGAGTGAGAGGCACAGGGGACCCGAGTCCCACCTGCGTGTGTTGCCTGGCGAACTCTGGATGAATTTTCAGTTCCTCCCCGGAGATTCTTCTATGGCTTAAGGAAGGGGCAAGTAATGTCGTGGCCATGATCTGTACTTGTCCTCACAGGGTCCTGTGATCTACATGTCCGCACTACCCTTCTGCTCCTTGGAGATGAGGTGGCAGGTTTAGGAGCCTGGGCACTGCTGAAGGCACAGCTGCCAGCACCGGGCTTCTCCCAGACTGGCTCCGTTCACCTCACCTGTCACCTCCTGCTGAGCCCCCAGGCATTAGTCCAGGTAGGTGCATCGGTGCAACGTAAGCAGGGACCAACTTCTCCCCCTGGACAGAATGCTGCGTGAGCAGTGGAAGCCTGGAGATATGCCCCAGCCCCGTGGCCATTGCCTCCTCTATTGTCATAGGAGGCACTGGTGACATATTTGCTCAGCAACTGCTTGGCTCTGAGTCTGTAGACCCACCAGAGAATGCCAGCTTGTTTTTGCCTTTTCAAGTCTTTCCTTGGGATTTCGCAGAGTAGTTGGATGTGTGCTTAGCCCATAGTGTTTGACACTGTCACCATTGTTTACCCAGAACCTCGTGTACCAGGCATGGTTCTCAGCATCAAAATACAGCAGCGCATTAAACCTCCCTCCTGGTGGGTCTGTCTGTTGTGGTACAAAAAGCACCCAGCCAGCATCTGAACGTCAGTGAGATAACGCGGCCTGTGAGCTCGGGTCAAGCACGTTCTTCTCCAGTCACTTTTACTCCATTGTTCCTTTTACTATTCTACAGTCATTAATTTATAAAACAATGCTTTGGCGCAGGAGCAGAGCCTAATCCTCTCCTGCTACTCTTGGTGGGAGTGAGTAAAACTGTCCAGCCTGAAATGTGACCATAATTTGTAGCTCAAAATCTATCTAGACGCATGTAGGTGGAGTTTTGGTTTGGGACTCTGACCACTTTGGTGTCCCCCGGCAGCACTGCTCCACACAGGCCCCTGCCTTCCCTGGAGCAGGAGGTGAGGATGGGTCTCACTGTCCCTGCGTCCCTGGCCTCACACACTCACGTAAATTCTTGTACAGGCTGTCAAATTCATTTTTGTTCTTGTGTGTTTCTAATTTTCGCTTGTTCCTCTTTTCCTTTTTCTTTTTCCCTTTTTCTCTTGTACTGGCCTTTGTGTATGTTGTTGCGTCTGAAAAGGTGGGCTGTGCCCACCCTGCATTGGAAATAGCTGGATCGCCCTCCGTGCAGTCTCCATCACTTTAAAAGACAAAAACTTAACAGCTGCCTTGATCCATGTATTATCCTAGTCATCTTTTTATTTTCTTATTTTTGGAATGTTTGCTTTGTTATCACATCACCCACTGGTGTTTGATACCTGTTAAAATCCTTGCTATGAGGAACCTGTTTGGTCCTCCTTATATTTGGTGACAAATGCGCCCTTATTAAATTTGTTTGCTTGTTTTCAAGAAGTGAGATATGAATTGATTTAGGCGGCTGCTGAGGGATTCTTTTCATGGAGTATTTAATCTTGTCAAGTCAAAGTCTGCAGCATCTTGCTCAATTCCTGCTTTTCCACAAACGTGCTCGGCACGCGGTTCCTGGCTGTCGCTCTGTGACGTGCGTGATGGTGCTGCCTGGCCGGCGGTCACTGGTGAGGAAGTGGCCGGCTCATGGGTGAGCAGCTGTTGGAGGAGGCATTCACCGTTTTTTTTTTTTTTTGCATTCAACTTCCCAGTGCCATTTACTTTACTTTGCCTTCATAAAGGGGCAGAAGCCGGTCTAAAATCCATGCCACTCTTTTGTTCCCTTTACGAGGCTGTTTTTTCTGAGTATCAGGACAACATTGCCTTCTCCTAAGTAGCTGGCTCACCTGGATCTGGTGGACACAGGGTCCGCTAAAGGGGACCGTGGCTTCCTCTCTGCTTCAGCCAGTTGGCATGCAGAGCCAGGTCTGTGGTTTGGCTCAGCAGCCATGCAGTCCTCCCTACACAGGACTTTACTTTTAACACATGTTTTCAGTAAGTAGCTGACTCTGTGTCTGTTGCAGCTGACTTCCACCACTGACGGCCGTGTCGTTAGTTTGCCGAGTGAGTCTCCAACACCTAAATCAGCCGTGTAGGAAGAAGCTTTGACCGACCTAGGACCTTGGATTTTTACCCCCACTGTGGTTCATCTCACCTGGGGGAAGTGTTTGGCCACCACCGTCATGCTGGCCATGAGGCCTTGTTCTCCTTTCATGCTCTGGTCCAAATGTCGACACTTCACCCTTCACTGACTTGGTCTCGCTTGAGACAGGCCAGGCTTTCTGAAAGAGTCCATCACATTCTCGGGGGGAAGAGAACAGATGTAAGTGTCACAAGTAGAAGGAGTCTAGGCTGTCCGGGTTGGCAAATGCAGGCTTGGATCTGTGATGGCTGGGCTGTGCCCTGGACACAGGCCTTTCCCGTGGCTCCTGAGAGCCCAGGGTTCAGAGTGAGAACAGCCTTGCCTGGGTTCCTCCATCCTCATCTGCTCACTGGCAAGTGTGTCTGCTAATTAGGAGCTTCCACAGACATCGGGCCCTTCAAAGTTCAGACCACGGGAGAACCTTGAGTCCCTTCTCCAGGGCCTCCTTTGTGAGAATCCAGTGCCTACTGAGGTGACCCGTGCCAGGAGATGCCTCCCCATCCAGGGAGCACCCTTCAGAAGATTGTGACTCACTGCACCATGCTATGAGCTTGTGGGGTTCCGGCCGTGGTCCCTGCAGAACCAGACTTGAGATGGGCTTAGCGATGGAAATGACAAGACAGATTCCAGTGCAGGGCTAGGTGGAGGGAACAGGGGAAATTTAATGTGACCTCAAACACATAGGTGGGTGCTGGGGCTGTTACTAATATGGGGAGCGTGGGAGGTACCTCCAGAAATCGAATTCCAGAGTAAATGGTGGACATGAGTCATTTTTAAGATGCCATTTGTCATCCAAGTTAGGACTTCAAAGACGCACTCTCGTCTATGAGCCTGGGGCCCAGGTGAAGGTGCCGGTCTAGAGATACACGTTGTGAGTCGTCATTCTTAGCTGGTGTTCACAGCCGTGTAGGTGGATGAGCTCATCTCAAGAGGTGCAGACTGAGGCTGAGGGGGGGCAGGGCTGTGCCTCGGTTAGAGGAAAGCCCAGACAATGCAGGTTTGGTGTGTCAGTCAGCGGCAGCGTTTGCGATTTTCAGAGCAATACCATTTAACCTTAAGGGGCGGGGGGATGGGGAGGGCCACCCAGGAAGAAATCTGAAGGGAAGGTTGTGGCCACGTGTGCGCGTCTTGGGACGATGCAGTGGCTGCAGTGTCCAGGGTCCGGTAGGGGAGTCTCCTCAGAAGCTAGAGTTGGAGTGGGGAGAAGGTAGTCACACCCATCTGTGAGGGAGAGAGGGAGGCCTAGGAAGTCCCCACCCTACTGGACTCGCTTTCCCATGAACAGAAGGCAATCAGACAGAGGATCTGAGGTGAGAAGGGATGGGGGCTGGGAGGGGAGTCAACCTGGAGAATGGTGCTTGGACAGTTTTGGAATAATCTCCCTGCAAAATAGAGTTAAAAATTCTCAGACTCTTAAGAACATTGATGGTGACTGGGGAGGAGACAGTTGTTTTTCTGGCCTCCTAAGGGTAAGTCATGTATCCGGGGACACACAGAAGAATCAGGCAGTCTGTTCCGGGGGCTTGACCCTTACCGGGGGGAACAGAGCAAGTTTGAAGGGGGAGGAGGGCAGCGGAGGGAAACGAGCCAGGCCCCGTGTCAGGTACCAGTTGGCCGCCCTACTTGCGTGTTGCATTCACATCCATGCCTCCCAGGTGGGTGGTGGCAGCCCCCTTTTGCAGATTGGGAAGCCTTCTCAGAGGGGTTAAGGAATTGGTCTGTTTTGCGGCTAGTAAATGCTGTAGCAAGATTCAAGCAGGGCCTTGTCAGATTTCAAGAGCATGTTTTCTCTACTAATTCCGGTACCTCCCTGTTGTACGTGGAATGGTGAAGTGGGTCAGTTTTGGAGCCTTTCAGAGAAAGTGCAACTTATGTGCCTCAGGACTGTTTCACAAATCTCAGTGTTCTTTGATGGTTCGGCACCGCAGTGCTTTTCGCCCAACAGAGGTAAGGTCTTACTCTTTTGACGATGACGTGGTTGCAAATGACGTACAGGTGCAAAACCAGACTTAGCAGCTTCTGAAGGGAAACTCTCTAGTTCTCCCTTGATAGACTTTCTTCCGCGGGATGTAAACGTGCTGCAGCGTAGGCCTGAGCTTTCCGTATGGAGTGAGGGTTTCATATATAAAGTTAGCATAAAACGGTCAGATGAAGAAAATCGACGTTGACAATTTATTTTTGGGTTTCACTAGACAAGATATACTATCAGTTCATGGCCCTTATAGCGAATGAAATTGAGTACAGAACATTGCATTTCTTCCTTTCTATTTAGAGTTCTCTTACTGCATAAGGCTGCCTGCTTTGGAACATCAGCTCCACCACCAGGGCGCTGTCTTTGTGTTGGTGTGATTGCATTTACACAGTGCATGTAATCTGGGCTTCCTCAGCCCCAAACACTCCAGTGCAGAATTACGGGCTGTAGCCATCTCTTAGTCACGCAAATACTTCTAAAATTATATGATGCTAGAAAAGAAAAAAGAGAGAGAGAGAGAGACTGCCCTTATCAAAATTCCTTTCAATTCTAACTGCAAACTGTTGTTGAGCAGCTCTGGTTTCCTTTGGATATGAATATATACATTTCTTTGCATGTAACCTGGATTTTGGACTAGAACACCAAGCTCTTGCTGTCCACAAGCCACAAAAATAGTAACCATATTGCATACGTGTGAAATATTTTATTCTTTTTTTCTGAGAAAGAATCCTTGAATTTGGGACTTCAGCTGTGATTTTTGCTTTTTGCTTCTCCCACCCCTCTTGTAATCTCTCACTCCTTCACACGTGGCCCCCAAGAGGTCGTGGTCTCAAAGGAGCAGGCAAACACCCAGTTGGTCTCCATGCAGTGCTGATGTAGAGGGAGACCAGTCAAGACCTAAAGGACATTATCAGAGAGGACTTCCTGGAAGAAATGGGCTCTATATTCAGTTGTGAGGACATAGTAAGTGTCAGCCAGGAGAAGGCATCAAGAGGATGGCTCACGTGGCAGGAGCAGCCCGGGCAGAGGCCTGGAGGCTTGTGGGGTGGAAACTCGGGGAGTGTGCCTTGTGTGGTCCAGGGTGGAGGGTGCCCTGCTGGGGAGGACACTGGAGATGACCTTGGGTGGAGGGCTTTGGATGAGTTTGGGTTTTACTAGAACTGACACAGGAGGCAGTGAAGGGTGTCAGCAGGTAGTGACCCTCAGAAAAGGTACTTCTGGTTTTGCTTCTGATATTCTACAGAAAGAAGGGTCGGGATGGGTGAGAGCAGGTATGTCTGTAACTTGGAGTCCCACCCCGTCATTCATTTATTCATTACAAGAGCACTTCTGAGTGGCCAGGGGAGAGAGAGTGGACCCACATTAGTAAGCAAAATGTATTTGCTTCTTGGGAGCTTAGCAGTGTCAGAAGCTGACAGCCTAGAATGTTCTAGGAACAGAGGAACAAAGTGTGGAGGTTGGGGGGAGGGAAGGCTTCCTTGAGAAACAGTCAAAATGAGCCTGGAGGCAAGTGGGAAGTAGGAGCAGGTCAGGGGGCCCCTGAGGTCACTGGGGACCTGGGAACTGTGGTGAGGCTGGGTGAGCAGTGTCGGGGGTGGGGCTAGAACTCCACCAGGGAGCCTCTGAAGGGTTTGAAGTGGGGGTGATGTAATCAAATTTGTGCTTTGGGAAGGCTGCCCTTGCTCTGTGTGTATGTGTGTGTGTGTGTGTAGCGGGGAAGAGCGGGAGGGTGCCACCAACTGGGGTGGGTCATTAGAAAACCATTCACAGGTTGGGAGGTGACCCTTGGGAGAGGGGCGTCGGGGCTGCTTGGGGACGGCAGGGGCAGTGTGGATGACGGATTTTCTTATGGGGAGGGTTTGTTAGCGGGGCCGCCCTTGCGGCGCCTTTTGGCTGGAAGAAAACAGATGGAGGCCACCAGGTGGACTTTCCTCTTGTCTCCTTCCCTGCCTTGTGTGATGATCTTAGCTCAGCCAACATTTGGAAGAGAAGAGCTAAGTTCCAGTGTAGCCCAGGACTTTGTTGAGCTCGTTCGCTTGAGATCTGATAGGATTTAGGTTTGTGTTCAGATCTGCATATACACTCTGGTAGAAATATCCGTCTTTTGGATTTCCATAGGTGTTTTATTCTTGATAAAAATTGCTTTCTTGGTGAGAGGAAATTTAATACAGCTGTTATCTTTCTCAAAAAAAATCATATCTTTTAAAAACATTAATATTCAAAAAATAGGAACATTTAAAAATGATAAGGCTTTGGTGTAGTTTCTTTGGTTTCCTAGTTAATGTGGACTTAGAGCCTTTGCATTACTTAATAGCACATCCTTGTCAGTATTTAAAGAGCTGTTAGGGAGCGCCCCAGGCCCCACCTCTCAAAGCATCATTAAAGTTTGCTCTGAAATAGTGAGGTCATAAAGGTCTTGTTTGCAGAAACCAAACAGTTGGTTTATAATATGCAGCATAGCTCCCTTTATAAAATAATAATAGGATCAACATTAAGAATGTGGAAGATAATTGATTTATTTGAAATCTGAAACAGAAACTTTTTTGTGCTAAAGTTGCAACTGGAAATTTTGAAATGAAAAATCCTACTGTAATATAATCCACGGAATACATATGGGCCTTTCACGATTCAAAAGTAACTGCGCAGTGGTTTTTGAAGTCAGGAGCATTCCAGCTCAGATACTGGCATTGATGGTTGCTGGTTTTCAATGGAAGAGCCTAAATTTGCCTTCTTAGCTGTTTTTGTTGTTGTTGTTCTTGTTTGTAGTGAGAGGGTTGAGTAATACTTTGACAGCATGATTTTGGGGAAATTTAGGGTTAGATGTCGTGTAACAGCAGTGAGATATTTCCATGCATTTTATTTTCCGGACATCACCAGGGAACATGTGTGGTTTGTGCTTGCAGGCAGGGATGCTGCAGTACTCCCTGATACATCACCGTTATGTCCTGGAGCTGCTCCGGTCAGTGAATGATTTTCTGTGGCTTGGAGGTAAGGTGGTCTGATGCAGATGATCAGATGTGTAGTTAAAGTGCTATTACTTGAAATAAGAGAAACCAAGAAACATGGCTCTAACAATACAGGATGAGGGAGGAGAACTGGCTGAGCTACTTGCAGTGGGGCGTCTTCTCAGGTGATTCTCTCCCCGTGATTCCTGCCAATATCCTCCCCAGCCCTGCACGGTAATGCTGCCAAAGCAAGCATGCACTTTGCTCAGAAACGCAGTGAATTTCCTTGTGCCTCCATTGGTTGGCTTTTTTTTTAAGGTACATCTTGCCCTTTGTTTAATGTCATCCCTGCTAGTCACCTCTTAAACTCATTCTTCTGGACCTCGTCCATACATAGCTGCTGAATGGATGAACAGAATGTAGTATCTCCATGTATTGGAACATTATTCAGACGTAAGAGTGAATAAAAAAGAAAAAAAAATAAAGGGGAAGATGAAAAATTCCACCTGTTCTGGGAAGTCCACCCTGACTGCTCAACCCGACTTTTTCCCTTTGAAACACAATAACTTATGCTCCACTCTAGTCTTTTTGATAGTACTTACCACCTTCTAATAAACTTTAACGTTTTCAAAAAAAAAAAAAAAAACAGAGCGAGATGCTGATACCACTTCAACATCTACGAGCCTTGATAACAGCATGTTAAGTGAAAGGAACCAGACACAAACGGCCACATATTGTTGATTTCAGTGATCTGAAATGCCCAGAATAGGCACATGCAGAGGCAGAGAGCAGGTGATGGTTGCAAGGGGCTGGGTGGAGGGGGGATGGGGTGTGACTACTAGTGGACAGGGGGTTTCTTTTTGGATGATGGAGTGTTCTGGAGATAGATGGTGGTGAGGGCTGCACAACCGTGAGTGTGCAGAAGACTGCTAAGCGCTGTCTCTGGGAGTGCCTGTTGTTGGGGCTGCTTTATTTTGGCCTCATCCTGCAATGTGAAGAGTCATATTCTGCTGTGGCCTTTCTACTCCTGTGAGTGGTGAGGCTCAGACACTTTGCAGAGTCATGTTTCATTTTTCCCCTTTGCTAAGTGTAGGCAAAAAAGGTTTAAGCCTGAGAAATTACTCCATCTGCAGAAATGTCTTTCAGTTTTGCATGGTGTAAAAATATTGAGAGCTTTTAAATCATTGAGGACAGTCTGTGGGGGGAAAGAGCCCGTGAAGCCTGGGTGCGACCTGGAAGAGCCACGCTTCCCTCCCAGACACGGGTGGGGACTTCACCCCCGTTCAGGCAGTGAAGGGCCCAGACCCGTGAGCGGAGTTGACACTCGTGAATATTTACGTGTATCCGCTGCTTCATCTTGGATATTAATTTCAAGCTGAGTCAGTTTGTGGCGGCAGCCTCATCCTACATCAGGAATTTATAGTATCTGCTCTTTGAGGTGAAGACCAGACAGACTTGATTATTTAACAGTCTCTCTTGAATTGATATCTCAGATTCCTTTGTCAAAAGCAAAACAGCAGAAATACAGATGTCCTTTAATGCCGATGTGACCTGGAACGGGTTTAGTCTCAGTGCCTCAGTGGCCTTGTCTGCGGGTGGAGAACATGATAACATTGCTTCCCTCAGAGGGGCTGGGGAGGGGGGAGTGAGAAGCACAAATGTAGGACTTACACGTGATGCTCATGAATGACCGAATTTAGTGCTCTCAGCCTGGTGAGGCCTCAAGGGCAGAGATGTCAGAACAGAGCAGTCCTAGCCGGAACTCGATCCGTGTTGGCAGCTGTTACGATCACTATCACCACTGTGGGTTATCAGGTAGTTTTAAGACTTGGTAATATGAATTCTTGAATAATGTTAAAAGACTAGACATCTCAGACCCAGTTTACATAGTTCTCAAGAATTCCTCTGAGAAATGGATGTTTTTTTCCCCATCTTAAATCTGAGTTGAGTCTCTAAAAAAATTCTGTATTCCTCCATCATTTTGCTTTAATTCTCCATTTCTTAAAAAATTTTTTTAAATGGAGTTACTGGGGACTGAACTGAGGGCCTCATGCATGCTAAGCACATACTCCCCCAAATGAGGTATAATCTCCCCCCTGTTTTTTTTAAACATTAGTTTCTTAATATTCAGAGTTTAGAGGCCTCTAATTCTTTTTCTGGAGACTTATCCGTGAATCTGTAAATCTATAATTAATGGACAATACTTGGTGTATTAAAAAAAATCAATAGATTATTCTGCAATCCATCCAAAAGGAAATGTTCATTGACTTAAAATATTTCTCCTTTATGGTGATTTCTACTTTTTGGTCTAGCTTAATTTATTAACAGCCATCCTCATCATCATAATGACCAAACTCGCTCTCAGTGGACACCTGCCTAAGGCTAAAGTGCTTTCCTCATGTTTTATTTCATAGCAGGTGTTTGAGGGTAAGTATCATTGTCTCCTTTTTTGCAGCTGAGGATTTTCAGATGGAGCAGCTTGTCCCAAATCATACGCAGCTGGTGGTGGCTACCTCTGTTCTGGAACCCTGGCTGCACAGGATGCATTTTTAATTGCTCCTCTAATCAGCCTCCCATTGAGTGCATTCCCGAACACCTCTAAGTCCATAAATGGCCGATTTTAGTGATCTCAGCCTGATGAGGCCTTGAAAGGAGAGACACCAGTGAGAATGTGAGACAGAGTGGCATAAATTAAAATTGCACATTTTCAGAAATGATTTATTCTCAGATAATGACTTAAAAATTTAGTATTTTTTTATTTTAGTGCCCTGTAAGCATTAAAACAAAACATTTAAAATAATTATTGTGCAAAAGAGAAGTGGGCTTTGAAAGTCCAACCATTGCTTATGATGTTATATGTTTTTCTCTAGTGGCCCTTATTGACAGATATACTTACAGAGACTGAATTGGTTTTATGTAGTCTTAGTATTGAAGAAAAGATTGTCAGTGAATATTGTAACTAAATTCTTTACTCTTTTCTTTCCTGATGATGAATAGGTAATTTGTTTTCATGACTTAAGTATATTTCCTCATTTGTGAAATTTGAGTAATATTGTTTAAGTTGTCTGACTGTGAGAGTTAGACGCCTTGTATACAAAGCACCCAAGGTGTGCTTAATAAAAATATGCTGTCACAACGCCAGATAGTTTAGAAGGATCAACTCTGAATACTAAAGAATGTGGCTTATTTCTGATGCATATTCAATATGTTTATATATGATATATATGAATATGGTTTAAGGTAACAAGGATTCTTTTTATTTTTGTGTGCAGTATGAAGTTTTAATGAAATCTGTATCATTCTAATGAGACAGGGACTAGTTAAATTGCCTTAAGCAGACGACCTTGAAGATTATTTACTCAGAATATGTATTGTTACATCTCAGAATTCATGTTGCCATGTAACCACCCCCTCAGTCATTTAAATTCGTCTGATTCTGAACAGATCCATTAAATTTAGAAAAATCCACATTGATCATTTTCAGGGAGTAAGCTTCTCAATTTTGTGATTAAAGAAAATTTTGATTTTTTTTCCTGCACTCTTAACAGGTTTAAAATATCAAAACATTGATTTGACGTGTCACTTTTTAATAGAGAGAATAAAGCTCATGCTGTTTTACTATGTAAATAAATGTTTTTGTATTTCAACAAACTTATATGATTTCTGGCTCTTTGAGAAGTATTTTGCAAGATACTTAGATTATCTGCTTTTGGATAAATACAGACGTGACTTTTATGAATATAGGCCTAGTACAGATCTGTTGGTTTTTGCTACAGTTCAAGACATGAGGCCTAGGGGAACTTTGCTCCGGATTGACAGGAGGACAGATCCCAGGTCTCAGTCTCCCCTCCTGTAAAATGAAGTGGCTGGACTGGATTCTTTCCTCTTCTAAGATGAGTTTCCATGAGCCTGTGTCTTTTGTTTATATTCAGGAGTATTAGCAATATCAGATTAAATACTGACTACCCCTCCCTTCCCCTGAAGCAAAGTGCAGTATGTGGTACACAAGCTTTTAGTTACCTGATTCTCGTTTCTCATCCTACAGGCAATTTTTGTGTTGCATGTTTCCCGGCAACCTGGAAGGTCTTTTTAGCCATAGGTGGCACTGTTGCACCTTCTTACAGTCTTAATTTTCCTGTTTTTAAAAGGCTTAAACAACGTGATTTTATTTTGATTACTTTGCTTAATGCTTCAGAATACCACAATGTCCATTGTGTCTGTCTGCCTGGAAAAATTATTCTGCTTATATCTTAGTTTTATTCTGTCATCTCGCTGTGAACTTTTCAGACTTGCTGTGCAAACAATGGCAAAATCGGACTTTTCTTCCAGTGTTAGAAACCAGTGAGCGTGAATTTTATAAAACAGCTCTAAGCGCCCTCTGGAACACCTTAAAGGTGAAAAGTGTATTGAGTTCCCTGAGTATTGACCCCGCTGCTGTGTGCTTATTGGTGGGAGATGATTTGGTACATATAAGAAGGGGTGTAGTGTTTTGACTTGGGTTTGTCTGCACGTGCTGCCACTGAGCCACTTGAGCCTGAGTCAGTTCGTTCTGAGTCTTCCCCTCGTCTGTGAGATGGGGACCCTCGTATCTGCTTTGTAGAATTCTGAGAATTAGAAGTTATGTAAATTGTTTACCACAGTGGGTATGTCAAGAGGGCTCTTAAACTTTTGCTGCTGTTTTGTGTGAAGCCATCATTTGACTGTCTTTGGCAACTACTAAGAAGCACGAAAATAAGAAAAGCTGGTTTTATGATGAAAGATATTTGAGGAGGTTCCATAGATCCTATACCCATAATTTAGCATCAGCAGAGTCAGAACTGTTACACAGTGGCCCTGAAACAATGTTAAGCCACAGAATTTTTTGTTACTTCATATATGTTGGGGCTTAAGGGGATCCAATACTTATACACATGTTGTCTCCAGCAGCCAACTGAGAGATGACACAAAAGAGTAGGCAGGCGTTAAATGTCTTCTTTGTTACTGATGAAGCCACGTTCTCCATGAACTTCAGGGCTGTGGGTAAATGAGTGTCGTGATACTGTGTCCCAGAAGTAGAGACTTACCCTGTCCCAGGTATCTCTGTGCCACAGCGAGCCTTCCCTTGAGAGGATCTGCCCCATCATGCACAGGGATATCCTGCCATGGAGCTGAGCATCCCAGGTGCTTCCCAAGGGTGGCCAAACCTGGAGGGGAAGGGAGGGTTTCACATGCCCTGCTTATCTCCCTGGAATCACACCTCACTCTGTTAGTGTGAGGAGGGCTAGCTGTGGGCAAGGTGTCAGGGGTGTGAAGGGGGAAGCACTCTCCATGGCCCAGAAGAGTGGGGAGGAGGCATCCCCTCCCTCAGTTTAAAGACGTGGTGGGATCAACAGAAGGGTGCACCCCAAGAGTTTATAAAAGGAGAAATAAGGATTTTCTTTGGAAATTTGACGTGCCAGGAAACACAGAAGATGATTAGAAGGGAGACTTGTAAACCACTGTAATATTAAGTTGACATTTGTTGAGCACCATAAAAGTGCTACATTCTTTTCTGAGCGTTTTACAGAAGTGTATCCTTCAATCTTCTCAACAAGCGAGTAAGGAAGGTTTGATTTTTATCCCAGCTTTACAGTGTGGAAATTGAGGCACACAGAGGGTATGTTGGCCAAGGTCACAGAGCTAGTAAGTGGCAGAGCTTGTATTTAAACCCTGGCTGTCTGCTTTTGAGGCTCACAGAGACGGGCTTTGGGTGTTTAGATCTATCTGCATGCCTTGATCACTGTACGTCTGTGCATCCGTTAGCCCAGAAAGGACAGGGAAAGGAGAGTCACACAGTTGCTCACAGTCGTGTCTCGGCCACTGTCCATGAAGAGTGCACCGTGATTAGCGTTATTTTCCAGGCAGTAGATCTGTTGGTATAACAGAAATTTAGTCCATTGAGTTAATCTAAAAACCCTTCCTGCTCTACTTCTGTCCATGCTTGCCATGTGACTGCCTGCCCGTGATTGGTACATTGAGGAGAAAATGTACTCATGGTTGAACTCTGATATTTCAGTCTGGTTCATAGTTTCACGTCTTCTGTTACATTAATAAGTTAAGTTTCTGGTTTTCTTGCATCAGTGTCTCATGCGTTTGGTTAATGTGAAATCAGTCCATGGGAGCCCAGGGGTGCTGACTGCATAATTTTTGAGCACGTTGTGGCACTTCTACCCGTGCAGTCCTGACTGGATGATGTCCGCCTTCAGCACTTTTTTACCCAATATCAGGGTCCTATCACATCCCCGGATGTGAGGCTGGAAGCTTTCTGAGAAGGCCAGTCAGAGGCCAAGTCCACCAATCAGAAAATGATGAACTACCTGAAAGTGGGTTTAATAGAAGAAAAGGGCTTCCAGGTAATCCGATGGGCTGTTCAAATCCCTTTGGTGAGAAGCTGTCCACTGTCTGTGGTTGAGCTGATTCTTTGCTGTTGAAAAGTCTGGAGTAGATGAAGGGACTTTAAAAAGCAGAAAGGAGCGATTTCAGGTGGTACATCCACACCGGGGAAAAGTGATGGATGACCGCCTGTGAGAGGCATAGACAGAGTCCTACAAACTTCATAAAACAGCTTCAAATGATCTTCCATCTGAGTGCACTTCATATGGGGTCCAGTTCATCACTGGTCGTGCTGAGAGGGCAAATATTAATGATGGCAGAAAGGACACAGAGGCATCAAAAATTCTCAGTCATGTTCCCTTTTTAAAGGATGTGGCACAGTGTAATATATTTGAGCTGGTTTTTCACTGAACAATTTTTGTGTTTTCTGGGACTCCCCAGTGCCCCAACGTTCCATACAGCTGGGTGTCCCCTCAGAGCAGGTCTGTCAGAGCTTGCCCTGGGCAGACACGGTGTCACGGGGAGCAGGACGGTCAGCGTCCCCGGCTCCTCCGAGCCCCGTCTCCTCATCCGCAGTGCCGGGTTTCTCATCCATGTCTACTTAGTATTGTTGCTGAGAATCACACGTGATGGTTATCAGGTGTGATTTGTGGTTGTCTCTGTGATTGGCATATAGTCAATATTTGATAGAAACACTTGTTTTTTTATTCCAATTGTGGCTCCTAGATTGCAGTGGTTTTTAGTCTGCATTTTTTTTATATCTTTACTCATTTTTAAATATGCACTTGTTTTATTTATTTTTTTGGAGGTACTGGGGACTGAAGCCAGGATATTTTGCATGCTAAGCAGGTGGCCTACAACTGAGTAACACCCACCCTCCTTGTCTGCACTTAAAAATAAATATTGTAATACACAAAAGAGCTCTTAAACACCATCATGGGACATAGTCTCTGTATAGGCATTTGAACACGTATACTATATCAAGAAGAATAAATGTTGTTGGGACAAACCTTTCTGAATCTGTTAATGTGCTTAAAAAAGATCATAGCTAGTGATAAACACGAGACTTGGATCCAGTACTTCTTAGGGTCTGTTTTGTCATCATGGGAAATTACATTCTACAGAGAAGGCTAATTGGGTCTCTTTGATAATTGGATGGTTTAGCAGATGATCAAGGCTTTCAAAAGCTGACAGTTTTGTATTTTAAACTAATTACAAATTTATCTTCTAGAAGTTGGAAGTCCTAAGCTTGTGAAGTGCCCAGTAATCCAGGGGGAATATGTTTGTGTCTCTGTGAACGATTGTGTGTGTGATTTCAGGAAGGTAGAAATAAGTTCCATATAGACTTCTGATACCTTTCTCCTCCAGTTCAAGGTGTAGGCATATATTTACACAAATAAATTGATGTTCTTTTGTCATTTGGCATATTGGGAATAAGAGGTTCTCATACTTGTTTCAGAAGGGTTGGGGAGCATGAGCTTAGAAAACGGGAGGAGAAAGAGGCAGGGAGGCACTTCACACTTTGTGCAGGATTTGAGGAACAGTAGGTTTTCTTTTCTCTTTTATTCTAAAGCAAACTGGCACTGAATTGTAACTTACTATTCCTCAGAATTGCTTTTCTAATCAGATATAAGTGCCTCAGATTTTTCAAGGCAACATGAATGATGAAATGTGTTTTAACATTTATCTTTAAAAGTAGTTTTATTTTTCAAGGAAAAGGCTATAGCCTGTTCTTTCTTCCAGCGGCAAAAGAAATTCTCATTGATCTATGTACATGATCTATGTGCTTAGTTTCTTTGGGGTTTTTTGGTTTTTTTAAGTGCTTGTTTCATTGTGGTGTGAATGAATGTTTAAAATTTTTGGATTTTCATCTTTAGAACATGCTGATTTATCAGAACTGTTAAAAACTTGATTGTTCTTTGGTCGTTGTTTGGTGGAGCACCCTATTGATTTCTGCTGTGTGTTAAAGAGGGAAATTCTTCCTCTAGCCTGCATATCATTAAGTGAATGGCTTGCCGTGTGCCTTTAAAATTCATTGAATGCATTGAGCATGTTTGTCCAGTGAATTTTGAATTGACTCATAGTATTACTTTGTTTTTTTTTCTGTGGCTTTTGCTCCTCTCCACAAGAATTTGAATTCCCTGTTGCATTTTGTATACGTGTTCTTAACAGGGGAAGATATTTTGAATATTTTACAGAGGTGGGTTTTCCTAACCCCTCTGAATGCCTTCTGTAATTGATACAACAAAAATCTGTTATTGCAGTGCTAAATAATTTCATAAACTATTTTTTGGCTTAATCAGAAGCAATGAGAAAGAGTGATAACAAAATATACGAAAACCTTCCTTCCTTTGAAGAATATAAATCAGGTGGTTAGGCTGACGCATGCTTTGTGCCTGACATACTTACTCTCATGTCATTTTGTATCATGATTCGGAGATGGAGATACTTCAGGTTTATAGATTTTTGTTTTAACATTTGTGTTGAATTCTTTCTTCAGGCTGATGTTTCCTGTTTGGTTTGTGGAATGTGTAGAAGAAGGGAAACAAATGCTTTTTTTTTGTTTGTTTTCAGGAGGCCTGAGTTGCTGATGAGAAAACAGTTGAGGGTGGGATGAGGAACAGAGTGACACTCCCTCTCCTCCCGGCTGAAACTGATGAACAATAAAATCAATTAAGTGTATCGATAATTGACCAATTGAAGTTAACGAGCTCAAACTGGCTAGTTATGCCCAATGGAAAGTATTGAATTCACCGGCAGATTTAGGTGCTTTACCAAGTAGAAGCAGCTTAGAGCAATCAGAAAAATCAATCCTATGATGAGCTATAAAAAGTATATAATATCTTTTATTTTTGAAACTTTTCTAAGTTAAGTTGTGTAGAGCTAAAATTAAGTTTCAAGCACCAGGAGTTATGAGTGTGGGTGGTTCTGTGGGATCGTTATTCAGGGATGTGCATAGACCCTTCTAGAGTGGCTGAAGCTGGCAGGAAAAGACCAAAACCAGGATTTGTCATCCCAGGATATTCTCCATAATGGTTCAGTGTGGGAGCCCTTGATTGGGTTAACAAATTGTAGCAGACCCAGGCCGCCTGTCAACTTTAAGAAGAAAAACTATGCTTAGTAACTGCTTTGCAAGCAAGCGCCTGTGCATCCTCACTCCTGTCTCCTTGCCTTAAAAAGCAGAGACAATGCTTTGCTTGCGTAGTTGAGGTTTTAGATAGCACTCTGCTCATTGCAAAGCAAGGACCCAGGACCTCAGCTATAAAAGCTGGGCTTGTGTGCTGTTAGATAGTCTGTTATTCGCAAAACAAGGAACTGGCAGGTTTGGTGGTCTGTTTTGAAATTCACATATCTAAAGAATGTATTTTGTTCCCCTCACCCCATGACTTCCCTAAAGATACACTAAGACTTTGTACTCATGGTGGATTCTGTAATCTCTGTCTCATCCACTTTTCCCCAGTTTCTGCTTACTATCACACAACTGTTAATGACTATTTCCTTTGATTATACACAATAAATATGGGAGCATTTGATAGGCTCGTGGAGTTGGCTCCCTACTCCCTATCGATTGCTGGACTTTTTCCAGTCTTCAATAATCATTCCGTGTCTGTAAGATTTCTGCCAGCCAGAACCCACAGTTCCAGGTGAGAAAGATGCAGGTTTATCTCTCCTACCCGAGGGAGAGAGAGTAGAGAATTGAGATCTGCTTCCTTGTGGTCCCTTCCTGCCCCAGGGCAACTCCAGTTCACCTGCAGCCTTCTGGCCTCTGCTCACAGGGCCTCTGTCCCAGGACTGACTGCAGCCTTTTCTTCCCCGGTCAACATTTCCTGTGCCTTTCAGTACTTGGTCTCTTGTCTGCAATTGAAACCTGGCAGATGTGATGGTGGTCTGCGTGATGGTGGGCAGTCACTTGGGGCTCCCAGGAACCATGCTGATTCTCCTGAGTCTCTCATTCGGGGTTACAGAACTGTCGAGCACCGTAGGAAGCCCATTCACGTGAGGTCAACACAGCATTGCGTCGCTTTCATTTTATATTTGAATTTTCAGTGGAGAAATTATTTGTAGCTAACTGTTCCAGATTTTCGGCCTCCTGCTTTCCTCACCACCATTTCCTTGTTGGCTCTGGTGCTTGTTTTAAGAACCAGGATTCTTCTCTGGTCATTTTTAGCAGCTGGGCTTGCCGAATCCTTGATCTTCATTTGAAGCAGAATGCTTCCTCGTGATGTCAAACTGATTTTCCTATTTCTGAATATTTCGTGTAAACTCAGCAAGTGTTTCAAGTGAAATGCTCTTGTCCAATTTCTGTTTACCCACATTTGAAGATCTCCTGCTTTCATGCTGAGGGCAGTTTCTTCTTCCTGTAATAAAATTAGCAATTTGCGTTTACTATGGGAAGGTACTGGCCCTAGGTGCTTTTGTTCTTAACAGTTTTAATACAATTCACTCATTAAAATGTACAGCGGTTTTTACTCTATGTCCAGAATTGTGCATTCCAGTCAATCTTAGAACATTTTCATCCCCCAACAGGAAGCCCCGTATACATAAGCAGTTATTCACATCTTCCCCATCCTCCCCCAGCCCCAAGGAGCCACTGTTCTCTCTATGAGGATTTGCCTGTGCTGGACATTTTCATGTAAATCGAGTCATTTCAAGTAAATGAAACCGTCTATTATGACTGACTTCTTTCACACTGAGTAATGTTTTCAATGTTTGTCAAACTTGTGGCCTGGGTCAGTACTCTATGCTTTGCAATTGCTGAATAATATTCCACTGTATGACTGGGCCCCACTGTTTACCCATTCATCAGGTGATAGGCATTTTGTTTGTTTCTGCTTTTTGTCTGTGATGAATAATGGCGCCGTGAACATTCCTGTAGGAGTTTTTATGTGGACACTTGTTTTCAGTTCTCTTACGTGTATGCCCAGAGAGCAGAAAGGCTGGGTCATTCATAAACCAAATGTTTAACTCTCTGAGGACCTTCCAGGCTGTTTTCCAAAGTGGCCTCGCTGTGTTAAGTCCTCACCAGCAAGGGCTGGGATCTCCGCTTCCTCTGTGGCCTCATTACTGTTTGTTATTCTCTTTTTGAGTATATACTACTCTAGTGAGTGTGAAGCAGTTTCTCCTAGTGGTTTTGACTTGCTTTCAATTATAGCTAATGATATTGAACATCGTTTCTTTGTGCTTATTGGCCATTTGTATATTTTCCTTGAAAAATACCTTTTCAGATCCATTATTCAATTTTTAATTGAGTTGCCTTTGTATTGTTTAGTTGTAGGAGATTTTTTTTTTTTTTTTGGAGATACAAATTCCTAATCAGATAAATGATTTGAAAAAATTTTCTCCTGTGTGTTGTTTTATCACTTTCTGGATTGTGTCATTTGAAGCAAAGTTTTCACTTTTGATGAACTCCAATTTATCTCTGTTTTCTTTGTTCCTTGTGCTTTTGGGTAATATTTAAAATCTGAGGTATTTTATTTAAACTTTTATATATAAAATAACTTAATTTAGGACTGTTCTAGGAGACGGGTGCTGTTGTTGTCCCCAGTCTATGGACAGGAGACTGAGATGCAGAAAATTTCACTGTCATATCAGTGTCACAGCTACCAGTGCTGTGGGAGTTCAGACCCTCATGTTTGTCCCCAACATCTGTGCTTTTCATCAACATGCTCCACTCCTTCCTGGAATCGTTAATGAAAAAGTGTTTCCGTTTTTGATTTCTTGTTAGTTTGTTTTCTCTTTGGGGACCTCATCTCCTCATTTTCCTTGCAGAGGTCAGTGTAGGTTTATTTTAGGTCTCATGTAGGCAGAAGCATTGCTATCAGTTAACTTCTTTATTACTCACTCTCCAGTGATGATTGTTGCTAGTTGACCTAATCAAGTCATGCTTAAGTCTTTCCTGCTCATGACACTAAAAACACAGTCATGACTTACAGAATGCTCAAAGAAGAAAGTACTTGAGTGATTTTATTTTTCTAACAAATCAAACCAATCAAATAAAAACCCCTGTGTTGACACATATATAAGCCCTCCAGAATAGGGTCACTGTCTTCCTTGTGTTTCATTGGTTTGGTCACATTGTCTGGATAGTGCCTTGCTGTCCAGCAGTTTTTTTTAGGATACAGTGCTCGTGAACCATTTTAAGGACAGAATTTTGACAACAGACTGTGTTCATTTCACGAGGGAAAAGATCATATAGAAATACTGCTCTGATCTATTTTAAAATTTAGCTTGGAATTTTGAGAAGAGTTCAGGGAACCATAAAAAGATTTTTTCACTAATTTTAGAACTATCTTAGACACATTATGGTTACATAGCAGAGTAACTTATCAACTAGATTTGACAAGAGGATTGTATTATTGATTATTTGTTTTAGTTGAAATATTCTACCTGGGAAAAAGTAATCAGTGCCCATAAATGAACAAATATGTTTGTATTTCTATGCAACATGGGAGCAGACTTCATATGTTTCTGTATAATATATATGACTGTGTTTTAATATGCCTGTCAATGTTTTTATAGTTTTTCAGCAATGTTGTAGCCTTAGAGTTCGTCTAAGAAAATCACCCCTGATTCTAGTGCAGTTTGTACTGCATATCCTGTCTTATGCATGGGATTCCACTGTCCTCTCAGTGAGGAATTTCCTCTCCTACTGAGGTAGTAGCAGAGTTAAAGGAACTGTGATTTCTAGGACTTTGCTCTCCATGTGTTTGCAGTTGGCTGTCAAACATGATTTTACCTTTCTTGAGTTTTCATTGTTAAATTAGAATTTTGGAAATAAATATTAATATGTTGCATCGGTCTCCTTAGAATCTTGATGTGTTTGTGCTTTCAGATTTCAATTTATGAAAAATGAAAATGCACTCTTGTTTTTAAGTAGTCCTTTTTCACTAGATATTTGTTTACCTCTTTATAATTAAAATATTTTTTTTTCCCAATGAATGAATCGGTGTGCATGTTTTAAAAGATACCTTACTTTTTATTTTTCTTATTGTAAAAGATATATTCATTTTAGAGAATTTGGAAAATAAGGATAAACACAATAATAACTTAAAAATGGCCTCAAATATCACTTGGAGATACAGTTGTAAGGTTTGAAATTGAGAATTACAAGTCCTCTCATGTTGTTTTTCTTTTACAAGTACGTTTTGGTTACTGAGACCCTCGAATTCCCATATGAATTGTAGTAGCAGCTAGTCAGTTTTTGCAGAGGAGCCTGCTGGGATTGTAATCGAAACCACGTTGTATGTATGGATCGCTCTGGGGAACACTGCCACTCCAAGAACACTGTCTTCTGATCCAGGAATGTGCGTGGTGTGTCTGTCCAGGTATTTAGGACTTCTTTAATTTTTTTCAGCAATGCATTTTGTTTATAGAGTATTATTTTACTTTTTTTCTTTGCCTTTATACTGAGTAAAAGTGTGCAAGTTACCGGGATCAGAAGTGTATTTGAGCCCTGCCAATTGCTGCCACCATGTAGGCTGTGCTCTTTCTTTGCCCTGTGAAAAATCTTGCACAAAATAGGACCTCAGTAACCCTCTGTTGAATGAATGATTATATGATTGTTGGATGATGCTTGAGAGTCCTTCTGATGATGTCTTTTTCCCAGCCTTTCCCCTCCTCTTAACTATGCCCTTTGTCTTCCTTTCATCTAGTCTGGTTTTCAGCCTGCCTGTGGCATTGATTTTCCCTCTCTGTACACTCTTCCTTTCACTGGTACATGATAATGTTACATGTGGGCTGTGGAAACTTGCTAGATGTCAAGAAAGCGCAAATCCATGGCATGGTAGTATTTTAAAACTGTGGTATTCTTTTATCAATTGAAATTAAATCAGGCTGAGCCCCTGAGCCCTCCCGTGAGCTCTTTTCTCCTTCCTACAGGTGATACTGCTCTGGTTGCTGCCTGTGCCCTACCCCCAGCCTTGGTTTTGGAGTTGAGTAAGTCACCATCACTGGAGACCTCTCTTTAAAAGATGAAAACATTTGCTCCTTCTCCCTGGTTGGGGACTTGGATGAGATGAGGTACCAGATAAAGAATGCAACCCCTCTTATTCTGACCCCTGCTCTTTCCGTTGTACTCTTTTTGAAATAGTACAGTTCAACTGTATAAAGATTGATTGTGAGCTAATGAGATAGACAAGACAACCGAAAATTTATTAAATATCCTTTCATGCCAGAAACAAATGTGTTATACACACAAAAAGCACATAAAGCACAGTAGTACTGTGGTTACAAACATGGGTCTGAGATCGAGTCCTGCTCTGGAATGACCAGTCCTGTGAGATGGAGAACTGGTAGGTCGGCTTAGCCTCTCCCATACTTGTTTCCTGTCCTGCAGAGACGGGTCTCGCTAGGCGTCCCTCCCCCTTAGAGGTGCTGTGGGGTGTAAATGACGCACGTGGGCAGCCCGAGCACAGCTGTTCATTCCTCGTAAGTGCAGGATAGAATGGATTTGCGGAGACAGCTTTATGACCACCCCGTGTAGACTCTCAGTGTGCCAAAGGGATGTCTTCTGGTTTGGATGTGGGATTCTCACTTCTCTAAATACCCAAAAATTGTGTTATTGGGACTTGCTGATTTGAATCTATTCTTTAGAAAGTACATATTGTAGATATATTTTTCAAGCATGCATGCTTTTTTTCTTTTATTATTTATAGTTCTACCCTCTCATCTCTTGTTGTGGCTTTTCATGGAATCCAGGGAAACAGCCCTAAGCCACCTGCCTCTTCACACGTCTCCGTGGCGGTTTTCTTCCCTGACTAGAAGAGGGTTCTGCATAGGAAATTTTCTTTGTTCCCCTTTTCTTGGAGTCTCTCTGTCTGTCTGCCCACCTCTCACCTGTCCATCTGTCCAGTTCTCTACCCACTCATTCTTCTGACTTGTTCCAAAAAGCATTTCAGGCAGCTTACAGAAGAACAGATACCAAAAAACAGGTGAGAAAATGGGGCCAAGTTCAGACAGTGAGGCTAGGAGGCGAGCTTGTGTGAGGCTTGCAGGCGTGAGAAATATAAGACTTATAAGATTGCTGTGACTTATAAGATCGACAGCAACAGTGTGCCTGAGGCTCCCAGCAGACACAGGGAAACAGGATTTGTGGGAGATTCTCACTGGATGTGAAATAAATAAGTGGATGAGGAGAAGCCCAGCCTTTCCAGCTACTAAGGCTTAGGAGAATATTTTGAGTGTCTTCCAAAATCACAGCATTTCATCTTTTCCTTTGTCAGAGTTCTATGTATAGTTGGTTACATTCTATACCTGGAAATTTCTCCAAAACTGCTTCCCACGTGAGTCTCATGGCTCGGAATGGGGTGGTTCTGCTCATTGACGGGTGTTGGCCAGAAACAGAAAATGACATCCTCCAAGAAGCCTGGGATTTGTCAGTTATGTTTTGTCAGTTCTGTTGACTTCAGAAAATGCTTTCACTGTTCCTCTCCATCTGAGGAGGCAGCGTGCTCTCTTTGCAGCATCAGGAGCTCAGGGCCACGGGATGGTGGGGGCTGACTTCACTGCCGTCAAGACAGCTGAGGTAGTCACTGCAGGCGTGGTGCTTTCACATAGTGCATTTCATGTTCTTTAATAGGTTTCAACAGGGAGTTAATTGAGTTAATTAACATTTAATAAATATGATGCTTTGTTGTAAAGACAGTTATAGGCAGAATATAAGCTGTGAAGACTTTAGAAACGGTTTCATTACTTAAATTTCAGCAGGGAAAATTTAGTTTATCTTATTTATGCCTCTCTTTTACAGTAAGAAAGAAACAAGACAGAAAAAGCAGAGGATGATTTCTGTTCTTCCTCTCGGCTTGCAGGTGCCCTCACCTCCAGTGGCATCCATCCAGACACCAGCACTGACACTGGCCGTGCTCAGATCTGCCTCAGCCCTGAAGACACAACTGACAAATAGAAGGGGGCCATGCCCTGTTACAGCAGGTGCTCTCACTTTGTGGGTCCTTATGTAACTGCGCATTGTTATTCAGGATCGCCCATTCTACATTGTTTGAAGCTGCTGCGGTGTCTCCTAGTTATTTGTTTCTGTAAGTACTCATGTATTTTCTCCAATGCATGGTACTAGACATCTAAAAATGCTTTTTTCAGATGAAAAGTAATGTGTATTTAATATAATAAGTCTGAAAAAAGGGGCAAAAGAGGGTATCCTTGTCCCACTACTCAGAGACAGTAATTAACACTTTAACATCTATTTTCTGTCCTTTTCGTCAGTGTGTATCACCTCTGTCATAAAAAGCAGCTATCACTCTGTGCCTGTTTATTGTGTGGAGACCTCCATTTTCCATTCGGCTTATTACATGTTTTTCTGCAATATTCTATCTCCGCTGGCATGATTTTTAATGACCAGTATAGCATTATGTCTTGTGGAGGCATCGTCCATTTTACTTCGGACTTAAATAAACTTTTAAATTCAAGTATACTTAACTGAAATACTGAAAAGAGAACTGTGGTGGTACCGAAAGGCCCCTAAATCCCTTCCCCTTATTTCCTGAGTGTAAAAGCTGTTGACAATGTGGTGTATATATTTCATGACCTTTATGCCTATGACATATATATATACCCATAAATACATACATACCTACATACATACACTTATATGAGAAATCTATGTATATGTGTGTGTATATATGCTTTATTGAAAAATAAGACCGTACTATATGTGTTCTGCAGCTCGCTTTATTCACTCACGGGTATATCATAGACGTCCTCCCACTCCAGACTCACCCGGTCCTTTCAGATAGAGAGGCGGGGTCTCCTGATGTGCAGGTGTGGTCTCTTGTGGAAGGACACCTTTGGTGGGAGAGTTATGTGGACAAGGCCCTGGACAATGCCGAATCGCCGGCCCCTTCAGAGCCCACATCTTGCCGTGATTTACCGCATCATTTTCTTGATGTTGGACCCTTAAGTTTTCTCCATTTTCCACTTTCAGAAAGGATGTTTGACTGGCATCCCTCCTGTACAAACCTACCTGTGATCTTGTATGAGTATTCCTTTAGTTAAGGCTTCTGGAAATTTAGTCCCTGGATGTGACATTTACATTCATCACAGGCTCCTTTCAAGTGACTCTAGAAATTGCTCCTCCAGTGGGGAATGAAAAGCTGTAGAATAACTTATGTAACCAATTCTCAATCACTGGATATGATTTCACTTCAGCTTTTCATCCCACCATTGTAAACAGTGCTGTGTAAATGCTCTGATGAGTACATCTTTTGAACTGATTTTTTTCTAAATGAAATGATTCCTAGAAGTTGAGTTGAGTCTGTGTACACACGTTTTTCAGAGTTTACATATCCATTGACATGTCGTCCTCCAAAATGTCACTCACAGTTTGTTCTCTCACAGATGGACACTAGCTAGATTATCGTTTATAAATATTTGCCAATATGATGAACAAAAGTGCTTTTTCATTGTTTTAGTTTGTATTTGATGACCAGTGAGGTATTGAGCATTTTTCACTCATTAGCCATCTGACTTTTTAAAAGTGAATGATCCCTTTTGTCCTTTGCACACATTTAAGTGAGGGAGCTTCTTGTTGCTTTGTGACAGCTCTTTGTATGTTATGAACATTAACCCCTTGTCTTCATCAACATGTATCACAGAGCTTTTTCTTGTCATTTCTTGCCTTTCATTTTGTTCAGTAGTTTTTTTATTTTCTTTGTGGCCCAAAATATTTTTAAGATTGTAAATGTCTTCTTTTTGGGTTTTATCTTTGGTATTATTCTTAGAAACACTTTCTTATAATGATATAAATCTCTTCTGTAAGTTTTTTTAATCTCTAAGATGGAGATGATAATAGTACTTGTTATAGTGAGGAGAAGTTGAATTAATATGAGCAAAGAGTTGCATTTGTTGTTATTAGTATTTTAATATTTACATCACTATCTGTAAATTTTCTTGTGGTCATTAGCACAGGAATAGAATTTGTTCTTTCCAGGTGATTCTCTGATTGTCCCAGGAAAATTATTGAATTCATACTTTGCTCTTTGATTTGAAATCCCAACTGTACAATATACTTATGTACACTAGAGTCTCTTTTTGAGCTCATGGTTTATTTCTGTCAATTTTACTTTCTTACTCCAGCGCTATATCTTACATATTGTAAAAATTTATTTAATAACTGAAAGTGTGATTTTTTTTGATTCTTTTCTTCCATCACAAATTTTCTTGGCTAGTATGAATTTATTATTCCTGAAGAATTCTAAAATACTTTGTTCAAGTTAAAAAACACAGATAAGGGTTTTCATGGGATTTTTTAGTAAGTTTTGAATTATCTTTAGGAGAACGTACATCTTTACAAAACTGCTTTCCTCCATGCAATATGTTGATGTCTCTACATTCACACCTCTTACTTTACTCCTCATTAGAGTCCAGTAGTTTTCTCCATGTAGAACATGGGCTTTAATTTTGAGTTTATTCCAGATTATTGTTGATGTCTTTGTTAATTCTGTAAGTGAGAATTTTTTGCTATTATATTTTGTAAATGTTAAAACTGACACCTAGGAAGGCAGAATCGGTTTGTAAATACTCACTTTGTAAATTGTCATTTAAAATTGTAAGTATTAAGTACTTGTTCCAGAATCCTTTCTTTTCTGTTTTTAAAAATTTGTTTCCAAGATTATCAAAATGGTCATAGCTAAGTAGTATATTTGGGGAGACAGATGGAGAGAGGTAGTGTGGCTTATGTACAAACTCTGAGCAGTTTCATGGCTGCCTTTAGGCTGGAGAAACCGCAGAAGAGCCCAGGTTAGACCAGGGATGGCTTTATATGCACTGGAAAGCCAGCTTTCCTGCCTTTGTGGAGAAGCCTGTTGGGCGTGACAGGTAGATGATCAAGGTCCGATGGAGGCCATTGGCTGCACAGAGCGCTGTGACTGTGAGAACTGGCGACCATTAACATGGGAAATGCTTGGGGCCAGGAACACTGCAGGGGAGCTAGGCAGCCTGTGTGTTAAGGATTTTCCAGTCCTGGGAGTGGGAAGAGCAGACTCTGCATTCAGATCTGAGTTTGAATTCATCCTCTCTTGTTTACTGGTCCTCTGACTTTTGTCAAGTTATATATCCGCTTTGAACTCCTGTTTTCTTGTCTCTCAAAACAGGAGAATTACGGCCTGCTGCTAGAGTGTTTGATCAGCGTAAATGATTTGTGTCTATGAGATGCCACGTACAATCACAAGCTCAGTAAGAAATGGGCTGTCACCTTTCTTCTGCAACTCAGTGCTTGACAAGACTTGGGGGAAAGCCAGTCCATAATTTGTGTATGATGTAATTAGGAAAAAAATTAATGTCTTGCCTTTCCCTAGCAGTATTCGTACTCCTTTGCTTCATTTACTTCTTTCCTCCTTTCCTTTCCCCTTTCCCCTCTTTCACCATAAGAGCCTGAGACTCTCTCAGAACACTAGATTCAAATTACTTTAAAGGTTGTCTCATCCTCATGAAATGACTGTAAGATAAAAAAATCTGTAAATATCCCAGAATTCATTGTATTTCATTTACACACACACGCACACACACACACACAATCAGGCTACCTCCCACTTGCTGAGGGAGAAGGAACACTTTTTCTGTGTTTCCATTCACTGAGCGTGAGAACAAAGTCTCTTATGCAGAATTTCTCCCGGCTTCTTGCATGGTGTTTTTAATTGGATTTCTGCTTTGTTGCCATAGAAATATTCTCCTAATAGAAGAGAGGAAGTGGAGATATAGACATTCTGCTGAGATATTGGTTTAATCATATTTGAGTTGGAAAGTACTTAAGATCATAGAGCCGTAAATTTTTATGGTTGAGAATCCATGATGTTGTAACTTGGACAAAAACCTGGGTCTTCTGCCATCGTGTCCATGCGGGCGAAGAGGCAACTGGGCAGGGGATGGCAGGGGTCCTTCTTGCTTGAGTTCCAGGGTCTTGCTAGTTTTCATTGCTCACCTGCCTTTAGTTTATGTCCATGTGGCCTCTCATGGGAAGGCCACTATGTCCTGGTAGACTGAGTTTCTAATCAGCAAAAAGCTCTGGATCCACTCATATTTCCCAGAGTTTTTCTGCTGACCTGCTGACACTTTATATAAATGAGGCCTAAGAAACTACTGAATACAAAATCCTTATTGATATCACTTGCCCTCGAGTTCCAAAGGAATGGGGTGCTGTCTCAGGCTGTCTAAGGCTAGATCTGAACAAAGATATGGTGATAGGCTGTGCTGCTGGACCCTCCACAGTCAAATGGGATTTCCACCTGGTTTTTAGAATCAGGCAGATGAGTTCAAATCTTGCGTTTACCAGTTATTAGCTTTGTGACCTTGGGGAAGAAACTGTACTTCTTTCTGTCCAATTTTCTTTGTCTGTAAGTAAGTTCAGTAAATATTTTAAGGTTTTTTTTTATACAATTGAATGAGCTAATTCCCTCATTTATACCTAAAGTACTGATCACGTGGTTCTATGTTGGTGCTTTGGTAGTTGATTACTAAGGAACTCGGCAGTGAGAATGTAGGTGGTGGACCCCTGGATCATAGAGTTTATATTCCAGGATAGGATTGTAAAAGACTGGATGTGCAGTGGATTTTTAGTAAATATCCATACCTTTCCTAATCCACATTGATTGTTTATATATCTTTACACTAATATATGAACAATTTTTTATTGCAATTTAAATATCTTTTTAGTATTTAAAATATGCAGCTATAACAAAAATACATGAAATAAATAGATTTGACTTTTATTTTCTTTTCAATAAGCAAAACAAAATAAAATAGAAAAGAAAAAAGATTTGAAGGAGTAGAAATAATTTTATTTCCATGGAATCAATTCCCTATGTTAGGTTTTTTGGTTGTGTTGCTAAACAGCATATAAAATTTATAGGTTGTGACATATTGGAAATGGGGAAACAGTGGAGACATACTACCTCCAATTAAGTCATTTAGTTACCACGTCAAAGCTAGTTCTGCCTCCTGAATGACAGGCCATTAAATCGGGAGATGAGGTGTTAGAGCAAGGAATAGTGACTTTATTTGAAAAGCTGGCAGACCCAGAAGATGGCATACTGATATCCTGGAGAACCCTCTTCCCCAAGTCAGAATTCAGTCTCCTTTTTTACTAAACAGGGGTGGGGATGTGGTTGGTTGTTGCAAACTTCTTGCTGTACGAATTGATTTCCTTGGAATCCTTTGTTCTTGCAGCTGTCCATGTGGGTCAAATCACGGTGACCCTTTAAAACCTCCAAAAAAAAAAAAACAGGTTATTCTCTATTTTGCAAATTGCCATCTCTACATAAGTGTAGAAGAGCTAACATCCTTAAAGATCAGAGCCCGCAGAATAGGCCCTCCTGGATATTTCAGGCTAAAGGCAACTTTCTTTTACAAAAGGTGCAGAGCTAGCATGTCTAAGCCTAGAAAACAGGGCACAGGTTTAAAGCCAAAGGAAAACATCTAACATTAAATCAAATTTTTTCTTTTCTATTACAATTCCTTTTTCCACCTCATAAATAATTTTAGTAAGGAACATGAACAATTTTTAATTTTTTTCTCAATAATGGATAAATGAGCCAACTACATTTTTGTGAGCAGCGATGCTGTGCGTGCCTTGGGGTCACAGCAAACTCTTGTTGGGGGTGGTCGACCCTGCAACAAGTCTGATGCCCTGTGAGTGTTGGTGAGGGTCTCCCTAACCTGGGGCTCTCTTCAAGAACCAGCATATGGGCATTGACCTCTAGAGACCTCTTTTTCAGCTGCAGAAAATTTTTCAGATACTGTGATTGAAAAATCACTCCAGCTGGGGATAAGTAGGGAATAAAGGAAGAGGAAAAGGGCTTGGAGTAAAGTAGAAGAGAAGGACAGAAGATTAGGGAGCCTGGGGGCTTGGAAGCGGGGCTTCGGGAGAGAGACGAGCAGAGGTGGGGAGATGCCCGGCTCCGGAACCAGCTCCTGCACCTGTCCGTGCGCCCAAGCCACACAGCATTTAATTGGCCCAGGACGCTATCCTGTCTGGATGTCACCCTGGGCAGAACCTTGAGAATCGAAGGTAAGGGGTGGGCAGCACTCACCTAGGGGACACTGAAGGCTTTAGTCAAGTCCACAGTGCCTTTTATACTCATGTGTCTTCACTTGCCATTTATCTTAGGATCTGAGAAGCAGGAGCAAGGAACGCAGGGAGAGATCCAGTAAGACATCTGACTGTGTTAAGAGACGACAGTCATAGCCACACCGGGAGCGAGGACACTTGCAGCAAAGTAAAATGAATTCACAACGATTGCATCAGAGCTGCAGGCGTGAGAGAGCCTAAGCCTGTCTCAGAGTGCAGGGGACAAGTGGAAAGGAATGGTAAAATTTCCACTGACAATTGAAATTTTGTTAAATAGCCTGCTACTCTTAATTGTATCACTTCATTGTATGTAGGTGTATTTCTGTGAGCATTTATAGGTTCACACAACCCCACCAGCACCTCTTGCCCCCATCGGGGATGGGCTTTCTCAAGCACAGTGCACCTCATGCATGATTGGCCACGCTACGGGTCCTGGCCTGGGGCCGGGTTGCTGCAGGGAACTGAGTCCCCGAGGCACGGGCAGTGAGACAAGACAGGAACATCTCAGCTCATGACTGAGGGCCTCCGTTTCCCCCTGCAGTGTAAGAATGCCGGTGACTCAGTTAGAAGCATGCTTCGAAGCTGTCCGTGTACTTGCCACCCAGAAGCAGAGCCTGGGAGCTACCGAATTTCTCCAGAATGCAGTTTACATTCACCTTGACAAGTGAATTATGTCCTTTTACAAGTGGAGGAATTGCTGCCGTTTCCCTGGAACTTACTCACCACTAGTGTATATGATTTTCCTTTGCTAGGATTCAGTATAGCCTGCTAAAAATTCTGGAGTCAGATCTTGAAACCCTGATGAAGAGGATTATTTATTTTATTTCTTTATATGATAGTATTTTACTTTCAAAATTCAGAGTTTTCAGTTCATTGAGGAATTTTTTCGGGGGTTGGAGAATCAACGTTTCTCTTACCATCTTTGTGACCTGTTGCTATATGCCTCTCACCTGTCTTCTGTCACTTGTGAGGCAGTTCCATTTGTGACCCTGTGCGGGTTGTTCATGTTATAAAATATAAATTCTGTAAAACTACAGTCCCTTTTACTCCGAAGACATTCCACAAGTACTACTTAAATCTGGGTGTGGTTTTTAGAAGACAGAATCATTAGAACATGTACTTGCAGGTTGCTAGTGCAAAATCCCCAAATCAATAGTCTAGATCAACATCTAAAATCTTTCTAATCTACCTTGGATTTGTATGGATAAGTGAAGCAGTTTGCTAAGAAATCAAGACCAGGTTTAGAATACAGGCTGGTGAAGCTCAGCAGGTCCTCCCATGCTGATGCTCTGCCAGAGGGTGGGGCCAAGGGGAGAGGGCGTGTCCTGCCCTCCCTGAGCTGACAGTTTGATGGCAAAGACCTTCACCAGGTGAAGAACTGGGAGTTTCTTCTAAGAAAAGTGGGTTTGAAAAGAGTCCTAAAAGCGCGGGAGTGACACAATCCCATTTGTCTCAAGTAGGGGAGAGCGGCTGTAGGGCCAATTGGGAGACTCGTGAGTCCAGGAGTGCAGTGTTGGTGGCTTCCACTTGAGCGGTGGGACGGTCAGTGTGTTAAAGCGAACAGATTGAAGACATGTTTCGATGGTAAAAAGGAAAGGATGAATGCTCTCTGTGAAGTTAGAATGGAGTAAGGCCCAGGTTTCTGGGTGGATTAATGAGGTAAATGATAGCCCTGCTGTGCTGTGATGAGGGAAACCTGCAGAGGGATTTCTGGGGAAAATCTGATGAGTTCAGCTGTGGGTAAATGAAAGGCTGTTAGATGTGTGGACATGGAGCTCTGGTGAGAGCCAGTAGTGAGTAGGGGGAGGGGAGAGAGTCTTTCAAATCATTCTGTCTTGTGAACATACAAATAAGGATGAGCAATGACACACTTAACACCTCTATATTCTGGATTTAAAACCCAGTAACATTTTGCATTATTGACTGCAGAGGTTCTTAATTTTTTAAGAGAAATAAAATAAATAGAAACAAAATAGTGGAGTTAATCAACATCTTAGATTTGATGTGTGTCCTTGTGTATATTTTGATACCTCATCTGTTTATAACTATAATCTACAAAAAGTTAACTTGCTTAGCATAAGAGTTAAACAGAGGAACGTGACACACACTGTTAGGGGTGGAAGCTGATCACCTTGGGCAAATTATGTCGCCTCTCTGTGCCTTAGTTGCATCTTCTGTGACTGCCCCTGGGCCCCTCATCACAGCTGATTTCCTAGACTTGATGTTGGGAGGGAGGCTGCTGAAGGGATTAAGAAGTGGCAACTGCTAGGGATACTGAAGAGTGAGACAAAAGCAGATTAAAGCCTATAAACTTAGTACAAATACCCTCAAAAGAGAAAGAACCTTGCAGTGTTTTGAGCCACTTAGCGTAAGGAAAACAAAATCACGTGGACCCAATTCTCTTGAACATTTGAGTATTGTGGGTGGGAGGGTGTCATCAAAAAAGTGTCAAGAAAAGGCCTTTTGGTTTCCCTTGACGTTTCCAGTAAGGGTGAGTAGCATAAGCAAAACCCCTCCCGGTTCACAGTGGAAGGTCCTTTTTGTGCAAAACTGACCAAAGGTTGGAAACCACTCTTCAGCGGTGCTGGCAAATGAAGAGACTTCTGGATTGGGTGGGGCACTTGCTGTGACTTCCAGGTGACCTGCTGGCTGGGGACTGTTAGGCGGGCAGTAGGTTTGCAGGGAGACCCGGGCATAATCCCTGCCTCTGAGGCTGCTAGTCTGATTAGTCCCCTGGGCACATGCAGTCCTAATGGGGCAGCCCGGGATGTGGCCTGGGACACCTGCAATGCTGAGGGCGAAAAGAGGGCTTCCCTGAGGGGGTGTCCCTGCAGAGAGCGGAAACGTCCTCCTGCAGGTGAGGAAGAGCCTCTGAGCAGGGGGAAGGATGCACAGGCAAGACCAGCCTGAGCACGGAGTGTTTGGGAAGCCAGAAGTCATACAGTGGCCCGAGCAGCCTTGTTCCTGAGAGACTGGAGGTAAAAGATGCTGAAAAGGCAGGCTAGGTTCAGACCCTGTGGTGTTTTATGAGTGACAGGAAAGGACTGGTCAGGCAGGCATGAGAGAACCCTGTGGGCATCCCAGCTGGGGCGTCACGCCGGAGGGAGGAGCAGAGTTATAGACTTTGCCACTTATTAGCTGTGTGACTTTGAGCAAGATCACCCCAGTTCTCTCTATATATATCTTCAACTGTAAAGTGACACAGTGACAAGCTCGTGTCATCAGAAGGCTTAGTTTAGCTCTGATCCTCTGTGTCCAGTCCTGTCAGTGCTGCCCTGTGAAGTTCTGTAGCGGCTGCTCTTACCCTGAGATGGGAGGGCGTAGAGGGACATTGTAGCACCCGAGGGCAGGATGGGTTTGCTTTAAAAGCAGACATGTTGCCGCCTGCAGCTGCAGACCTGCAGGGAGCTTGGTTGATGGTCGTGGAGAGAACTTTGGAGTCCTTAGCATCGTCTTAAGACTTGTTTTCACTTAGGGACCAGATATGCCTTTGCAGATTAATGTTGAATATTTGGGCTTCTGGCAAAGCTGTTTTCAGAGATGGGTATATACGTAACATATCATATAAAATAAAATGATTTTCTTAACGTGTGGGACTTTGCAGCTGTTGGGAACATCTCTGTTGCCCTGGTCTCCACAGAGGACACTAGGTGACAGCAGAGCGTGCGGGAGGGCAGGCAGCCCACAGTGCTTTTGCCGGCTGTTCTCCCCAGTAGGGCAGTCTGCTGAGTTGACTCTTCTCTGAGTTTGGTTACCAGATGAGCAGACAGCAAAGTAATGAGTTCTGGTGGGACTGTATAATGACAGGAAGAAAGAGGAACCAGTAGTTTTTCAGGACTAGAACACGCTTTTGGTTCCTGATCCAGTGTATTCCATTACAGAAGTGATGAGTTGTGTCTATTCTGGGACTTGATTGAAATAAACGTTCAGCCTAAAATTAAGAGTTGTGTTTCATTTGGTGGGAGGACTCGAGCCGGGATGACAGCCTCTCAGATCACTCTGAGGAACTGTTCCCAAGAGGTATGGGAAGAGCTAGGATATACAGGAGCTTTACAACAAAGACCAGGTAGTTGGAACAATAAAAGATTGCTTGTTATCTAAAGAAAGCCAGGTATCTCAAGTTCAAGAATTTAGTGGTTTTCTATGTATGGGGGAAGCAAACATTTGGACTCACTGAATTCATACTTTAACAAGCACCTAGCTATCTAGGGCAAGTATCCTGTCCTTTCTTATTCTGAGTCTGCTCAGAGGGCACCAATATGAGTGGCTGAGAGGCTGGGTTTCAGGCATGTACTCGCTGGGGTGTGCCAGCGGCTGCTGATGGCTTGGCTTCAGGATTCTTTGTTTACTGACGTGGTTGCAGTATTTTCTTTCACATTGTAGTACTTTCATTCACAGTGCTCCCCCTTGGTCCTAAATTCGACCAATATTTTGAGAGAGGTTTCATGACCAATTTTGTCCCACGGTGCTAGGATGGCTCATTCCTACTTCTGGTGAAGTATCTTCTGAGCTGCCATTCAAGGTGTTAGTTTTTTATCAGACCCTATTGATACTAAAAGTTCTCTGGATCGCCTGTCTTACTAGTCTATTATGATCCAGGAATTGTTTACCCTTCGTTGCTCATTACCATAACTAGAATCGCACTATTACAATTATTTTATACAGGGTTATAAATTTTATCTATTCCTTCAAGATGTTTAGCCATCATCAATCTTGTAGGCCTAGTTACACATTGGGAAATGTAACAGACAACAATTTTATTATATAGACAGGATATAAGTAATTCAGATAGTAATGTTTATAATGTCATGAGTAAGAATTTAATAGTCGAGAAGTTATATTTTTGGGTTAAAATTTTCCTTGTGTTCCTGATTGAGTTTGAGTGATCTTATGAGAAATTTCATATTTATGGTCAGGGTCAGAGCAGGTATTAATTGGCCAGGTGAAGTCTCCCACCTTGTAAGATCAACAGTGGCCTAAATAGAACTATTATTTCTTTTTAGAGTAACGTTTCTGAGGGCTATCTAGTTAGAGCCTTGGAGTAGGGAAACCCACCAAGGTAACACAGAAGTACTAGACATAGGTAATTTACCATAAACTTAACAGTTGGAGTAGTTCATAATCAAAGGTAGGAGAAATTATCAAAGTAATTGGCATACAGGCCTGGTTCGGTGTCTTGGGTCTGCAGTCTTCTTCAGATGTTGTCTTCTTCTCATCCTGACCTGGTAGATTTTTCTTCATTTGGGCATTGTTTTAAGGTGAGCAGTGCTCTATAGGCCAGTGCACTGCAGGGGCTGTTTCTGATAGGAAATGAATCTGAAAGTCCGTTTCCTTCAGCTTTGGTGTGTATGGTCTTGTTAAGAGTACCTGATAAAGGGTCCTTCCATTCAGGTTGGAGACAGTTCTTTAAGTCATGCCTGTTCCAGTATTTATAATACCCTGGCTGCTGGTCATGGGGCATTGGAACTTTACCAAGGATAGATTACTGAGCCTCAGAAACAAACCTAGAGTATTCTTTTCATAATTCAATTAACCTTTACAGCAATGTGACATAACAGCAAGGAATGATCTGGGAAATGTCTAAGTAAATATAGACCTCAATCAACAAAACTAGAAATTAATATCCACTAAAATATAATCTTTTTTCTCTCTAATGTTACCCTCAGTTTTCTCAAATATAGTCAAATCAAGATTAATTTATTTACAAGCTAAGTCTGATTATTTGATTATATAGGCTTTTTTTAAATTGGCTGTGTTGGAACTTTTAATTAGGAGTCTCAGGGTAGAATGTTAATAAGGTTTTCTTAGGCCCGGAATGCCTCGTCAAGGGCTTGTCATGGATTTCTGCCTTACAGGTTTAGGTAAATTCTTTTCTCTTTAAAATCCATAAAATACTTTGAGATTGCTATATCTGTTAGGAGATGATCTTCCTCATTTGTCTGATAGACCCACTGGGGACCTTAGAGTTTTTAGTCTCTTGAGGGATCAGATAGAGAGAAAAGATAACTGTTCCAAGTCTGCTTACATAGGTATAACTTATCAAATTTCTGTGAATCATAACTAGCTTAAGGAGAAGAGTTTCTTTATGTCTGGGAAACAGGTTAAAAGCCAGTAGTATGTCAGACAAAATCAAAAATTATAACCATATTCCCCAGTTTACTCAGTCCCATGTAACTAATTCTTTTACTCAGAGTTTTCATTAGACCTTTAAAATTTCTTACCCAGTTTAGTTCAGTGCTATAGTTCGAAATTTATTTGAAATCAATAAATCTCCTTGAAGAGAAAGCAATTTGCAAAATCATCAGAAGGAAACAATTAACTGTATATAAATGACAAGTGATTTAAAAGCATGGTTAAACAACGTCACACTATAATCGATAAAGAAAGCTGGTCACTATAACTAGAATTATGACTGGTAACATTTCAGATATACCAGAATTTTAGGGAATCCATATAATTTATAGAATATCTATATTAATAATATTTTCTCATACAATATAACCTAGGAAGATCTATTATTCATTTGACAATACCATGTTATTTAGCATGCCAAATGAAACTTACTAGTTTAAAATCTCTCTTTGGGATGTTTCAGGGGCCCTCTGTAGCATCCCAAACTTAACTGGAGATTAAAAGAACTTTAATTAGAAATTGATATTTGGGGAGCTTGTTAAAGGTTTTCAGAACACTTGGTCAGATAAACATATAGATCACTGTAAAGTAGTTCTTTTTCATTAACAAGAAAATACGTTAAAGTAAAAGCAGAACAGGTCAGTTATGTGGTATAAGAAGCTTTACAATTTGTTACTGAAAGTGGATTAACATTTTTAGAAAATTTTGTCATCTTAACAGAGAGAAAACCAAATCTAGTCTTGTACCAGATTACTTCTAAGATTCATTTACTTTGCCCAAGTTGATTCTAAACTTAGACAATTCTGACAACGTACAAAACTCTTTCCTCAGGGTTCCTCTTCCACAAGCGTTCCACAGCTTTCTATACTCACATTAGTGTGTCCTTTATTTTCTCTTCCATTCAGAAGTAACCAGCTTCAGAAGAAAGTCACTATTTTTTATTAACAAAATATAATTACATTCATATATCTTCCTTTACACATTTATCTTACTTTCCTAGGATACTGAGATTATACCCTTAATAATAGAGATTATTTCAGGGTAGCACCAACCATTTATTAATATTTCTAAACACCTTTACTTTCTTTGTAAGGGTAAGTTAAATGTTAAATAATTCATATTTCAATCTTATTTTATCTGAAAGTGTCATAGCTATTTAATAAAATCCTATCATTTAACTTAATTTAGCACAACTCTAGAATTTAAAGATACCAAACATTTAGAGATTATCTTAACCATACATTTTAAAAATATATTTTAAAAATTTACCCAAAGCTCTTATCTCATTTGCATTTAATTTACTTAAAATTTTACTACACCACATTACTATTTTTTTTTCTTGACAATTCTGCAACAGATATAACAGGATCTTATTTGACTTTCATTAAAACTAGGTACACTAAAGGTATTGTACTTAATATTGATGACTTTAAAGATGTCTATATTAATTAGAACATACTTAAACTAAACAATATCAAATATTATCTTAATATTGAATATTTTCCAGTTCACGTGACGCTGAAAGTCAACTTGGTCAGTTTTTATTTTAAAAATACTTAATTTGTGAGCTCTTATTTTTTTTTTACGTCAATTAAGCAGAGATCTTTGACTTTGATTTTTTTTTTCAGCTGTAGAAATATCTCACATCTATAATGTGTACGCAGGCTGATAAACAGACAAAAGCTAGAGATCTCATAGGTTCACTTTAAAACTTACTTATAAGATAGGTATAATAATAGTTGGAGTAAGCTGAATTTGCTTGCTCAGATCACTAAGGCTTACTATTTATGAAACCGACATTTAAGATTTCTTGACAAATGCTGAAGGACGCGTCAGAATTCTGAGTTCTAAAATGCCAAAAATTTCTTGGCCTTAAGTATTATCTCATTGAGCTAATTAGGCTCAGTCCTAGGTCACTGTTTGCTGTATTTATATTTCTGATCTGCAAGACAAAGACAGAAGCTTCCAGTTCCCCAGAGAACTGCTCTGTCATCTAGGCCCAATTGTATCTCCTTATTTGGCTTTTTTGTATCAGTGAGAAGAGCTGTAAACAAAGAATTCCATGTTTTAAAACTTTAAGATTTACTTTAGCATGTCTTCCAAAGCTTGCATAAGGTATTTAGTGAGGTCTCTTTTCCTTGAGTTATAAGTTAAACCCAGGATAAACCTCTTATTTTATTGTCTATTAGCCACTGAATATTAGTTTTTAATTTTACGTTATATTGGAAGGCTCACGAAACTCTATTGGTTTCCTTTACTTTGTTCAATTAATATTTTCTAAGGGACAGATATGTGCCCAGCCTTATAATACCAAGAAGGGGAAGCGTTTTTCCATTGAAATATATCTATCACACAATATAATTAAGCAAAAGTTTTATATAAAGTCCATTTAATATACCAATTTTACAAATTTTATCTCAATTTTATTAAATCTTGTACCCTTAATTTTTATATATATTAGGTTTAATCAGTAATTCCTATTTCTAGAAGGAGTGTCAGAAGCTTTTTTTTTTTTTTTTTTTTTGTGCATTGTATCTAATTATATAGAAAAGTCTCTGGGATTCCCAAGTTTCAGCCAAAGAGCTTAGGCCCTTCTCAATTTTCAATTTGATTAATAGGTCTGTTGTCCCAATCATTGATCAAGTATTTCAGTCTATAATTATGTATTTTTTTTAGCTCTATAAATACATATATTTTAAACTGTGCTAAAGCGGACTTCTTTGAACTTTAATGTTAGGGGGCAGTAGGTGATCTCTTTGGCCCCTTTTTTTTACTTTACATAGTGTAGTATCAAAACCTTGTATCTAAATCCAAAAATGTCCATTTTATTTATCTCATTCAAAATAACCATATAAAAATATTTATCCATTTGGGATAAGCCCCTTATCTTTTTTTTTTCCGACATTTTTACAATCCTTTTTCCAGTTATTCAGCCTAATTAACATTAATTATTCTAAGTATTTATTAGCATCTCTAAAACCATTGATCGGAAAGGGAAAACACAAATGTAGCTTTTCAAACCAGTTTTTTTTTTTTTTAACTAATTTCTTAGGTTAAACATTAGATATATTTTCCTACCTTTAAACTTGATTTTAATAGGTACCAATAAAACGGCTGTTTATAATGAGAGCTCTTACAACTTTCACCAATTTAAAAGTTTTCCCATATTAAAGGATCCATCATATGGCCATCAATTTATATATATATATATAATAATATATATATTTTTATTATATAATATATATATATAGTGATTTTAAACCAATAAGATGAAGAGACTTTTCCACATGAGAGTGGGGGTGTTGCTTAAATAAAATTCAAAATTTACTTTCCAAAAGCTAAAAGCCTTTGTGGTCCAGGCTGATGCAACAAAGGTTAAGATGGCAAAATATCTGAAAATTGGTACAATCAAAGGATTTTTGAGAATCCCAATTTATTTGCTTGGCCACAATATGTACACAATACTTGTACCTTTTGTATGACAGAGTCCAAGGTTTCGTTTAAAATAAAAGAAACACATATATACATATATACACACACATAAAACACCCAGAGAAAGATAAAACGTTTACATTTCAAGGACACAGGAAGAGAAATCCAAGTTCCCCCTAAATGGGATTTTGTTCCTATAAGTTCAGAATTCCAAAAAATATTTTATCAGGCCTGGTTTGTTACTTTCAGGGTGAGTTTTTTTTTTTCTAATTCCTAATTAATGTTGTAAGTTTTGTACGTATATAAACCAGGCTAGTGTATTAGTTGGAGGCTGGCAATCTGTCATTTCTTTTTCTTTTCTGTTCTGTGTTTTTTTTTTTTTTTAATTTTTTTTTTTTTTGAAAGTTCTATTCCCCATTGTAAGGTCGGGTTTTCAGAATAAAATTGCTGGTAAGATTTCCCGCAGGGACAACACTATGGCATGAAGTCTTTGCATCTACCATTCCTGTAAGTTTCTCCATTACCCAAGAAAGCTGTTACCAGCCAGGAGGAGGGTCCCATTTTTGGAGTTGAAAGGTTCCTCATAGGAGTTTTACTTTTATTCCAAAAAATTCAGTGGAGGTAACCAAATCGAGGACAACATTAGACCAGCCTCTTACATAAGCACTCAGTCCTGAACCCAGTGTCTTTCAACTTGGACCCACTCAGGACGTTTTCACTGGGTGAGTATTTTCCTGGTATGTTTCCACCAGCCCCACTTCAGACGTCTCCTCAAGGTGGGTGTTTCCTGTTATCTTTCAATCAGGCCCCACCCAGTATGTCTCCACTTGGTGGGTAATTCCGCCCAGTCTCTTTCAACTGGAGGGCCAGGTATCTGGATACACCGCAAAATAGAACTCAGGATCATCAACCAATATGGGAGATCCGAGAACAAGGAGAGACTCGCCCAAATTCATCTGGATTCCCCAAGGAGGCAGATGGGCACAAAGTGCCAATGCTGGTACCAAGGCTCCGGTAATTCGGAGAGTTCAGCTGGAGAGAAGTCTGCTCTGGGTCCCTTCCTGGTGTCCAAAACTTTTGACTGAAATACATGTGCAGCCTAAAAGTTAAGAGTTATGTTTTATTTGGCGGGAGGACTCGAGCCGGGATGACAGCCTCTCAGATCGCTCGGAGGGACTGTTCCAAAGTGGTTGAGGAGGAGCTAGGATATATAGGAGCTTTACAACAAAGACAAGGTTGTTGGAAGAATAAAAGATTGCTTGTTATCTAAAGAAAGCCAGGTATCTCAAGTTCAAGAATTTAGTGCTTTTCCATGTATGGTAGGAAGCAAATATTTTGACTCACTGAATTCATTTTTTAGACAAGCACCTAGCTATCTAGGGCAAGTATCCTGTCCTTTCTTATTCTGAGTCTGCTCAGAGGGCACCTTTGTGAGTGGCTGTAGAGGCTGGGCTGCAGGCCTGTCCTCGCTGGGGTGTGTTGGCAGCCACTGATGATTTGGTTTCAGCATTCTTTGTTTACTGACATGGTTGCAGTATTTTCATTCACACTGTAGTATTTTCGGTCACAGAATGATTATGGATAATCTGCAAACTTGGAAAGCAACCGAGATGGAATTACTTCAGGTACCTTCTAATTTAATAAGCCGTGTGCAAACATAAACATGGAGGAAGCTTACAAAAGAATTTGGTGGTGTAGGGAAGGTGTTCTGCACATTACAGGAGAAGGCAGAATTCCTTTTCTTTGTGGGCATGGACGTAAGCCCACCTTTCTTTTCTGTAGTGGCTTCTGAGAAAACTTTATGGTAATTAATGAACATTGAGAAACGGTGGCAAACATTGCATTCAAGAGCTGGCCGGCTGCAAACTTGTGTATTGGACAGGTGGATTTCATAGGCAAGTGTTCAGGTGGATGGGAGAGAGATGAAGCCCAGGCCTGGGCCCAGATCCAGGTTTAAATCGCCATTTCCTCACCATGGGGCCTTGGACTACAATGTAACCACTCCTAACCTGTTGGTGAATCTGTGAAATGGGCATGATAATATTCGTTTGTTCCTGGGATTGTTGTAAGTTGTAAAGACTATTATAGCACACATGAAGCACTTAACACACTGGCACTTAGCAGTGTTCACTGTGTGTGGACGTCCCGCTTCGCGTGTGTCAGAGCCGTAAAGGCAGCATTTGTCTGTTGAGGATGCACTGGTAGCCCCTTGAATACGTTGTGAATTTGGTGATTTCCTTTTATCTTGGTAAATCTGTGTGCCATGGGCAGTTATTTTCATGGACAGATGAGGAATCTCAGGGTAAAGAAGACTGTGTAATTTGCCCAAAGTCAGACCATAATTTTGGGTGCAGGGGCCTCAGTTCAGCATGGGTCCCTGGGCCTTCTGCCCTCTCCTTTCAGCACCTGAGACAGATGTGTGCTCGGCTGTCTCCCAGCCCAGAATAACTAGCAGGGAGCAAGACATACCTGGCCCTGTGCTGCTTGAGCAAAACTCCAGGGTGGAGGCAGTTACAAAAAGGATAAACATAAAAACAGATGACTGCAAACTGTGATCAGCTCCGAGAAGGAAAGGAACAGGCCTCGCCGTGCAGCGCTTGGACCTTCCCCGTCACGGCTGCTCTGGGGGCGTTCATCTCAGCTAAACAAGCTCTGCTGCTGCACAAAGGCAGGAAGGCAGGGCGCGTGTGTCCAGGTAGACTGGGCCTCGTTGGTCATACTCATTCCCCATTAAGCAGCAGCTGTCATGGGCACTTACCTAGTAAATAGATGTTGGCCATAATCATCACGCACTTTGCTTGGTAGTTTTATTGGCCCCACCTTTGAGATGAGGTAATTGAAGCTGGGGAGTTTGCTGCATGCCCGTGATCACCATGGAAATACCCCCACTGGTCTTTCAACCTAGACTGGCGTGGCTGTCATGCCCCAGCCCTGTGAATGGCATCGTGTAGCTTCTCCCAACTGGCCCAAATGACTGATATTGATTTTCTTAATTCGTAGGAAATGGTATGTGACAGTAGGAGAAAAAGATAGTAAGAAATTGTTTGGAAAACTAGAAAAAAATTCAATTCTTCCCAAGCTGGGGGAGCGTAAGCTCTGTCACACACTCCACTCACTGCCTGTCACCTCCTCCCTGCCGATTCCGTGTTCAGAAGCCACTCTGAGCCTTTGAAGAACATTTTGCCTCATGACACTGTTGACTAGGACCTGCGAACTCTCTGTCCCTGGTTAACAGTCTATTCAAAGCCATTTAAATTTTATGCTGGCTCCTCCGCTCAGATGTAAGAATAGCCTCTTTAAACTTCTTGATGCAGCTCCTTAATGAGGATCTTGTGAAGGAAACCTAGTCAAAACCTGGGATGTATGCACATAGTGACCGTAAACTCAGCACTTTGTGAAGTTCAGAATCAGATGGGTGGGAGACCCAGGAAAGGCTTTTTAAGGTAGAAAGGGGAAAGTGAAAGGACGTAGGCTGTGTAAGACTGAAACATCTCGGTCCCAGCCAGCAAGGCACCTGCGTTCAGGATGGTGGGTGGGGTGTGCAGAGTTGTCACAAAGAAAGAAGTGGTGGGATGGGAGGGAGGACAGTTAGGTACTTTACTGGGGAGGGAAATAGTGGGCTGAACATTTCCTGGTTGAACAAGAGGACTGTGACATGATGTGCTTGTATTTTGGAGAGAAGGGTTTTGTGGGGACAGGCCTAGGGAGAACGCTCTGTGGCTGGGGATTCAGCACAACAAAGAAACACAGAGAACCGGGCAGACCCCAGGGCCCCTGCTGGGGGAGAGGCTGCCCGCCAATTCGAGCCCTTGGGGCTGCTTCTGTCCCTTAGCCTGGGCCTTAGAGCTCCCTTCACAACCCAGTCCTGTTGATACAAGAATAAATAAGTGGGGCATGAGAAGGGCTGTGTGCCAGGCTTTGGTTGAGCCCCTTGGATGTGCCCTGCTAGATGTGGGTACTTGGCTTCATGCAGGAAAGTATTCAAGCGCAAGCCACTGTTGAGTAAATGTAGATTTATTCAGAGAGATTCATTGAAAGGCTAGAGAAACACCACAAGGTTTTGGGGTTTGATGCTCAGATTAAAAGTAGGTACACACTCCACAGAGTGTGGGCCTTCTCTGAAGCGGGAGAGAGAGGTGTGACCCCTAGGTGGTGCTGTGTTGCTTGTATTCATGGGCTTGGTGGTTTCATATGCTAATAAGTAGAAGGACCAGCCTAAGGGCAAGGGGCTGGAATTCACAGGGAGTTGACCATTTCCCAGCATTTGACTTTTTTGGCTAGCCTTGGGACTGCCATGGTGCCTGGGGGCGTGTTATTCACCATGTTACTATTACAATGGGTGTATAATGAAGCTCAAGATCTGCTAGAACTTAAATCTCTTCATCCTGAGCCTCAAGGCCTATTGGGGGTTGAATCCTTCACCATTTTGATGTTAATTGCTGTGGCCTTCCTTGAATGGCTGTGCTCTGCCCCCTTCCATCCTGTCTCACTGTGATGACACAGAGAGAACAAAGGCCCGGCCCTGGCTGTGCTCCTGCATTTAACAGGGGGAGGGGTGGGGTGGGCTGATGATGACTCTGGGTGGTGTGAAGGATGTTTCAGATTTTCCCACGTGGGACATGAGGACCTGCCAGCTGCCACCGCAGAATTATCTCATGGGCATTATCGCTTGTGTCACTCATTTGTTTCTATTTTTCTTTTTTTTTTTTTTTAAGTATTTAATCTAAATTTAATATCAGGTTTTTTTGGGAAACAAATTTCTCTTTTTCTTTTCTTTGGGGCTCTTTTCTTTTAGGGGGGTAGGTATTTAGGTGTATTTATCTGTTAGTGGAGGCCCTGGGGCTTGAACCCAGACCCCGCGTATGCTATACACACGCTCTAACACTGAGCTTTACCACCCGCCGCTTCATCTTTTTCTTTTTGCTTTAGCTGCCAAAAATCTTACAGCTGAATTTCTAGTCGGCCTTTAACACTTGCCCTGACTCCAGGGAATCCATTTTTATGACTTTACCTCCCCCAGGTTTCATTTAAGTATTGAATCTCCAATTTCTCTTCACTCTCAGTTTTGCCTTTTTGTTGTTATGGTTGTTAAGGTGTGTTTAAAAAAATTGTTTAATTTCTCTTTTAGCAGGAGGCTGAAAGTAAATAAATATGTAAACAAACAGCACACTTAAATGCTTTTATACATTCTAAGCGGTTTAGTAGTTACTTAAATACCGAATTGAATATTAAAGTGATAACATTTTTAAATTATTTTTTAATTTTTTACAAAGATATAGATGATTTGAAATATGATATGTTTCAGGTGTACAATAGATGCTCCATTTATAGTTACTGTAAACATTGGCTGTATTCCCTGTGTTGTAAGATACATCCCTGTAGCCTTACATTACATGTTGCAGTTTGTATAAGAAAGTTGGGTAACGCAGAGTCTGGGGCATGGCTGTGTCTGACCGAGGGTCACGCTCACCCTGCCTGTCAGAGCCCAGGCCCTCACTCCTGTCTGCAGGGCAGCGAGTGGAGGCAGCCCTCATCAGCGCTGGCACCACCCTCTGAGCGGCAGTGACAGCAGTGTCTGTGTGTGGACGTGCAAAGTGTTTTTCCAGGAGCTTTACATGCATTTCTGCATTTAATAATTAAAGCCCTCCTGTGAGGAAGCATTTTATGATTTTAATGAATAATACATTTTATTTTGATATTGATAGATTTCAAACCTCCGGAAAATTTACAGAAGTAGTACAGTAAACGCTTAGATACAGTTCACCTTAAAGGGCACTATTTGTCCTTTTGTGTCTGGCTTATTTTAGCATAAAGTTTCAAGGTTCATCCATAATGTAGCCTGAGTCAGTACTTTATTCTTTTGGTTTCATAATATCCTTTTTCTTTTTTTTCGTTTTTGGTCTATTTAAAAATACTTTCATTGAAGTCTAGTCAGTTTATAATGTTGTGTCAGTTTCTTGTGTACAGCACAACAATTCAGTTAAATAGGAACATACCTGTATTCATTTTCATATTCTTTTAAACATAAGTTACTATAAGATATTAAATATATTCTCCTGTGCTATACAGTATAAACTTGCGGTTTATTCTATACATACTCAGTATCTGCAAATCTTGAACTATCAATATATTCCTTCCCACACCCTCTCCACTCTGGTAACCATAGTTTGGTTTCTATGTCTCTGTGTCTGTTTCTGTTTTGTAGATAAGTTTATCTTTTTGTGTCTTTGATTTTTGATTTTTTTTTTTTAAGATTCCACATGTGAGCGATCTCATATGGTATTTTTCTTTCTCTTTCTGGCTTACTTTTCTTTGAATGACATTCTCCAGGTCCATTCATGTTGCTGCAAATGGCATTACTTTATTATTATTTTATGGCTGAATAGTAGTCTATTGGAGAAATATACTACAGTCTCTTTATCCAGTCATCTTTCAGTGGACATTTAGGTTGTTTCCATGTCTTGCAATTGTAAATAGTGCTGCTGTGAACATTGGGGTAAAAGTGTCTTTTTGAGTTAGGGTTCCTTCTGGATATATGTCCAGGAGTGGGATTGCTGGGTCATATGGGAGGTCAATTTTTTGTCTTTTGAGGAATCCTCTATACAGTTTTCCACAATGGCTCCACCAAACTGCATTCCCACCACAGTGCAGGAGGGTTCCCAATTCTCCGTAGCCTCTCCAGCATTTATTGTCTGTGAACTTCTGAATGATGGCTATTCGGACTGGTGAGAGTTGAGTCTTGATTGCAGTTTTGATTTGCATTTCTCTGATAATGATATTGAGCATTTTTTTCATGTGCCTATTGGCCATTTGTATGTCTTCATTGGAGAAAAGTTTCTTTAGGACTTCTGCCCATTTTTGAATTGAATTGTTTGTTTTTCTTTCTTATTAAGGGTAAAAGCTGTTTACATATTCTGGGAATTAAGCCCTTGTCAGTTTCATTTATTGCAACTATTTTCTCTCATTCCATAGATTGTCTTTTTGTTTTGCTTTTTGTTTCCTTTTCTGTGCAAAAGCTTGTAAGTTTAATTAGATCCTACTTGTATTATTTTGCTTGAATTTCTATTGCTTGAGTAGACTGCTCTAGGAAAACATTGTTGAGATGTATGTCAGATGTTTTGCCTATGTTTTCTTCTAAGAGGTTTATAGTGTCTTGTCTACATGTTTAAGTCTTTGAGCCATTTTAATTTATTTTTGTGTATGCTGTGAGGGAGTGGCCTAACTTCATTGATTTACATTCAGCTGTCCACTTTTCCCTACACCATTTTCTGAAGAGGCTGTCTACTCCATTGTATATTCTCACCTCCTTTGTCAAAGATTTAATGACCAAATGTTTGTGGGACTATTCTTGGTAATTTTGTTTATCCGTTCATTGATGGATGGATATTGTTTGTAACCTTTGGCTACTCTGAATGATACTGCCATGAATATTGATGTGCAAGTTTTTGTGAGAATATATTTTCATTCTGTTGGCTGTACAGTTGGCCCGCCATTTCTGTAGTTTCCATTTCATGGATCCAGATGGCTGATTGTAAAGGGACTCGAACATCCTTGGATTATGGTATCCAGGGTGGGGGGTTCCTGAAACAAACCCCCCGAGGATACTGAGGGATGACTCTATATGTAGGAGTGGAATTGCTGTGCCATATAATTCTAACCTTTTGAGGAAACACCAGGCTTTTCCAAAGAAGCTGCACCATTGCCCCTTTCCAATGGCTGCGTATTGAGGGTTCCCATTTCTCTGCCTCCTGACCGACACTTGTTATTGTCCATGTTTTGATTATAACCATTCTAGTGAGTGTAAAATCAGATATCATTTTGATGTTGATTTCGCTAGTGATGCTGAGCATCTTTTCCTATGCTTATTGGCCAATTGTGTATCTATTTAAATACTTGGCATATTTAAAAATTGGGTCGAATTTCTTTGTATTGGTCAGTTGTAAGCATTTGTTTTATATCCTGGATACTAGTCTCTTATTAGATATATGCTTTGCAAAATTTTTCTCCTATTCTGCAGATTGTCGTTTCACTTTAGTTTTTTTAAACATTAAAACAATTTCTTTCTAGGGGAGGTAATTAGATTTATTCATTTTATTTTTCTTGCTAAGCACGCACTCTATCACTTGAGCTACACCCTTCCCCTTCATTTCACTTTCTTGATGATGTCCTTTGTAACAAATGGTTTTAATTTTGATGAAGTCAATTTTATATTTCTTTTTTTTCACTTGTGCTCTTGGTATTGTATCTAGGAAGCCATAGCATATCCTTGAACCACAAAGATTTAAACTATGTCTTCTTTTAGAATGTTTATACATTTAGTTTTTACGTTTCCGTCTGTGATCCATTTTGAATTAATATTTTATTTGTTATATAAAATACGGGGGTCCAGATTCCAGATTCATTCTTTTGCCTTCAGATACCCAGGTGTCTCTGCACCATTTGTTGAATAGACTATTCTTTCAATGGAGTTTTGTTGGCACATTTCTGGAAAAATGACTGTAAATGTAAGTTTCCCCCTGGATTTTTTATTGTTTCTCATAGATTTATGCATCCAAACTTATGCCAGTACCATAATGACTTGAGTACTATAGATTTGTAGTAACCATTGAGTGAGTCCTCCAACTTTGCTCTTATTTTTCAAGATTGTTTTGGCTGACCTGGGTCCCTTGCACTTCCATATGAATTTTGGCATCAGTTCTTCAATTTTTGCAAAGAAGTCAGCTGGAATTTTGATAGGGATTCCATTAAATTTGTAGATCACTTTCGGGAGTCTTAACATTTTTAACAATATTGTCTACCATTCCATGAACATGGGATGCCTTCCATATATGTAGATGTTTTAATTTTTTTTTGGTGATACTTCAAAATGTTCAATGTGCAAATCTTGTAAAATTTTCTTAAATGTATCTCTCATTTTATTTTTAATGCTGTTGTAGTTGGAAAGGCTGAGCTTCCTAAGGGTGGGACTATATATCAATTTATTTATTTCTAGGATTCCTACACAGCAAATACCCTAGATTTATATTTGCTACATAAATCTATCCACAATTCTTCCCACCCCCGTGTCATAAGAAACCAAGACCCAGGTTAAGCTACCTGAACACTTATGTGGAAGTGAGAAGTGAGACCCTTGGGTGGGGCTTTGTGCAGATTATACTGAAAGCTTATTCATTATGGCTTCATCTTAATTTCTTTTAAACAATCCTTTCAGTGTATATAGTCAGATACATTAAGAAAATGCCCTTTCGATGTGTGGAGGAGCTAAGACTATAATTTTCAAATAATTTCTAGTGAGAGTGTTGTACTTGAAACTAATTTGCATCAATCTTTGAAGATTTATGTTTCAGGAGCTTTGACTATATAATACCTTTCTTTATTCAATAACTACAACTAAATGCTCAAACAACATGTAAGAGTTTTAGCAAACTGCCCCCGCCCTGTAGTGCTGGTTGGCTGCAGCTGTAACTGGAGTCAAGTCTTACCTATCCCAGTACGCTTGGGTGGATCTGCTCAAAGGGGTTCGTCCAATAGTTTGTCGGTAGTCTTTTGGACAAAGCCATAAAGCATTGATTTAAGGTTGCTGGAATGGAATCTATTTTATTAATATTAAGTAAGCACATATTGAGTGCTTACTGTATGTTGGGAATTGTCCCTCAGCCTCACATGAATATTATTCCGCTTAAAACGTCTCATATTTCCTTGTTATTCACACTTTACAGATAAGGAGTCTGAGTATTAGGTTTTCTCTCTTTTGGGGGGAGCTCATTATCAATGATGGGAAGTTGTAAGGAAAAAGATACTGATTCATCCAGAGAAAACATTTTTCTGAGAGTCAGCACTGAAGAGGTTGATCATTGTTTGAGTAAGACGAGCCCCGGGTTGTACGGAGTCAGCATCCCTGTCCTGGACACGGCACGTGTAGCACTGCGTGGTGGGTGAGGCGGCGCGGCCGCACAGGGAACGCGGATGCCGGGCCGTTGGGCTGTGCTCAGGCCCGGTGGGGCTTTCTCCTAAGGGAAGTGGAACGTCATTGTCAGAATTTAAGTAGGGGAGATGGGTGCTCTCGTAGATCACTTTTGTCTTGTAGAATGCTTAGAAACATTTAGAAGGCTCGGCAGGAGGTGATGTGATAAGTCAGAGTAGGGTGGCTATGAGGTGTAGCAGTGTTCAATTTTCAAATGGTTTTCAGTCCCAGGTTTGTGGCTCAGTAGCCGTGTCACTTTGGATGACGCACTCAAGGAAGTGAAACAATTTATCTTATTACTTGAAGCAGTGATATACCGACTTCCCAGGACTTCTGTGGAGATCCAGTGAGATAACGTGTGCACAATGTGCAGCGTGGTCCCCAGCACACAGTCAGTGCTGAGGGAGTGCCAGTAAGAACTTTGTAGGTGAGGTGTGGGTGGTGTGACTTGTTGACTGAGGAAATTGGGCCCTGAAGGAGGGGTCCAGTCACATCTGTGAGTGGTGGGACTGAGCTGGGAGAGGCAGAGGGTGGAGTTGGTGGTGCCCTTGAAACATCTAAGTGCAGTGCCACAATCACAGAGGAGGTCTAGACCCGGGCTGTGCATTTTCCTATAATCTCAATCCCTGAGGACGCCAAGGTATTGATCATTGAACGTGAAGACATACTTACAGGACAAGTGAATAGTAGTATCATCTCTGTCATCAAAGCTCACGTCTCTTTATTCATCACTCACTTTGCTAATTGGGTACTTACAGAGCTCAATTCACCATCCTCACCTGGGCTCAGGCTCCACAGAAAGGTTCTTGTGAGTCTCCCTCTTTTCCAGAAGAAAACACATTTAGCTGGTAGAATTCTCTACTTCGCCAGACTTAGAATTTTAGTTTGTTGATTTAATTCTGTTTTCTGTTGGCTGTCTCCTGACAGGAGAGACATTTTACCTCATGGTCAGGTTTCAATTAGCTGTTACTGAGAACTGCTTATCTGATCCATAGTGTATTTTTTCTATTAACTTTGTAGAGTACTTATCATTTTTCTGTCTTTCCCCTTTAATTTTGTTTCCTCTTCAATGTTCTATCCTATTTGGGGCCTTATTTTATTTTTTAATTCAAAAATGTCTGTTAGCAGTTAAGAAAACAAAAGCAAAGAAAAAATGCACATGATAGCTAGATTTAGAATATATCTAGTGTGTTTTCTGTCTCGGCAATGAAGGGTTCTAGAAACTCTTGAAAACCTTCATTATATAAGTTCCTTAAAATGCTGATTAAGAAATAAGACCTTCCTTCCTCATCTTTCAAGCTGCACAGCTAATTGTCAAGAAAGTGAGGGGAAATCCTCAGAAGCCAAGTCAACCAGAAAGCAGGGATTCTGGGAGATACACGAGCCTTAGAAGCCCTGGGGGCCAGTTGGCTCCTGAACTGAGTTTCAGTTGCCTTGACAGGAGGGCAGGAGGTGAGCCCCAGGCCTCTCACACTGGGAGTTGGATGGCTGTTCTTATGTAAGGCCAAGCACATCCTGAGAATCCTGCTTTATAAAAGGGTGAATTAGAAAGAAAAGTAAAAAAGCATTCCTCAAGGCAAGGAAGTAAGGAAAGTCAATTTTTTTGGAAGCGGGGAAAAATAACATATCCAATGTAAGTATTTAGTTTAAATCTGTTCTGGCATGAGAGTGACAACAAACTCCTGGCAGAAAATCACAGCTCCTGCCGGAAAGAGAAGTTGTGTTTTGAATGAATCAGTGGGCAGCCATTCCGAAAAAGGTCTCCAGAGTCTTCTGGATCAAGATACTGGACCCAAACACCTCCCTTCCATGGTCTCATTTAAATAACCAGAAAGGTTTTAAAGGAAAGAAGCCATAATCATAGTTCTATTTATTGACATTAATATATGCTAGGAATTCAGAGGTGACTATGGAGTTGTCACCTCTTTTATGGACCTTACTTTCTATTTGACATAGTTGGGGAACTTGGTGGAGGGTGGTGTTAGACTGTTGCAATTAGCCAGGACAGGAGATTAAGAAAGCAGTGAAGGGCAGGTGACATTTTTAGCTGAGGACAGTCCTGTTCAGTTGGTTTGTAATTGCAGGCTCGTTGAGTTGTCACTGGAGGGAATTGATCTTATGGAGTTTGGACTTAACTCAGGCCTCTTCAGAATGGACAAGTGAACCTGGAGAAAGACAGTCAAATCTGTGCAGACATTAAAGTCCACGTGAACGTGCTGTATCCCTGAGCCAAATATAGGACAAGTAGGCAGCACTTCTTGAGGACAGAGGAGTGGTTTTTAAGGTTCTCCAAGAATGAAGCCCAGGGAACCGGGATGGCCAGTTGTCAAACTGTGACGTTGCTCTTTGGACGGTGTACCCACCGAGGTTATTGGCCATTAATAGGTTTCCATTTCTCTTTAATGCATGACAGGTGATGAGGACGTGGGCATACACTTTTGACACCTTGTCAAAGTGACTGGGTACCTGCCTAGAAGGGCGGGCACAGCTACGGCTGCGCCATACATCTTGCCGCCCATCCCGTTCCCCGGCTCCGTGATCACGGCAGAGTGGTTCCTTGTTGAGCTGTCCGTCTCCTCTGTGACATCGTAACCCAACAAATTACCGGAGAGTATTAGCTTGGCTTTGTTCTTTTCCATCCTTCCCTTCAAATGATGATGACTGATAATGGACCCAGTTACGTTTGCAGATGATTTACACGTAGTGCTGTCAATACAAACCTTGTAATCCCCACTGTGTGATCTAGAGAAGAAAGTTACATTCTTTCCAAATTGTTTTGATGCACTTATGTGGGAAAATGATGTACGTTTGAATATGTATTTCCTCTCTGAATCATCATGGCTACAGATGAATATTTGTAGACATGGAATGAGTTTACTGTATTTGAACTGTATGGTCCCCTAAATTCTCCCCAGCTTTTTAAAGTCATCACTGGAGTGCTACCTCCACAGTGTCCCAAAGCATCCACCACTGCCTGTTCTTCGGACACTGTGAGTTTCCAAGTTGGAGAAGGCTGCTGGCTGTTGAGGCATTCTCTGGCACATCTCTGGCTGGCTGATGTGAGCTTAGCACACAAGACTTGGCAGACAGTATCTAACCATGGTCACGTCCATTTCTGGAACACTCATGGAGGATTTTAAACCTATGCTAGTGGCATACGTTATTTCTTTTGGTTTTCAAAACAATCATAATTAGATTTTATCACCTGTATTAATAAGGAAACTGTCAAAGCGAGTGATGTGCAGACTTTGGACTGGAACACGGGTCTTTCTGATCCCTATCTCTGTTCCCTCCCCAGCCTATCCTTCCAAATGTCCAGGAGACTCTTCCTCAGTCTTGAGTTTCCCGCTGATGTTACCACTCTCTTTGTTTCTGGAGAGGAAAACAAGTCTAAACTTACTTTCCAGTTGGAAATGGAATGGAGAGTTAACGTTGGAAGCCGGGAGAGTCTGTCCTGTGATGAAGCGGTCTCTGAGCCACTTCCATGGGGACGTCACGTCACTGTCTGGGCCCCTTGCACAGCCTGTGCACAGGTGATAAGCCAGATGTGCTAAGCAGTCCTACCGGACAGGGAAGTGCGTTGGAAATGAGTTTGGGTATTTGGTTTCATTACATATGTTCCTGACGGCCTTGGCCTGGCACTTCAAATGGGACCACTCCCTGTCCCACAGACTCGTGCTCTGGGCCGGTGCAGACCTAACGTGGCCTCAGCCTGAGGCTCAGGGCCCGTGGTGATGAGGAGCATTATAGTCCAGGGTCTGCCGGAGGCTCTGACACTTCTGGGCCATGGGAATTTGTCCAGGATGATAATAAATCCGCCCCGAGATTCAGATTTCCTTGCCTGTGAGCTGGGGTAGTAATAGTTTCTGAAATGATTGTAATGATTCAGTAACGGGCACAGCGTGTGCTGGCAGGTAGCTTGTGTTTAAGGAGCAGAAGTCGCAGTCACTCTGTCAGCCTCTCACTGTGTGCTCTGTGCTTTGAGAGGTTGTGTGTTTGGTGAAAGTCCCGCCCAAACCCTAGGGTGTAGATGAACTGTTGTTCCTTTACTTTCCCGTCCTTTTCCTCTTTCCCTTCTCTGTGTCCCATGTTTAGGTAGCAGATTCCTCTGTTTCAGGGAATACGGAACTTTCTAGTAAAAGGAGAGGCGGAACGCGGAAAGGTGGGGCCCAGAGGGGGTCTGGAGCATCCGCACAGCGCTGCTTACCTGCATTTCTGCATCCGGTCCCATCAGTGCATGAAGTCAGCCTTCCTCTTCCTTCCTGTGTCGTTCGGTCTCTGTTTTAAGGGAAAATTTTTTACGGGTCTTTTTTCCATTACATGTTTCGTTCAGATGCTTGTTGCTATTCTCCCTGTGCTTCAGCAATCCTAGGAGAGAATTCAGCAGTGCAGCATCCTCTCCGAGCTCTATGAGTTGATCGGCTTCCACCGCAAGTCCGCCTTCTTCAAGCGGGTGGCCCCCGTGCAGCGCGCGGCCCCCGGCATTACGGAGCCTGGAGGGAAGGCCTGCTACCGACTCCTTCTGCAGACGCTTCCTGGCTACAGTCTGTCGCTGGATCTGCAGGACTTCAGCAAAGGTGTTGGAACTAAAACATTGCTTCAGTCCCATTAACCATGCCTGGTTTGGGCCCTGCTTCCTGTCTCATCAGGGTGAATTCTGATTCGTTTAGAATAGGGCTTAGCAGACTTTTTCTGTCAAGGGCTTGGGAGTAAATATTTCAGGGTCTGCAAACCTCCTGATCTCTGGTGCAGCTGCTCAGCTCTGCTGTTCAGACGCCAGAGCATCCGGACATTCCACACACCCACAGAGCTTTATTAACAGCGGTGTCTGGGGCTGGATTCAGTGTATGAACTGCAGTTTGTCCCCACAGCCTCCTCACTATTGACGCCTGCACCAGAGCATGCATTTGCGACAATGGGTGAACCTGCACTGACACGTCATCATCACCCAGAGCCCAGACATAACACTAGGATTTACACTTGGTGGTGTGCACTCTGTGGGTTTGGACAGATGTGCAATGACATGTATCCACCGTCACAGCATCATACAGAGTAGTCTGTCTTAGTGACCTTAAAATGCTCCGTGCTGCACCTCATTCATTGCTCCTTCCCCTCTAGCCTCTGACAGCCACTGATCTTTTAGTCTCTGTGGTTTTCCCTTTCCCAGAACACCATACAGTTGGAATCAGACAGTTGCGGAACCTTCCCAGATTGGCTTCTTTCACTTAGTAATATGCATTTAAGGTTCCTCCATGTCTTTCCATGCCTTGATAACTCATTTCATTTTAGCACCAAATAATAGTCCATTTTCTGGCTGGACCACAGTTAATCCATTCACCTACTGAAGAACAGCTTAGTTGCTTCTGAGTTCTGGTGATTATGAATAAAGCTGCTATTAACATCTGTATGCAGTTTTGTGTGTGGACATAAGTTTCCATTTCGTCGAGTAAACACCAAGGAGCACAGTTGCCGGATCATGTGTTAGGAGTACGTTTAGTTTTGTAAAAAATTGCCAGACCGTCTTCCAAAGTATCTGGGCCATTTTACATTCCCACCAGCAATGCATGAGAATTCCTTATGCTCCACATCCTCACCAGCATTTGGTGCTGTCAGTGTTCAGAATTTTGGCAGTTCTGACAGGTGTGCAGTGGTACCTCGCTGTTTCAGTCTGCATCCCCTTGATGACAGATGCTGTGGAGCATCTTTCCATAGACTTCTTTGGCATCTAGATTTTTTCTTTGATGAGATCTGTGTCAGGAATTTTGCTCATTTTTTAATCAGGTTGTTCATCCTTCTTGTTGAGTTTAAAGAGATTTTGGTATATTCTGGATATCAGCCCTTTATCAATGTGTCCCTGCCCTTCACCTGCAGCACCGGAGTTGTCCTTTGGGTCTCAGTGGAGTATCAGCTCTTCAAAGAGGTTCCCTGTCTTCCCTCAGCCTAAATACTGTCCTTGTATTTTTCACTTTCATTGACTCATTTTGTTCTTTTTAAATAGCATTTCCCATAATTTGTAAGTATATTAAAAAAAAGGGCAATGATTGAACACCACCTCCCCACCAGGCTGTGTGCCCTGTGAGAGCAGAGGCCCTGTCCCCACTCACCATTTCCCATGACAGCACATGGCACATGTCCATGTAAAAGTGTGTAACGTGGGGCCAAACCTGATGAGCAGCTATGATGACATGTGTTGGCTACCATTTATTGAGTAGACTTTGTTTCTGATGTAAATTATTAAATCACATGAATTAAACTTGTTTGTTTTGAAAAATAAAACAACAAAGCCCACCTCCATTTGACTGGTACTTTCTACTTAGCCTTCTGACACAGGAGGGGATGTTCACAATCATTTTCTGGAGGAGGTTGGGGAGGTAAAGTAAGAGAGTGAGATCAAATAAAGTAAAAATGATAACTATCAGTTGGCTTTATTTTCACTAAGACATAAAAGTTACTTTAAACCCTATCTCAGCTGTTGTTCTGTTGTTTTAAACATTTCTCATAGAATTAAATGGAAGCCCACTAAACCCTGAAAGGGAAATTGTGTGCTCAGGTCCTGAAAATTGTTTATGTCTATTTCTTGAAATGCACATTTTCCCTGCTGGTTAAAGAAATTCGAGGCGGGAACACAGCCGTGCGCTGTGTGTCTGCCGGCTTCACGGGCTGCTCACTGTCATTTTCATTTTCTTGTGTTGCAGTTTATGAAGGTTTTCCCATGAGATATATTGCTCAGCCTTTTCCTGAATGAAGGATTGAATTTTCCACAGGAAATCTTATGAAAGAGAGTGACAAGGCACATGGGTTTCCCAAAAAGGAATACTTGATGTAATAAACTCTCACTATGGTGAACCTTTTTTAATACAAGCCAGTTGAAAATTTTATCACTAGGTCATAGGCCACAAATCTGTCTTAAGAATAAAAAGATTCAAATTTTATAGAAGAAGCAGTTTGAATCAAGTAGAAATTATGATTTGTACACTAGTTGGTGTTAGAAATTATACTCAGTCTTATCATAATTGCCTGTGGTAGGAACTGGATTATTATTTATTTATTAAAAAAAAATCCACTAGGTGCTATTTGCCCCATTCTTGATGCAGCAGTGCTGAGGTTAGTTAAGTTGGGCCATTTAGGATTGTTAGCTAGGTTTTCCGGACATTGATTTCAGCCTCTTTATCTTTTTTACAATCTCTTCTTTTGTATCGGCCTTTGGTCTTTTGACAACGTGGAAATACTGCACGGATCTGCCTTTCCCTTTTTTCCTGTCTTTGTGGGAAAAGATTTCTGAAAGACAAACTACTAGGATATTAAGGATTTTGTGTGGGGTAAGTTTGTTCAGTTCTAAGGATTTCAATTAATACGCATTAATACTTGCTATTCAGCTAATGACAGTAAAATTATAAACTAACTTAAGTATACATGAGTAAGTATAGTACAATAAGCCAATCACCCAGATTAAGGAATTCACAAACTTTTCCATATTTCCTTTATTCAGACCTTTGTTCTTTTATTTGTCCTTTGTTGAAGTATTTGACAGCAAATCCAAGAAGACATGTCATTTTACCCTATGTGCTCAAGTAGGCATGTCTGAAAAATGAGGGCCTTTTTTTCATCAGGTTTTTCCATTTGACCCATGTGCTCATTAAGTACCAGCTTTATCATGCATCTCACTAGGCATTAGGGATCCTTGGGGCAATGAGACAGTCCTGGCTCCCAAGGAAGTAAGGGCTGATGGAAGAAACCAACACAGGAGCTTGGGTGCCTCACTTAAGGTCCATACTGGATGACACCAATTGGACAAAATTTGTGCACAATACAGTAGGATTCACAGAAGGGACTGGTCAGACTTGTAGGGCAGGCCGTGAGAGAGGCGGTCAGCAGGGCTACAAGAGGAGGACTCATTTGATCAGAATCTGAAATCCTTTCTGCCAACCTTTCTACCAAGCCCCCAAGGCCATCACAAACAACCCTGTGCTGTAACTGTTTTTGATTCCAGTTACCACATCTCCTTCAGGAAGGATTTTAAGGTGGAAAATATTTAAAATCTGTAATTGTTGCCAGAAGGGACATAGAACAAGGAACATGTAAACAACACAAATGTCCATCAGCACATGACTGGATAAAGACGAGGTGATACATATATACAATGGAATACTACTCAGCCATAAAAGATGCCATTTGCAGCAACATGGATGGACCTGAAGACTGTCATTCTAAGTGAAGTGGGGTGGAAAGAGAAAGAAAAATGCCATATGACTTCATTTATGGGGAATCTAAAATTAATAGCAATAATAATAAGACCACAAATGAACTAAATATTGTTTTGATTTCTTGAATATATGCAAGCACATCTGACCGTCCTTCGTGATTGGATTACCATATTCTGTTTATTCTTTTGTAGATGTCCTTATTCCTCTGGTAACTAATTTTAAAAATCTAAAGCTCTAATCTGTTCTTATGAAACAATAATTAGTACATATATGTAAACTAAAAAATGCAGTATGCTCTATACATGTATTTACATGCAATATGTGTATGTGAAGTTGAACTGTAAAAATTCTACCTGATAAAACTGAAAAAGGAAAAAAATAAAAAATTTATTTTAAAAAAACACCCCTCTTTAGATATTAAAACGTTCATTTCTGAGATTCTGTGAAAGACAGCATGGAAGTAGGTTTTTAAGATTTTCTCCTTTTTCCTCGGTGAGCAGCCTGGGCTGCACAGCTTGGCCGCCACAGGCCCCCAGGACTTGCCGGCTTGCTCCTCACTTGTTGGGAGGAAGATTAGCTGCTTCAGGAATATTTATGTTCTTAGAAGTTGCTGAAAACCCCACAGAGCTTCTGTTTACATGGAGTGTATCTGTCAATATACCCCATTATAGAAATTAGAACAGAAAATTTAAACCCAAGAACTGACAAGCACACGCTGCCCCAGCACGTGTTCAAAGTAGTGCTGCCACGGTGGCGTGTGTTGGTTCTAGAAAAAATGCACCATACAGTCAAGAATGAGGGTGAACCCACAGATCTCATCTCAGCAATGCTATGAAGAGGTGGGACCCAAAGCCCCTAAAACAGTGCTGAAGTCCCCAGAAGTCCCAGAACACACAGAGCCATGGGACCAAGAATCCAGTGTCTCATGGATCATCAGCTGTGGAGACCGAGTCCTGGGTCAGGAGGAGCAGAATTAGGGATAGAAGGCACACAGTCCTATTGACAGCAAAGCTTTAAAGGTTTTGAATTGACTGAAAGTTTGGCAAAGATTTGCATTTAGACTACTACATTTCCTCTCCTGGAGACGTTAGAAGGAAAACACTGATTAATAGAGGATGATTGTAATGGATTAATTATGATACTGATGACATGGGCTGTGAACACTAACCCTGCACTCAGTGTAGAATAAGCCTTTTATGTACACAATTCATTAGGTCTCCACACCCCTGCAACGTGGCATTAAGCACTCATACAAACATGAAACCAGTGACTATAAAACAGTCACAAGCCTTCCTCTCCAGCATGAGGTAGCAAAACCAGCAAGGATTTTCAATGACAAAAGCCAAAATCATATATTTTTGGGAAAGAAAGCAAATGAAACACTGAAGAACAATTAACCAAAAGAGCAGATGGAATGGAAAATTTTATTGAAGAAAGCAATGATTGATTCAATTAAAACAGCTAATGTCCCTGGTATAATTGAACCATCAATCCAAATTTTTGGAAAAGTGGGTTGTGAAATTACTGTTTCATTTAATATTGGAATTCTTATTTGGACCAATTTGATATGCACCACTGGTGTGAGGTTAGATATTTAGGTAAATAACAATATTCCTATTTTTTAAGTTAACAGGAAACATAACACAGGACTCCAGATTTAGGGAGAGAATGCAAAAAACTACTATCATATTCCATCCAGTAAGGACAAGTGTCCCTGCGTCACCAAAGCAATGAGAATTTGTACAAAGAAAACACAGTTCCAATTGTGACAAATACGAGACCGTGAGCCATGAGTTACGAGAACAAGCAACTGTTTAAATGCCATGGGCAAATTTTCTTTATCATCTTGAAAACATCACTGATGTTCTAGGTAAGAAAAAGAATTGTTTTACTAGCAAATCCAACTGACACGGGAGTTTTTCCAAGTGAGAAGGTGATTCCAAAAAGTGCAGTAAAATGAGTAAAGATGATCTGCGCAGTGACGGAGATGGTATTAGACTAACCAGCACCACGATTCCCGGTTTTACACTTGCTCTCTGCTCATCACCTCTGACACAAGAACTCATCAAATGATTGTTTTTTCTTTAGGGAAAAAAAGATAAATAAAATCTAAATACAAGATGTGGTATGTAAAGCGGTAATGAAGTTTTCTAACCTTATAATGCAGCCAGTGTAATGTAGCACTTATTCGGGCACTAGAATTTTTTAATTTATTTCTTTTATACCCTATTTCTATCCTAAAGGAGACACTTAAAGTTTTCTACTTTATTCAACGTATCTTGTGAGGGTTGTGATATACACTGGTATGGCAGTTTTAAGAGATTCAAAATCGCCTCTTTGGTTGTGGTCAGGAAAGACAGGCTCCCTCACAGCTGCGACGGAGAAGGAATCCCCGGAGTCAGCCTCCGGGCAGCTTCCGAACCGCATCTGCTTGCACTTGGCACAGGACACCATAAGCAAGTGTAACTCTGACAAGGAGATTTCCCCAGGGACTTGGGAGGTGCTCTAACATTCTGAAGCCACTTGTTTCCCAGTTAGGTAAGGGTTGGAAAAATAGTTTATTAGAAGTGACTCCCTTTGTATGTGCCTTTTGTCCTGAGTGGTCACTAATTAGCATAGAATATAAAATACCCCATAATATAAGAATTTAGGCAAAACATCTTTCCATCTACCTGTCTATTTGTTTATCATATTTATAGTTAGGTTACATTTTCTATGACATTCACTTCCGGGCACCAGAAAAGAAAGGTTACAAAATATTTATTGTCAATAGGGGGGACTGGGTCTAAGGATTAAAAACCACTCCTGCTAACAATAAAAACCATATAATAATTTTAATCTCAGTTGCATCAGACCTTCCAGAATTACTCCTTCAATTTCACTGTTAAAACAGTAATGGAATCTCTGTTCTTCCAAGACTTGGGCCTGATCGCCACCCATCCAGACATCTGTCTGTGGGTCCCTACTTGTCCTCGAGGCCCCCGAACACACCTTATGGGGTGAACTTTCTTCAGTGTCCCTACTGTAGGGGAAACCAGGAAGTCCCAGGCACTATCCAGGATTCACACCTACCTGCAAAAATCAAAGTCATGTGACTGAAACGGGACAACCCAGGTGGAGTTATAGGACTGAAAGCTCACCAAAAAACAGGTTTGGGGGCCTAACACAAGCCCTCCAGCTCCTAAAATGAAGAAGGACAGGGAGTCCCAATTAGCCACGAGACTGGGGGGCTTCATTACTCCATGAATAAATGATTTGTTCCAGTGCCACCTTTAGACAGGGAACCCCAGAACCCAAACTTGGAAGCACCCCGTCCCCTCCCCTCAGAACAAATATTCTCTAAAGACACGTAGTGAGAGATGGGAGCCCCGATGAGCTCTGGAATAAGATGCAATCTGAAAGACTGCTGGTAACAAATGGTGTGGAGCTCGGGCAGCCCCCAGGGCCACCAGCCCTTCTGGTACCCACACTTCCATCCACAACAGTTTCTTCAGGACCCTTATGCACACATAACCATCAAACAAAAATGATTGCTTAGACATATTTTAAGAGAAATAACATGAGAATGCCAAATTCAAGACAAGTCAGAATCAAGACCCCAGAGTATTTACTGAATGAGATCTCACGTGTGCTCCACAGTGAGCTTTAAACCCTTAGGACACAGTCATGGAACAGTAGGCATTTTCTTTCTTTCCTCCAAGTTGGCTTTACTGCAAAACTCAAACACAGGAAGACTCTGGATCCCACCTCTACTACTTACACAAAGGGCTCATCTCACCATTTGGAGTGGGATCAGCGATGGTGCGGCCGGCTTCAATGTGCGCACTGCCGTGCCCAGCTCCCCGAGGAGCAGAGCTCCCCCCACGGGCACTGCAGTGCCTGCAAGAATCAGGTGTCTGATGAGTGAGCCTGGGGCGGGCAAGACAGGAAGCAAGCACCGCTTCCTCACACTCTGCAGGTGATCTCTGTGTCATCTTGAATAAATACAGTCAGCATTAAAGATGTTTGGCAAGAGGGTAAAAGTTAAGGCCTCCCCAAATCTCCTCGCATTCCTTTAGTGGGAGTCCTGTTAGAACACATGGTGACAAGAGACGCTGGCTTTACATGCGCACGTTGCCCTCAGGGCTGCAGGTGAGGCCACGGTGCTGCCTCCGCCCCACCTCCTGCCCTCGTCCCCCAGACCTCACAGGGGCCGCTGACTCATTTCTCTGACTTTCTCTCCTTGGTATTGCTGCTCTTCCAGCTTTTAAGAGCTCATAAGAACCTCACCAGAAAATCTTTAACAATGAAAGCAAATCAAATGAAATCAACCACAGAAACACACTGCCTTCATCATTACTTTACATTTTAGGAAGAAATTCTTGAAGACGACTCCCTGACCTGAAGGGATGAATGGAGGAGAAAAGAAAAGAAGACAAGCATTTTTGGCCCACAAAAAATGAAAGGTAACCAGATGGTGGCTAGTTTTCATTGCACCTCTCTGCCCGCCCCAATTTCACATGCCCCTCCCAACTCAACTCATCAGAAATCGACTGAAGGAGACGGCTTTGCAAATTTATTGGAAGCCAAAGAAATCGCTCCAGAAACAGTCTCCCAAACCCAGCGAGAACACTGTAAACTGACCAGTGCCAGGATCTGAATACTAAAACACACAGATTCAAACTCCGACACCCTCCCTGGTGGGTGTACTTACCGTGAAGGTGTTGCCGTGAAATTTGTCAGCATCCAACATATAAAAATGAATGGGACACCAGTTTTCAACATCACAGTCCCTCTGAAACAACTGGTAGTCAATTAGCGTTTGTCGGCAGCAAAAGTCGATTTTCTCCCCTGCACGTGGAGATCAACACACAGAAGAGACTGATGATCCCCGCTGCGAGTGTAGCTAAGTGTGTCTAAGCAAACTGGCTCCATCAGCCTCCTGATGAGCAGGGGAGTGTGTGAGCCGCGGGGCTCTGCAGACTAATGGCCAGGCATTGAGGGCGCTTCCTTACTTTGGGGAGAAAAACGCGGAAGCAGCACTCGCTGTAAATAAATTCTAATTAAAATTTCAGGTGCAGTTACTGCAGCATAACCCAGGCCAATAGATGAGGCTCCCTCCGTGCTGTCCAGTCATGTGAGCCAGGCTCATTATTGTACCTGTGTGTTTGGTTTAGCAAGTGAATCATGTCTGTTTTCTGGAAATTACATTAGGGTGGAAAACCTTCCAAACATGTTCATTTATTTGCTGTGGAATTTGTTTAATACTCTTAAGAACATTTACAATGACAACCTTCTTAAATAAGCATTTTTGCCCGAGAGACATTTCCAGGCACATGTGCCAAAACCTAGGACAACCCAGAAGCAAAATCAAATCCGTTTCAGCTGCACAGCACCACAGAATGCGTCCAGTTTGCGAGTCAACGATTTTTTTTCTCCACACCCTTTTACACTTCTGCCCAAATTAATCAGCCTCTGCTTCTCTTGTATAGTGAGTATCGTATGACTCATCTTCTCTGCCTGTAAAATGGAAATGGGAGATAGTTCTATCCAATAAAATGTCATAGAACTAACCACCAAAATTATATATATTAAAAAAAAAAAAGCCAGTGCTTTATGCTGTCCAGGGATATGAATCATTTATTTAATGTGTCAATTGTTACAAGAATAAACTTTTCTAAATGTAAAACCTCCTCAGAAATCTTCAAGTACTTTTCAAGAAAAATATCACAGAAAATTTCTGAAAAGTATTTAAAGGAAAACCATTTTTAACTGAATCATATTCTAGGCACACTGAATAAATTCTCTTTAGAGAACTCCTACTTTTTTTTTAAAATAAATGACCTATAAAAATACACCCAGCATTAATCAGTAAATCTTCATTCCTTATTTTTAAAATTCTTAAGGCATGCTATTTTTCTTAAATCAAATGAGGAGGTATTCTCAAGCCAATGGACAACGGAATTACCTAAGAGGACATTATAAACCAGCAAGAGCAACTAGCACTTTGCCAAGCATTCTGCCTGAGAGTCACTCGTACCATCTCATTTTGACCTGACCACTTGGAGGTGAGCTCCATCAGCCCATTTAACACATGAAGAAACTGAGGTTGTAGGTGGTCATGTTTCCAGTACTTGATGGAACCAGGATCCAAACCCGGATCTTTGTCTATAGAGCCTGCGCCTTTACCAGATCACACTTAACATTTCTCACTCTTCAAATGCACTCAGTCCCCGAGGTAACACACCTTCCTTGCGTTTCTGAGAATTTTAGGAAGTACTGAATTACAAGGACTAAGAAGTCATTTGTGTGGGCTAATTTTTTATTTTCTGATTTTCCTGAATCAGCTCAGGCTGAATTCATACTACTTACGAGGAGAAGTCCTGAGGCAGAGGAGAGAGGGGAAGATAAGACAGACATAAACAATTTCAAGAGATCCAATTCATCAAGGAAGCAAAGTATTAAATAAACCACTTCAGCTACACGCTTGTCAATAAACCTTGGTGTCTCTGTCTCAGCCTGAAGGAGGGTAAGCCCTCCAACCCATCTGCCTTCCAGCCACTTACCCTGGATGATCTTGGTTCCCTCACCTGTGACACGTGTGTTCTCCAGGGAATCTTTGTAGAGATTAAATGATAAAAATATATGCAAAGGGGATACTTATTTGTTAGACAGTAGGCACTAAACAAATAATAAAATTATTTTATTTCATGAAAATGGGAGGTAGGTCTCCCAATTAAACATTCCTGATAGAATCCCAACAAGGACTTTAATTTATCTGCCAGAAATTGTAAAATAACTTTTCTTTTTTAAAGGCTGTATCCATTCTCCCTACTTTTTACCAATCCTGGCTGTTATCCTGAAAATCTATTCCCAGAACTTGGCATCCATCTCCCATATTTAAATCCTTAAAGTTTGAAATTATGATGAAGCTTGGGCACATAAAGATTCACACCATAATTCACAGAATAAACAAAGACCACAGGAACAGGGCCACTTCCAGACCCCATGTGCTCAGGACAGTCTCCAAACTTCATAAAATCAGATGCATGCTGTTTGAACAGAAAGAAAATTGAATGTGATCAAGGAGGCTGACATAGAGCACTGGCCGGCTCACGAGACGACTCCTTCACCCCTCATCTGACTTAAGTCATCTAACAGTTATCAGTTGACCTCTAACTAAAAGTAAAACAGGGGTAGGGTTGGAAAGTAACATTTTTTCCTACAATATATACATATTGTCAACTAAAAATTGGCACTTGTCATCTGCCTCTGATTTGATTAAGTCATGAGCCGCTGCAGCTGCTGACCTTGAACACCCTCTGAAAGTAGTTCAGGGTGGAGATCAGGAATGGGGCGCTCTGTGCTCTGGGAAAATGGGCAGAAAATCTTTCAGATAGTTAGACATTTTCAGGAAATTTTATGAGCCCAAATTCTTGCATCTCCTCCTATCTAGAAAAGCACTAAAATCATTAACAGAGACACCTGTTCCTCGAATAGCAGCAGCCTCTGACTTAACGTATACTTGACTGCACGTCAGCATTCAATGAAATCTCATATAATGCTGAACTCCCCCTCAAATTCAGAGCAGTTCCTCCGAGCTCTCTGAGATGCTGACACCTGGGCTCTGGTCCTCATTTTGCCCCAGATAAAACTTAACCCACAACTCTCACGTTGTGTGTTTTAACGACAGTACCACAAAAATTAAGCTTACATACTTGGACTCATAGTAAACTTTCAGTATCAAACATTTCTTGACTTAAATTACTTTTTAAAAGTAAATAATTATTCCATTTTTTAAATATAGCATCTTTAAATATAAAGTAACAGATATTTGTGAATCTTAGGAAAATATATTCTGGAAAAATTTTTAGCTAATTAATAAAAAAGCTATTGTGTGGAGTTATAGAAATTCAGAAGTGGAAAAGAATAGTATTGTAACTCAACTTCTTGTTTTAATTGCAGAGATCCCGAGGCCTCAATAGACACATAAATTTGCCTGATTTTATACACTGTCCTTTAACAGAAAGCCTAGAACTAAGATCCTGGTCTTTGAGAAACCAAGACTTGCTCTGCTTGTGCAGGGCTGAATCTGATGAAATTGGGTGGTGAGAAATAACCAGAATGCGGGGGGCTGGGCGAGGCAGCGGAGGAAAGGAGGGTCTCACCTGGTCGTGGGTGAGAAATAGGCTCCCACAGTGCTGGTGTGATGGGCATCCCCCAAGTGCCTGAAAACTACTATTTAGCACACCTGCCACCGAAACGCACACAAGCTGTTTAACTAGAAGGCTGACCAGGAGGCTTTCTCAGTGACACAACAAGCTATTTTCACGTTAACTCTACAACTACAGGAAGAGAAAGAATAGAAAGCTGATATTAATTATTAATAATTTACACCAATAGCCAAGGAATTTCCAGGAGAAATATAAAGACTTGTTGGAAGTGTCATTATGTGAACTTACTGCCAATTCAATTGTCTTAAAAGTTGTTCTATAAATTATATTGTCCTTTGCTGTTAAAAATCACATTTGAAAGAAATAATGTTTCTTAACGGTGTTTCTGGAATTTTCTTCTATTTCCTAACACCAAATCTCAGAGCTTTAAAGAAATGGAGGGTTGGAATTTTGTCCACTCTTCTCTAGGCAATTTGTTGTTCCTTCAAAGAACAAGGGGGGAATCACACAGAAAAGCATTTGAGCATCAGGCTGCTTACATTTCCTCTGGAAGTCTTGGAAAATAACGTGGAAATGAACAGCAGGACAGCAACCTGGCGGGAGGGTCACTGGCTAGAAGGTGAGAACAAATGTGTTCTCCAACGTGCTCTGGTAGCCACTAGTTTAAATGAACCGAGCAATTGTTCAAGCATACACGCACCTCTACGTGAAAATCTCAACCGTTACCAACCGCTCAGTGCAGCCCAAAGCAATGGGCGGACTGAAGAGGCCCCCGGCGGCTCATCGTGGTGTCTTACACCATGTGCAGGATGATCGGTTCCTCCCCGCGCACTCCCTCCCCTCCCCTCGAGGGAGAAGGCTGGTCCTGAGTTGAGCTTACCTCATAGCAAGCTGTCTCTCAGCCCTCTGTCTAAAGCAAGATAAAAGCAGGAAAGCTACCTGGGACTTTACAGAACCAACCCAAAAGGGAACTGAAGCACCTTTCTTCGCTCCTCTCTGCTGCCTGGAATGTGGACCTGATGGTTGACCCTCAGGCAGCCACTTTGGGCCATCAGGTTGATGGGCTGAAGATAACAGGCATCTTGTTCTCTGACCCAGGGGCCATCATGCAAACCAGCCCTGGGCTACCGATTGCTTGACTTCTTTATGTAAGAGGGAAATACAATTTTAGCATGTTTAAGCCACTGCTGTTATCTGGGGAACTAGGTGTTGTGCATTGCCATGGTAAGACCTAATAATAAAGTTCAATATTCACCAAAAACTCTTTACCAAATAGTTAATAAATGATAAAGAGATCTTGATTTTTGTTTTAATGCTATGAAATGTAAATCAAGTTACAGCATATGCCAGTAAAACAAGACACTGTTGAGATAAACAAAACAGAGTTTGTAGAACAGAGACCCAAAGCATCCTCCTCTCCAAGGCACAGAAGGACAGCAGTGACTCTACGTGCCAAGGATGGAGTCACATGGGCTCCCTGTTTTCCTTGTCTTGGGTTATGTTTTGTTTCCAGCCTTGGGAAAAATGGATAAGACTGCTGGTCAAATCATTTCAGGAGCAGCTTCCATCCTGTAGAACCCCAGTCTCTTCCTTTCCTCTGCCTCCTGGAATGTTCTGACACAATATCAGTCCAGCCTTCTAAATTGAGCAAATGGGGCTCAATCAATCTGCTTTTAGACAGAGTTAAAAATAGACATTAAAAAGCATAACTAGGAAATCTTATCTTCCAGAGGTCATTGCACAGATGAAATAGGAGAATATCTGTGAATCACTCTGTAAACACTAAGTACAATACAAACAATATTAGTACTGATTCTATGTTAGATTCATCAATAAACGAATACAGAACCCTTTCTTACCAGAAGGAAAAGGTGCTTTGTAATTATCTGTCACTTTAATTCTTCAAAAGTTTCTATAAAATTGATGTCTTTAAAAAAATCAATGCACATTAGGGACTAATTTTAAATCCTTCACATCCCCCGGTTTAACACATATCAAGAATGTTACCATTTCTAGATATTTTATTTAGGAAAGCCTTTGGTATACATGTGGCACAGAGCACGGCAAATTGTCAGTATCACTCAGGATAGGAAAACCATGTTGGATACCCGAACTTGAGGACATGAAGGAGATGCCTGACATGTCCCACTGACCTTTCAAGCTATTCTTTTGCAAACACTTGTTTCTTCTTGGTCCAGAACAGACACGCATTTGTTGATGTGAGACCCTTTAAGTGAAAAGGTCAACCCATCATTGCCACTTTAGAGACTGAAATCTTACCCTCCTCATCCATGTGGACATAGCATCCTTACTGATTCCGAACATGAAAAATGACAATTGATGACATCTCAGGATGCTCCAATGCAGAGGTCCTCTGCTGCAGTGAGGAGGAAAGAGTCTTGTGCTTCAAGATGTACTTACTGTATTTAGCTCACTTGGCAAGACACGGCAACTTGTCTAAGCTAAATCTTAAAAGTGGCGAATAGAGACAACATCCATGGCAAAGGGCATTCGGAGGCTAATTCCTTGGCCTCACTTCAACGCTTCTCAAGAGCCGTGGGCAATACTTTGAGAAAGGCAGCAACGTGGTACCCAAGTCTTCAAAAAGCTGCACCTCCACTAGTTGACAGTAAAGCAAGTGTCATCTGGCTCAACAGATCTCCCTGTGTCTCTACAGTGTATGGCTACATTTTCTTAATTTTCTCGGTTGGGGGACACTCCATTTTTGAAAATCCCCCTCCCTGCAGTAGAAGTTCTTAGTTTCCCAATCAAAATGCAGGCTTGAAGGGGGGATAACAGAGCTGATAAAACATATATCACTATTTATTCCTTGATATATTATTGGCACATGGACTAAAAATCTTTGGGTCAGTTGGACATCAAGATCATATCTAATTTACACAATTGTCAACTGTCATTTTACTACCAGCTCCTGAAACACTCACGTGGTCACTAGGTTTTTTTTTCCTTCCCTTGACACTGGATTTGATGATTTCTAACAAGACACAATAGATTTTTGAAAAGAAATCTGGTTCACCTTTTGTTTTTAAACTAAATTTGTGTACCTGACCCTGACTTCACTCTAACATTCACAAAAAGCTATCCAAGGACACCCACTTTTGACATCATCTCTAGATGTCTCGAATACACTGCTGAGCTGATTCTTCCAGATCATTAAAATATATATGCACATTATGCTGTGGTCCTCTTCAATTTGTGGTGTTTTCAGTAATCATTACCTCTTTGGATACTTTATTACACATTTAACATTTCTTTATCCAATTCAGTTACATTAGTATATAAGATTTCAAAAGAACTGGTTTCTCAAAATGATGATATTTAACATCTATGGCCTTTTCTTAATCAAGTAATTCTATAAGGCTGTCAAGGACAGCAGTGGAAGTTGTGTGTGGTGATTGCTGCTTCAGAGTCTCTGGTCCTGCCCCATGATCTTGCAGGTGTTTACGCATCCTTGTGAATGTCAACACATCAGTCTATTAGGAGCTGAAATTAAACTACCTGGATGTTAATTTTTCTTTTAAAAACAATAAACTCAATTTACCCTACTAATTCTTTATTGTTTCTCATACTGAGGCTCACCACTTTTCCTAATATATATGTTTGGTGGGGAGGGGGCACAGCCCTGAAAGCCTGCAGACAGCACCCACTCTATAAGATTAGCCAGAGGTGGCCGTGGATGTTGTGTGACTTCAGCCACTGAGCACGAGCACCTGCTGTCCCTCCAACTGTTCTGCCTCCATTGCTCACAGTCCTGAAGGTCACTGCCTCTTGTAAAATTCTACATTACAGTTCATATATTTTTAAAAGGTATCAAATTGTGAAAGTCGTCTATTGATTGTGTAAAATGGGGGGTACTTGCCTTTGCTCATTTCAGGCTAAACTAAGTCCAGAAGGACACACACACACACACACACACACACACACACACACACACACTCAGTTCTGAGTGCCCCCAAAGAAAAGTTTGAAAGTCTTCGGGACAGTGGTGGCACTCAAACCTTTGGAATTTTGAGCTCTGTGAAAGTATCACTTATTCAGAAATTAAGCATTATAGATCTAGACCAACAGAATCAGGGTCCTCCACAAGTTACTTACCAGAGATTTTTTAAAGAAACTATCTTCCCTAAAATCCAATGATAAATCAAATATCCATGGAAAGAATATAGATCAGTAATATCAAGCAACAATTTCTACACTAATGCTGATTAGCCATCAGCCCAAACCAAAGGACATAGAAATAAGACACCTGGAGATAAAGAGATGGAAGAGAGGTGTTAAAAAGCAAGAATATAAAAGAAGTAATGGCCCTATGGAAACCTGCTCATTTTTTTGAAATACTTGGTTAAAGGAACTCACTCTTGAGGATTGGTAATGCACCAAGAGGAAATCTAGCAGGGAAAAGAAGCAGAAGCAGGTCTCAGTTTTCTCCGAGGCTGATCCTAAATGAAAAAAAATTTCCTTGGCTTCCACAATACACAACCTGCATTGATGTCTAAGCAGAAGAGTGAGGATGAGAGAAAACCGAATATGTGTGGAAGCCACCCTTCACCAACACTGCTGGAAAAACAGAATTGTGGTGTTGGGGCACTGCCAGACCGATATATATAACAGCAGGAATAAGCTCTAACTAGGTATCTGAGCGAAAAATGCTTTTAGCTTTAAATCTACTCAAGTAAACATGCAGAGAAATCATGGTAAGTGCTTGAGATTTAGCCTTGCTGTTTAGGTGAGACAAAGGAATTCTTCTACACTTGTTCCATTTTGGAAACATATGTGAGTGGAAGCCAACTTTCACCTAGGTTTTTGAGAACCCAGTTTCTGGTCTCGGGGAATTATGGTACTTACTTATATAAGGTGAGGCACAAGCTCCAGTTGGCTTTTCCATTCCAAAGATCTTTTACTTGAAACCAGCTTTCAGAATCATGCTGAGAAATCAGAGTTAGTGTTTCTATATGTCACTCCACCTTTTATGCTGTATGAAAGAACTCCACACCACATGCTCAATTTTTAGATAATGTATGAGTTTGGAAGCTGTCCTTCAACTAGCTAATTGGGAACCCACAGTTTCTGGGGTAGGGAAACTACGCTACATACATATCTATGGGGATGCATTAGTACCAAAACGGTTTTTCACTGCAAACCGTGTTTACTTGCAACCGGCTCTGAAAAACACACTGAGAAATCAGAGTAAGTGTTTCTGTATGTCACTTAACCGTCAATGCTGGACGAAAGAACGCCTCTCCACATGATAACTTCTGACATTTGAATGTGTGTTGGAGGTGTCCTTCACCTTACTTGTTGGAAACCCAGAGTTTCTGGTCTAGGGGAACTAAGCTACTTACATATGTAACCGGAGGCAGTCGCTCCAACGCGGTTTTCCTAAGCAAACCACTTTTACTTTGAAACCAGCGTTAGTAAACACGCTGAGAAATCAGAGAATGTGTTCCTACATGTCACTCTGCCTTTTATGATGGATGAAAGAACGCCACTCCAAATGCTCTATTTTCAAATCTGTATATGTATGGAAGCCTTCTTTCACCTATTTGTTGGGAACCATAGTTTCAGGACTAGGGGAACTACGCTGCTTTCTTATATTTGGGGACGTCCTAGCACCAACTCTCATTTCCACTGCACACCGCTTTACTTGAAACCGGCTTTGAGAAACATGCTGAGAAATCAGAGATAGTGTTTCAGTATGTCACTTAACCTTCAATGCAGGATGAAAGAACGCCTCTCCACATGCTCACTTATGACAGCTGGATGAGTGTTGGGGACGTCCTTCACTTAAAATGTTGGAAAACAAGATTTTCTGGTCTAAGGGTACTACGCTGCTTACATATCTAAGAGGAGGCTCTCGCTCCAATGCAGTTTTCCACACAAACAGCTTTTACTTTTAAATCGGCGTTAGTAAACATGCTGAGAAATCAGAGAATGTGTTTCTACATGTCACTCTGCCTTTTATGCTGGATGAAAGAACATCACTCCACATGCTCTATTTTCAGATCTGTATAAGTGTGGAGGCCGTCCTTCACCAAGCTTGTTGGGAACCCAGAATTTCTGGACTAGGGAAACTACGCTGCTTTCATATATATGGCAATGTACTAACACCAACTCGGTTTTCCTATGCAAACCGCTATTATTTGAAACCGGATTTGCGAAACATTCTGAGAAATCAGAGTAAATGTTTCTGTATGTCACTTTACCTTCAATGCTGGATGAAAGAACGCATCTCCACATGCTCACGTCTGACAGCTGAATGTGTGTTGGAACTGTCCTTCACCTAACTTGCAGTAAACCCATTGTTTCTGGTCTAGGGGAACTACGCTACTAACATGTCTAAGGGGAGGCACTCGCTTCAACGTGGATTTCCACAGCTAACTACTTTTACTTTGAAATCGGCATTAGTAAACATGCTGAGAAATCAGAGAATGTGTTTCTACATGTCACTCTGCCTTTTATGCTGGGTGAAATAAGGCCTCTACACATGCTCTATTTTCAAATCTGTATATGTATGGAAGCCGTCCTTCACCTAGCTCGTTGGGAACCAACAGTTTCTGGACTAGGGAAACAACGCTGCTTTCATATATATGCGAACGAACTAGCACCAACTCTCATTTCCACTGCAAGACGTTTTTACTTGAAACGGATTTCAGAAACATGCTAAGAAATCAGAGTGAGTGTTTCAGTATGTCACTTAACCTTCAATGGTGGAAGAAGGAACGCCTCCCAACATGCTCACTTCTGACATCTAAATGTGAGTTGGAGTCATTCACATAACTTCTTCGAGAACAAGGGTTTCTGGTCTAGGGGAACTACGCTGCTTACATATCTAAGCAGAGGCTCTCGCTCCAAAGTGGTTTTCCACAGCAAACTACTCTTCCTTAGAAACTGGCATTAGGAAACATGCTGAGAATTCAGAGTAAGTATTTCTGTATGTCACTTAACCTTCAATGCTGGATGAAAGAACGCCTTTCCACAAGATCACTTCTGACACTTGAATTTGTGTTGGAGACGTCCTTCTCCTAACCTGTTGGAAAACCAGAGCTTCTGGAAAACGGGAACTACCCAATTTACATATCAAAGCGGAGGAACTCGATTCAAAGCTGTTTACCAAAGCAAAGTGATTTTTCTTTCAAACCAGCGTTTCACAGTAAACATAAAAGGCAGAGTGAAATGTACAAACACGTTCTCTGATTTCTCAGTATGTTTCTTAAACCCGGTTTCAAGTAAAAGCGGTTTGCAGTGAAAAACTGAGTTCGTGCTAGTACGTCCCCATATATATGAAAGCAGTGAAGTTTACCTTGGACTGAAAATCTGGGTTTCCAACAAGCTAGGTGAAAGGTGGCTTCCACACTCCTATATTCCTGAAAATTGAGCATGTGGAGAGGCGTTCCTTTATCCAGCATAAAAGGCAGAGGGACTTCTAGACACACATTCTCTGATTTCTGACCGTGTTTCTTATGCCGGTTTCAATGTAAAAGCGGTTTGATCTGGAAAACGAAGTTGGAGCGAAAGCCCCCCCTTACAAATGTAAGTAGCGTAGTTACCCTATACAAGAAACTCTGGGGTTCCAACAAGTTAGGTGAAGGACAGCTCCAAGAGAAATTCAGATGTCAAAAGTGAGCTTGTGGAGAGGCTTCTTTCATCCAGCCTTGAAGGTTAAGTTACATACAGAAACAAGTACTCTGATTTCTCAGCATGTTTCTCAAAGCCGGTTTCAAGTAAAAGCCGATTGCAGTGAAAAATCGAGTTCATGCTAGTACTTCCCCATATATTGGAAAGCAGCGTAATTTACCTTGGAATGAAACACTGGGTTTCCAAAAACTTAGGTGAAGAACGGCTTTCAAACTCGTACATATCTGATAATTGAGCATGTTGAGAGGCGTTCCTTCATGCAGCATAAAAGGCAGAGGTATTCTAGACACAAATTCTCTGATTTGTAAGCATGTTTCCTAACGCCTTTTTCAATGTAAAAGCGATTTAGTGTGGAAAACCACGTTGGAGCGAGTGTCTCCCCTTAGATATGTAAGTAGCGTAGTTCCCCTGTACCAGAAACTATGGATTTCCAACAAGTTAGCTGAACGACGGCTCCAACGCAAACTCAGATATCAGAATTGAGCTTGTGGAGAGACGTTCTTTCATCCAGCATTGAAGGTTAAGTGACATACAGAAATAATTACTCTGATTTCTCAGCATGTTTCTCAAAGCCGATTTCAAGTAAAGGCGATTTGCAGTTTAAAATTGAGTTAGTACTATTACATCCCGATATATATGGAAGCAGCTTAGTTTGCCTTGGACTGAAACTCTGGGTTTCCAACAAGCTAGGTGAATTACAGCTTCCAAACTCATAGAGTTATGAAAATTGAGCATGTTGAGAGGAGTTCCTTCATGCAGAATAAAATGCAGAGGTATTACAGACACACATTCTCTAAAATTTCAGCATGTTTCCTAACGCCGTTTTCAATGTAAAAGCGATTTAGTGTGGAAAACCACGTTGGAGTGAGCGCCTGCCCTTAGATACGTAAGTAGCTCAGTTCCCCTACAACAGAACCTCTGGTTTTCAAACAAGTTAAGTGAAGGTCGTCTCCAAAACAAATTCAGATGTCAGAAGTAAGCCTGTGGAGAGGAGTTTTTTCATCCAGCATTGAAGGTTAAGTGATATACAGAAACAGAATCTATGAGTTGTCAGCATGTTTCTCAAAGCCGGTTTCAAATAAAAGAAGTTTGCAGTATAAAACCGAGTCCGTGCTAGAAAGTTCCTATATATATGAAAGAAAAATAATTTCCATTGGACTGAAACTCTGGGTTATCAACAAGGTAGATGAAGGATGGCTTCAACACCCATTCAGTTCTGAATATTGAGAATGTGGACAGATATTCATTTGTCTAGCATAAAGGGAATGGTGTGCAAGAGAAACACCTACACTGGATTCTCACTATGCTTCCTAGTGCTGGTTTGAAGTTCATGCAGTTATCATTGTAAATACGAGTTGTAACTAGTATCTCCACATTTATACAAATGTAGTGAATTAAACCACTCATAAGAAACTGTGTGTTCCCAACAGGAAATTTAATTGAAGACTTTCACACACACTTAACACTCAGAATTGTGCAAGTGGAGAGAAGTTCGTTCATCTATAAAAAGGAAAAAGGTTGAAATAGAATCACATACCCTGGACTGACAGTATGATTCAGAGTGACGCTTTGAAGTTCACGCAGTTTTCACTGTAAAACAGAGTTGGAGCTAGTACCTCCCCATATATATGTATGGAGTGGAGTTTGCAACTGAAAAGAAACTTGGTGTTCCCAACAAGCTAGGTTAAGGACGGCTTTCACCCACACTTATCTCTCAGAACTGAGCATGTGGAGAGAATTTCGTTCATCTAGCAAAAAGGGAACGGGTTGCAGGAGAAACTTTTACTCTGGTTTCTCAGTCTGTTTCCTAGTGCCTGTTTGAAGTTCCTGCAGTTTTCACTGTAAAACCGAGTTGGAGCTAGTACCTACCCATAGATATATATGGATTAGAGTTTGCAAATGAAAAGAAACTTTGTGTTCCCAACAAGCTAGGTGAAGGACGGCTTTCACACACACTTATCTCTCAGAACTGAGCATGTGGAGAGACGTTCGTTCATGTAGCACAAAGAGAACGGCAGGCAGGGAAAAGTTTTTCTCTGGTTTTTCAGTCTGTTTCCTAGTGCCCGTTTGAAGTTCCTGACATATAACTGTAAAACCGAGTTGGAGCTAGTACATCACAATAAATATGCATGGAGTGGAGTTGGCAACTGAAAAGAAACTTTGTGTTCCCAACAAGCTAGGTGAAGGACGGCTTTCACACACATTTATCTCTCAGAACTGAGCATGTGGAGAGACGATCGTTCATCTAGCACAAACGGAACGGCTTGCAGGGAAAACTTTTACTCTGGTTTCTCAGTCTGTTTCGTCCTGCCGGTTTCAAGTTCCTGAGTTATCACTGTAAAAACGTGTTGAAGCTAGTACAACCCCATATATATGTATGGAGTGGAGTTTGCAACTGAAAAGAAACTTTGTGTTCCCAACAAGCAAGGTGAAGGACGGCTTTCACACACACTTATCTCTCAGAACTGAGCATGTGGAGAGACGTTCGTTCATCTAGCATAAAGGGAACGGGTTGCAGGAGAAACTTTTACTCTGGTTTCTCAGTCTGTTTCCTAGTGCCGGTTTGAAGTTCCTGCAGTTTGCACTGTAAAACGGAGTTGGGGCTAGTACCTCCCCATATATATGTATGGAGTGGAGTTTGCAAGTGAAAAGAAACTTTGTGTTCCCAACAAGCTAGGTGAAGGACGGCATTCACACACACTTATCTATCAGAATTGAACATGTGGAGAGACGTACGTTCATCTAGTACAAAAGGAACGGGTTGCAGGAGAAAATTTAACTCTGATTTCTCAGTCTGTTTCCTAGTGCCGGTTTGAAGTTCCTGCAGTTTTCACTGTAAAACCGAGTTGGAGCTAGTACCTACCCATAGATATATATGGATTAGAGTTTGCAAATGAAAAGAAACTTTGTGTTCCCAACAAGCTAGCTGAAGGACGGCTTTCACACACACTTATCTCTCAGAACTGAGCATGTGGAGAGACGTTCGTTCATGTAGCACAAAGAGAACGGCAGGCAGGGAAAAGTATTTCTCTGCTTTTTCAGTCTGTTTCCTAGTGCCCGTTTGAAGTTCCTGACATATAACTGTAAAACCGAGTTGGAGCTAGTACATCACAATAAATATGCATGGAGTGGAGTTGGCAACTGAAAAGAAACTTTGTGTTCCCAACAAGCTAGGTGAAGGACGGCTTTCACACACATTTATCTCTCAGAACTGAGCATGTGGAGAGACGATCGTTCATCTAGCACAAACGGAACGGCTTGCAGGGAAAACTTTTACTCTGGTTTCTCAGTCTGTTTCGTCCTGCCGGTTTCAAGTTCCTGAGTTATCACTGTAAAAACGTGTTGAAGCTAGTACAACCCCATATATATGTATGGAGTGGAGTTTGCAACTGAAAAGAAACTTTGTGTTCCCAACAAGCTAGGTGAAGGACGGCTTTCACACACACTTATCTCTCAGAACTGAGCATGTGGAGAGACGTTCGTTCATCTAGCATAAAGGGAACGGGTTGCAGGAGAAACTTTTACTCTGGTTTCTCAGTCTGTTTCCTAGTGCCGGTTTGAAGTTCCTGCAGTTTGCACTGTAAAACGGAGTTGGGGCTAGTACCTCCCCATATATATGTATGGAGTGGAGTTTGCAAGTGAAAAGAAACTTTGTGTTCCCAACAAGCTAGGTGAAGGACGGCATTCACACACACTTATCTATCAGAATTGAACATGTGGAGAGACGTACGTTCATCTAGTACAAAAGGAACGGGTTGCAGGAGAAAATTTAACTCTGATTTCTCAGTCTGTTTCCTAGTGCCGGTTTGAAGTTCCTGCAGTTTTCACTGTAAAACCGAGTTGGAGCTAGTACCTACCCATAGATATATATGGATTAGAGTTTGCAAATGAAAAGAAACTTTGTGTTCCCAACAAGCTAGGTGAAGGACGGCTTTCACAAACACTTATCTCTCAGAACTGAGCATGAGGAGAGACGTTCGTTCATGTAGCACAAAGAGAACCGCTGGCAGGGAAAAGTTTTTCTCTGGTTTCTCAGTCTGTTTCCTAGTGCCCGTTTGAAGTTTCTGAGATATAACTGTAAAACCGAGTTGGAGCTAGTACCTCACAATAAATATGCATGGAATGGAGTCGGCAACTGAAAAGAAACTTTGTGTTCCCAACAAGCTAGGTGAAAGACGGCTTTCACACACATTTATCTCTCAGAATTGAGCATGTGGAGAGACGTTCGTTCATCTAGCACAAACGGAACGGCTTGCAGGGAAAACTTTTACTCTGTTTCTCAGTCTGTTTCGTCCTGCCGATTTCAAGTTCCTGAGTTATCACTGTAAAACCGTGTTGAAGCTAGTACAACCCCATATATATGTATGGAGTGGAGTTTGCAAGTGAAAAGTAACTTTGTGTTCCCAACAAGCTAGGTGAAGGACGGCTTTCATACACACATATCTCTCAGAACTGAGCATGTGGAGAGACGTTCGTTCATCTAGCATAAAGGGAACGGGTTGCAGGAGAAACTTTTACTCTGGTTTCTCAGTCTGTTTCCTAGTGCCGGTTTGAAGTTCCTGCAGTTTGCACTGTAAAACGGAGTTGGGGCTAGTACCTCCCCATATATATGTACGGAGTGGAGTTTGCAACTGAAAAGAATCTTTGTGTTCCCAACAAGCTAGGTGAAGAACGGCTTTCACACACACTTATCCCTCATAAATGAGCATGTGGAGAGACGTTCATTCATCTAGCATAAAGGGAACGGGTTGCAGGGGAAACTATTACTCTGGTTTCTCAGTCTGTTTCCTAGTGCCGGTTTGAAGTTCCTGCAGTTTTCACTGTAAAACCGAGTTGGAGCTAGTACCTCCCCATATATATGTATGGAGTGGTGTTTGCAAGTGAAAAGAAACTTTGTGTTCCCAACAAGCTAGTTGAAGGACGGCTTTCACCCACACTTATCTCTCAGAACTGAGCATGTGGAGAGACTTTCGTTCATCTAGCACAAAGGGAACGGGTTGCAGGAGAAATTTTACTCTGGTTTCTCAGTCTGTTTCCTAATGCCGGTTTGAAGTTCCTGCAGTTTGCACTGTAAAACCGAGTTGGAGCTAGTACCTCCCCATATATATGTATGGAGTGGAGTTTGCAAGTGAAAAGAAACTTTGTGTTCCCAACAAGCTAGGTGAAGGTCGGCTTTCACACACACTTATCTCTCAGAACTTAGCATGTGGAGAGACGTTCGTTCATCTAGCATAAAGTGATCGGGTTGCAGTAGAAACTTTTACTCTGGTTTCTCAGTATGTTTCCTAGTGCCGGTTTGAAGTTCCTGCAGTTTGCACTTTAAAACCGAGTTGGAGCTAGTACCTCCCCATATATATGTATGGAGTGGAGTTTGCAAGTGAAAAGAAACTTTGTGTTCCCAACAAGCTAGGTGAAGGATGGCTTTCTCCCACACTTATCTCTCAGAACTGAGCATGTGGAGAGAGGTTCGTTCATCTAGCACAAAGGGAACGGGTTGCAGGAGAAACTTTTAATCTGGTTTCTCAGTCTGTTTCCTAGTGCGGGTTTGAAGTTCCTGCAATTTTCACTGTAAAACCGAGTTGGAGCTAGTACCTCCCTATATATATGTAAGGAGTTGAGTTTGCAAGTGAAAAGTTACTTTGTGTTCCCAACAAGCTAGGTGAAGGACGGCTTTCACCCACACTTATCTCTCAGAACTGAGCATGTGGAGAGACGTTCGTTCATCTAGCACAAAGGGAACGGGTTGCAGGAGAAACTTTTACTCTGGTTTCTCAGTCTGTTTCTTAGTGCCGGTTTGAAGTTCCTGCAGTTTTCACTGTAAAACCGAGTTGGAGCTAGTACATACCCGTAAAAATGTATGGAGTGGAGTTTGCAAGTGAAAAGAAACTTTGTGTTCCCAACAAGCTAGGTGAAGGACGGCTTTCACCCACACTTATCTCTCAGAACTGAGCATGTGGAGAGACGTTCGTTCATCTAGCCCAAAGGGAACGGGTTGCAGGAGAAACTTATATTCTGGTTTCTCAGTCTGTTTCCTAGTGCCGTTTTGAAGTTCCTGCAGTTTACACTGTAAAACCGAGTTGGAGCTAGTAAATCCCCATATATATGTATGGAGTGGATTTTGCAACTGAAAAGAAACTTTGTGTTCCCAAAAAGCTAGGTGAAGGACGGCTTTCACACACACTTATCTCTCAGAACTGAGCATGTGGAGAGACGTTCGTTCATCTAGCAAAAAGGAAACGGGTTGCAGGGGAAACTTTTACTCTGGTTTCTCAGTCTGTTTCCTAGTGCCGGTTTGAAGTTCCTGCAGTTTTCACTGTAAAACCGAGTTGGAGCTAGTACCTCCCCATATATATGTATGGAGTGGAGTTTGCAAGTGAAAAGAAACTTTGTGTTCCCAACAAGCTAGGTGAAGGACGGCTTTCACACACACTTATCTCTCAGAACTGAGCATGTGGAGAGACGTTCGTTCATCTAGCATAAAGGGATCGGGTTGCAGGAGAAACTTTTACTCTGGTTTCTCAGTCTGTTTCCTAGTGCCGGTTTGAAGTTCCTGCAGTTTTCACTATAAAACCGTGTTGGAGCTAGTACCTCCCCATATATATGTATGGATTGGAGTTTGCAACTGAAAAGAAACTTTGTGTTCCCAAAAAGCTTGGTGAAGTACGGTTTTCACAGACATTTATCTCTCAGAACTGAGCATGTGGAGAGACGTTAGTTCATCTAGCACAAATGGAACGGGTTGGAGGAGAAACATTTACTCTGGTTTCTCAGTCTGATTCCTAGTGCCGGTTTGAAGTTCCTGCAGTTTGCACTGTAAAACCGAGTTGGAGTTAGTACCTTCCCATATATATGTATGGAGTGGAGTTTGCAACTGAAAAGAAACTTTGTGTTCCGAAAAAGCTAGGTGAAGGACGGCTTTCACACACACATATCTCTCAGAACTGAGCATGTGTAGAGACGTTCTTTCATCTTGCACAAAGGGAACGGGTTGCAGGAGAAAATTTTACTCTGGTTTCTCAGTCTGTTTCCTAGTGTCGGTTTGAAGTTCCTGCAGTTTGCATTGTAAAACCGAGTTGGAGCTAGTACCTCCCCATATATATGTATGGATTGGAGTTGGCAAGTGAAAAGAAACTTTGTGTTCCCAAGAAGCAAGGTGAAGGACGGCTTTCACCCACACTTATCTCTCCGAACTGAGCATGTGGAGAGACGTTCGTTCATCTAGAACAAACGGAACGGTTTGCAGGAGAAACTTTTACTCTGGTTTCTCAGTCTGTTTCCTTGTGCCGGTTTGAAGTTCCTGCAATTTGCACTGTAAAACCCGAGTTGGAGATAGTACCTACCTTTATATATGTATGGAGTGGAGTTTGCAACTGAAAAGAAACTTTGTGTTCCCAACAAGCTAAGTGAAAGACGGCTTTCACACACACTTATCTCTCAGAACTGAGCATGTGGAGAGACGTTCGTTCATCTAGCATAAAGGGAAAGGGTTGCAAGAGAAACATTTACTCTGGTTTCTCAGTCTGTTTCCTAGTGCCGGTTTGATGTTCCTGCATTTTGCACTGTAAAACAGAGTTGGAGCTAGTACCTCCCCATATTTATGTATGGATTGGAGTTTGCAAGTGAAAAGAAACTTTGTGTTCCCAATAAGTTTGGTAAAGGACGGCTTTCACACACACTTATCTCTCAGAAATGAGCATGTGGAGAGACGTTCGTTCATCTAGCACAAAAGGAACGTGTTGCAGGAGATACTTTTACTCTGGTTTCTCAGTCTGTTTCCTAGTGCCGGTTTGAAGTTCCTGCAGTTTTCACTGTAAAACCGAGTTGGAGCTAGTACCTACCCATATATATGTATGGAGTGGAGTTGCAACTGAAAAGAAACTTTGTGTTCCCAAAAAGCTAGGTGAAGGACGGCTTTCACAGACACTTATCTCTCAGAACTGAGCATGTGTAGAGACGTTCGTTCATCTAGCATAAAGGGAACGGTTTGCAGGAGAAACACTTACTCTGGTTTCTCAGTCTGATTCCTAGTGCCGGTTTGAAGTTCCTGCAGTTTGCACTGTAAAACCGAGTTGGAGTTAGTACCTCCCCATATATATGTATGGAGTGGAGTTTGCAAGTGAAAAGAAACTTTGTGTTCCCAACAAGCTATTTGAAGGACGGCTTTCACCCACACTTATCTCTCAGAACTGAGCATGTGGTGAGACGTTCGTTCATCTAGCACAAAGGGAACGGGTTGCAGGAGAATCTTTTACTCTGGTTTCTCAGTCTGTTTCCTAGTGCCGGTTTGAAATTCCTGCAGTTTGCACTGTAAAACCGAGTTGAAGCTAGTACCTCCCCATATATATGTATGGAGTGGAGTTTGCAAGTGAAAAGAATCTTTGTGTTCCCAACAAGCTTGGTGAAGGACGGCTTTCACACACACTTATCTCTCAGAACTGAGCATGTGGAGAGACGTTCGTTCATCTAGCACAAAAGGAACGGGTTGCAGGAGTAAATTTTATTCTGTTTTCTCAGTCTGTTTCCTAGTGCCGGTTTGAAGTTCCTGCAGTTTTCACTGTAAAACCGAGTTGGAGCTAGTACCTCCCCATATATATGTATGGAGTGGATTTTGCAACTGAAAAGAAACTTTGTGTTCCCAAAAAGCTAGGTGAAGGACGGCTTTCACACACACTTATCTCTCAGAACTGAGCATTTGGAGAGACGTTCGTTCATCTAGCACAAAAGGAACGTGTTTCAGGAGAAACTTTTACTCTGGTTTCTCAGTCTGTTTCCTAGTGCCGGTTTGAAGTTTCTGCAGTTTGCACTGTAAAACCGAGTTGGAACTAGTACCTCCCCATATATATGTATGGAGTGGATTTTGCAACAGAAAAGAAACTTTGTGTTCCCAAAAAGCTAGGTGAAGGACGGCTTTCACACACACGTATCTCTCAGAACTGAGCAAGTGGAGACACTTTCGTTCATCTAGCAAAAATTGAGCGGGTTGCAGGGGCAACTTTTACTCTGGTTTCTCAGTCTGTTTCCTAGTGCAGGTTTGAAGTTCCTGCAGTTTGCACTGTAAAACCGATTTGGAGCTTGTACCTCCCCATATATATGTATGGAGTGGAGTTTGCAAGTGAAAAGAAACTTTGTGTTCCCAACAAGCTATGTGAAGGACGGATTTCACCCACACTTATCTCTCAGAATTGAGCATGTGGAGAGACGTTCGTTCATCTAGCACAAAGGGAAGGGGTTGCAGGAGAAACTTTTACTCTGGTTTCTCAGCCTGTTTCCTAGTGCCGGTTTGAAGTTCCTGCATTTTGCACTGTAAAAACCGAGTTGTAGATAGTACCTCCCCATATATATGTATGGATTGGAGTTTGCAACTGAAAAGAAACTTTGTGTTCCCAAAAAGCTAGGTGAAGGACGGCTTTCACACACACTTATCTCTCAGAACTGAGCATGTGGAGAGACGTTCGTTCATCTAGCACAAAGGGAACGGGTTGCAGGAGAAAATTTTACTCTGGTTTCTCAGTCTGTTTCCTAGTGCCGGTTTGAAGTTCCTGCAGTTTGCACTGTAAAACCGAGTTGGAGCTAGTACCTCCCCATATATATGTATGGATTGGAGTTTGCAAGTGAAAAGAAACTTTGTTTTCCCAACAAGCTAGGTGAAGGTCGGCTTTCACACACACTTATCTCTCAGAACTGAGCATGTGGAGGGACGTTCGTTCAGCTAGCACAAAAGGAACGGGTTGCAGGAGAAACTTTTTCTCTGGTTTCTCAGTCTTCTTCCTAGTGCCGGTTTGAAGTTACTGCAGTTTGCACTGTAAAACCGAGTTGGAGCTAGTACCTCCCCATATATATGTATGGAGTGGAGTTTGCAAGTAAAAAGAAACTTTGTGTTCCCAACAAGCTAGGTGAAGGACGGCTTTCACCCACACTTATCTCTCGGAAATGAGCATGTGGAGAGACGTTCGTTCATCTAGCATAAAAGTGAACGGGTTGCAGGGGAAACTTTTACTCTGGTTTCTCTGTCTGTTTCCTATAGCCGGTTTGACGTTCCTGCAGTTTGCACTGTAAAACCGAGTTGGAGCTAGTACCTCCCCATATATATGTACGGAGTGGAGTTTGCAACTGAAAAGAAAGTTTGTGTTCCCAACAAGCTAGGTGAAGGACGGCTTTCTCACACACTTATCTCTCAGAACTGAGCATGTGGAGAGACGTTCGTTCATCTAGCATAAAGGGAACGGGTTGCAGGAGAAACATTTACTTTGGTGTCTCAGTCTGTTTCCTAGTGCCGGTTTGAAGTTCCTGCAGTTTTCACTGTAAAACCGAGTTGGAGCTAGTACCTCCCCATATATATGTATGGAGTGGAGTTTGCAAATGAAAAGAAACTTTGTGTTCCCAAAAAGCTATGTGAAGGACGGATTTCACACACACTTATCTCTCAGAACTGAGCATGTGGAGAGACTTTCGTTCATCTAGAACAAAGGGAACGGGTTGCAGGGGAAACTTTTACTCTGGTTTCTCAGTCTGTTTCCTAGTGCCGGTTTGAAGTTCCTGCATTTTGCACTGTAAAACCGAGTTGGAGCTAGTACCTCCCCATATATATGTATGGAGTGGAGTTTGCAAGTGAAAAGAAACTTTGTGTTCCCAACAAGCTAGTTGAAGGACGGCTTTCACACACACTTATCTCTCAGAACTGAGCATGTGGAGAGATGTTCGTTCATCTAGAACAAAGGGAACGGGTTGCAGGGGAAACTTTTACTCTGGTTTCTCAGTCTTTTTCCTAGTGCAGGTTTGAAGTTCCTGCATTTTGCACTGTAAAAACCGAGTTGGAGCTAGTACCTCCCTATATATATGTATTGAGTGGAGTTTGCAATTGAAAAGAAACTTTGTGTTCCCAACAAGCTAGGTGAAGGACGGCTTTCACCCACACATATCTCTCAGAACTGAGCATGTGGAGAGACGTTCGTTCATCTAGCACAAAGGGAACCGGTTGTAGGAGAAACATTTACTCTGGTTTCTCAGTCTGTTTCCTAGGGCCGGTTTGAAATTCCTGCAGTTTGCACTGTAAAACCGAGTTGGAGCTAGTACCTCCACATATATATGTATGGATTGGAGTTTGCAAGTGAAAAGAAACTTTGTGTTCCCAACAAGCTAGGTGAAGGACGGCTTTCACAAACACTTATCTCTCAGAACTGAGCATTTGGAGAGACGTTCGTTCATCTAGCACAAAAGGAACGGGTTGGAGTAGAAACTTTTACTCTGGTTTCTCAGACTGTTTCCTAGTGCCGGTTTGAAGTTCCTGCAGTTTTCACTGGAAAACCGAGTTGGACCTAGTACTTCCCCATATATATGTATGGAGTGGATTTGGCAACAGGAAAGAAACTTTGTGTTCCCAACAAGCTAGGTGAAGGACGGCTTTCACACACACGTATCTCTCAGAACTGAGCATGTGGAGAGACGTTCGTTCATCTAGCAGAAAGGGAACGGGTTGCAGGAGAAACTTTTACTCTGGTTTCTCAGTCTGTTTCCTAGTGCCGGTTTGAATTTCCTCCAGTTTTCACTGTAAAACCGAGTTGGAGCTAGTACCTCCCCATATAAATGTATGGAGTGGAGTTTGCAAGTGAAAAGAAACTTTGTGTTCCCAAAAAGCTAGGTGAAGGACGGCTTTCACACACACGTATCTCTCAGAACTGAGCAAGTGGAGACACTTTCGTTCATCTAGCAAAAATTGAACGGGTTGCAGGGGCAACTTTTACTCTGGTTTCTCAGTCTGTTTCCTAGTGCCGGTTTGAAGTTCCTTCATTTTGCACTGTAAATACCGAGTTGGAGATAGTACCTCCCCATATATAGGTATGGAGTGGAGTTTGCAAGTGAAAAGAAACTTTGTGTTCCCAACAAGCTAGGTGAAGGACGGCTTTCACACACACTTATCTCTCAGAAATGAGCATGTGGAGAGACGTTCGTTCATCTAGCATAAAGGGAACGGGTTGCAGGAGAAACTTTTACTCTGGTTTCTCAGTCTGTTTCCTAGTGCCGGTTTGAAGTTCCTGCAGTTTTCACTGTAAAACCGAGTTGGAGCTAGTACCTCCCCATATGTATGTATGGAGTGGAGTTGCAACTGAAAAGAAACTTTGTGTTCCCAAAAAGCTAGGTGGAGGACGGCTTTCACAGACACTTATCTCTCAGAACTGAGCATGTGTAGAGACGTTCGTTCATCTAGCATAAAGGGAACGGTTTGCAGGAGAAACATTTACTCTGGTTTCTCAGTCTGATTCCTAGTGCCGGTTTGAAGTTCCTGCAGTTTGCACTGTAAAACCGAGTTGGAGTTAGTACCTCCCCATATATATGTATGGAGTGGAGTTTGCAAGTGAAAAGAAACTTTGTGTTCCCAACAAGCTAGTTGAAGGACGGCTTTCACCCACACTTATCTCTCAGAACTGAGCATGTGGTGAGACGTTCGTTCATCTAGCACAAAGGGAACGGGTTGCAGGAGAAACTTTTACTCTGGTTTCTCAGTCTGTTTCCTAGTGCCGGTTTGAAATTCCTGCAGTTTGCACTGTAAAACCGAGTTGAAGCTAGTACCTCCCCATATATATGTATGGAGTGGAGTTTGCAAGTGAAAAGAATCTTTGTGTTCCCAACAAGCTAGGTGAAGGACGGCATTCACACACACTTATCTCTCAGAACTGAGCATGTGGAGAGACGTTCGTTCATCTAGCACAAAAGTAACGGGTTGCAGGAGTAAATTTTATTCTGGTTTCTCAGTCTGCTTCCTAGTGCCGGTTTGAAGTTCCTGCAGTTTTCACTGTAAAACCGAGTTGGAGCTAGTACCTCCCCATATATATGTATGGAGTGGATTTTGCAACAGAAAAGAAACTTTGTGTTCCCATAAAGCTAGGTGAAGGACGGCTTTCACACACACGTATCTCTCAGAACTGAGCAAGTGGAGACATTTTCGTTCATCTAGCAAAAATTGAACGGGTTGCAGGGGCAACTTTTACTCTGGTTTCTCAGTCTGTTTCCTAGTGCAGGTTTGAATTTCCTGCAGTTTGCACTGTAAAACCGATTTGGAGCTTGTACCTCCCCATATATATGTATGGAGTGGTGTTTGCAGGTGAAAAGAAACTTTGTGTTCCCAACAAGCTAGGTGAAGGACGGCTTTCACCCACACTTATCTCTCAGAATTGAGCATGTGGAGAGACGTTCGTTCATCTAGCACAAAGGAACGGGTTGCAGGAGAAACTTTTACTCTGGTTTCTCAGTCTGTTTCCTAGTGCCGGTTTGAAGTTCCTGCATTTTGCACTGTAAAACCCGAGTTGGAGATAGTACTTCCCCATATATATGTATGGAGTGGAGTTTGCAAGTGAAAAGAATCTTTGTGTTCCCAACAAGCTAGGTGAAGGACGGCTTTCACACACACTTATCTCTCAGAATTTAGCATGTGGAGAGACGTTCGTTCATCTAGCATAAAGGGAACGGGTTGCAAGAGAAACTTTTACTCTGGTTTCTCAGTCTGTTTCCTAGTGCTAGTTTGAAGTTCCTGCAGTTAGCACTGTAAAACCGAGTTGGAGCTAGTACCTCCCCATATATATGTATGGAGTGCAGTTTGCAAGTGAAAAGAAACTTTGTGTTCCCAACAAGCTAGGTGAAGGACGGCTTTCACCCACACATATCTCTCAGAACTGAGCATGTGGAGAGACGTTCGTTCATCTAGCACAAAGGGAACGGTTTGCAGGAGACACTTTTACTCTGGTTTCTCAGTCTGTTTCCTAGTGCCGGTTTGAAGTTCCTGCAGTTTTCACTGTAAACCCGAGTTGGAGCTAGTACCTCCCCATATATATGTATGGAGTGGAGTTTGCAACTGAAAAGAAACTTTGTGTTCCCAACAAGCTAGGTGAAGGACGGCTTTCACACACACTTATCTCTCAGAACTTAGCATGTGGAGAGACGTTCGTTCAACTAGCATAAAGGGAACGGGTTGCAGGAGAAACTTTTACTCTGGTTTCTCAGTCTGTTTCCTAGTACCGGTTTGAAGTTCCTGCAGTTATCACTGTAAAACCGAGTTGGAGCTAGTACCTCCCCATATATATGTATGGAATGGAGTTTGCAACTGAAAAGAAACTTTGTGTTCCCAAAAAGCTAGGTGAAGGACGGCTTTCACACACACTTATCTCTCAGAACTGAGCATGTGGAGAGACGTTCGTTCATCTAGCACAAAGGGAACGGGTTGCAGGAGAAAATTTTACTCTGGTTTCTCAGTCTGTGTACTAGTGCCGGTTTGAAGTTCCTGCAGTTTGCACTGGAAAGCCGATTTGGAGCTAGTACCTCCCCATATATATGTATGGAGTGGAGTTTGCAAGTGAAAAGAAACTTTATGTTCCCAACAAGCAAGGTGAAAGACGGCTTTCACCGACACTTATCTCTGAGAACTGAGCATGTGGAGAGACGTTCGTTCATCTAGCACAAAGGGAACGGTTTGCAGGAGAAACTTTTACTCTGGTTTCTCAGTCTGTTTCCTAGTGCCGGTTTGAAGTTCTTGCATTTTGCACTGTAAAACCGAGTTGGAGCTAGTACCTCCCCATATATATTTATGGAGTGGATTTTGCAACTGAAAAGAAACTTTGTGTTCCCAACAAGCTTGGTGAAGAATGGCTTTCTCACACACTTATCTCTCAGAACTGAGCATGTGGAGAGACTTTCGTTCATCTAGCATAAAGGGAACGGTTTGCAGGAGAAACTTTTACTCTGGTTTCTCAGTCTGTTTCCTAGTGCCGGTTTGAATTTCCTGCAGTTTTCACTGTAAAACCGAGTTGGAGCTAGTACCTCCCCTTATATATGTATGGAGTGGAGTTTGCAAATGAAAAGAAACTTTGTGTTCCCAAAAAGCTATGTGAAGGACGGCTTTCACACACACTTATCTCTCAGAACTGAGCATGTGGAGAGACGTTCGTTCATCTAGCAAAAAGGGAACGGGTTGCAGGGGAAACTTTTACTCTGGTTTCTCAGTCTGTTTACTAGTGCCGGTTTGAAGTTCCTGCAGTTTTCACTCTAAACCCGAGTTGGAGCTAGTACCTCCCCATATATATGTATGGAGTGGAGTTTGCAACTGAAAAGAAACTTTGTGTTCCCAAAAAGCTATGTGAAGGACGGCTTTCACACACACTTATCTCTCAGAACTGAGCATGTGGAGAGACGTTCGTTCATCTAGCAAAAAGGGAACGGGTTGCAGGGGAAACTTTTACTCTGGATTCTCAGTCTGTTTCCTAGTGCCGTTTTGAAGTTCCTGCAGTTTTCACTGTAAAACCGAGTTGGAGCTAGTACCTCCCCATATATATGTATGGTTTGGAGTTTGCAAGTGAAAAGAAACTTTGTGTTCCCAACAAGCTACGTGAAGGACGGCTTTCACACACACTTATCTCTCAGAACTGAGCATGTGGAGAGACGTTCGTTCATCTAGCATAAAGGGAACGGGTTGCAGGAGAAACTTTTACTCTGGTTTCTCAGACTGTTTCCTAGTCCCGGTTTGAAGTTCCTGCAGTTTGCACTGTAAAACCGAGTTGGAGCTAGTACCTCCCCATATATTTTTGTATGGAGTAGAGTTGGCAAGTGAAAAGAAACTTTGTGTTCCCAACAAGCTAGGTGAAGGACGGCTTTCACACACACTTATCTCTCAGAAATGAGCATGTGGAGAGACGTTCGTTCATCTAGCATAAAGGGAACGGGTTGCAGGAGAAACTTTTACTCTGGTTTCTCAGTCTGTTTCCTAGTGCCGGTTTGAAGTTCCTGCAGTTTGCACTGTAAAACCGAGTTGGAGCTAGTACCTCCCCATATATATGTATGGAGTGGAGTTTGCAAGTGAAAAGAAACTTTGTGTTCCCAACAAGCTAGCTTAAGGACGGCTTTCACACACATTTATCTCTCAGAACTGAGCATGTGGAGAGACGTTCGTTCATCTAGCACAAAGGGAACGGGTTGCAGGGGAAACTTTTACTCTGGTTTCTCAGTCTGTTTCCTAGTGCCGGTTTGAAGTTCCTGCATTTTGCACTGTAAAAACCGAGTTGGAGTTAGTACCTCCCCATATATATGTATGGAGTTGAGTTTGCAAGTGAAAAGGAACTTTGTGTTCCCAAAAAGCTAGGTGAAGGACGGCTTTCACACACAATTATCTCTCAGAACTGAGCATGTGGAGAGACGTTCGTTCATCTAGCATAAAGGGAATGGGTTGCAGGAGAATCTTTTACTCTGGTTTCTCAGTCTGTTTCCTAGTGCCGGTTTGAAGTTCCTGCAGTTTGCACTGTAAAACCGAGTTGGAGCTAGTACCTCCCCATATATATGTATGGAGTGGAGATTGCAAGTGAAAAGAAACTTTGTGTTCCCAACAAGCTAGGTGAAGGAAGGCTTTCACCCACACTTATCTCTCAGAACTGAGCATGTGGAGAGACGTTCGTTCATCTAGCACAAAGGGAACCGTTTGTAGGATAAACTTTTACTCTGGTTTCTCAGTCTGTTTCCTAGTGCCGGTATGAAATTCCTCCAGTTTGCACTGTAAAACCGAGTTGGAGCTAGTACCTCCCCATATATATGTATGGAGTGGAGTTTGCAAGTGAAAAGAAACTTTGTGTTCCCAACAAGCTAGGTGAAGGTCGGCTTTCACACACACTTATCTCTCAGAACTGAGCATGTGGAGAGACGTTCGTTCAGCTAGCACAAAAGGAACGGGTTGCAGGAGAAACTTTTACTCTGGTTTCTCAGTCTGTTTCCTAGTGCCGGTTTGTAGTTCCTGCAGTTTTCTCTGTAAAACCGAGTTGGAGCTAGTACTACCCCATATATATGTATGGAGTGGATTTTGCAACAGAAAAGAAAATATGTGTTCCCAAAAAGCTAGGTGAAGGACGGCTTTCACACACACTTATCTCTCAGAACTGAGCATGTGGAGAGACGTTCGTTCATCTAGCATAAAGGGAACTGGTTGCAGGAGAAACTTTTTCTCTGGTTTCTCAGTCTTCTTCCTAGTGCCGGTTTGAAGTTACTGCAGTTTGCACTGTAAAACCGAGTTGGAGCTAGTACCTCCCCATATATATGTATGGAGTGGAGTTTGCAAGTAAAAAGAAACTTTGTGTTCCCAACAAGCTAGGTGAAGGACGGCTTTCACCCACACTTATCTCTCGGAAATGAGCATGTGGAGAGACGTTCGTTCATCTAGCACAAACGGAACCGGTTGTAGGATAAACTTTTACTCTGGTTTCTCAGTCTGTTTCCTAGTGCCGGTTTGAAATTCCTGCAGTTTGCACTGTATAACCGATTTGGAGCTAGTACCTCCCCATATATATGTATGGATTGGAGTTTGCAAGTGAAAAGAAACTTTGTGTTCCCAACAAGCTAGGTGAAGGACGGCTTTAACACACACTTATCTCTCAGAACTGAGCATTTGGAGAGACGTTCGTTCATCTAGCACAAAAGGAACGGGTTGGAGGAGAAACTTTTACTCTGGTTCCTCTGTCTGTTTCCTATTGCCGGTTTGAAGTTCCTGCAGTTTTCACTGTAAAACCGAGTTGGACCTAGTACTTCCAAATATATATGTATGGAGTGGATTTGGCAACAGGAAAGAAACTTTGTGTTCCCAACAAGCTAGGTGAAGGACGGCTTTCACCCACACTTATCTTTCAGAACTGAGCATGTGGAGAGACGTTCGTTCATCTAGCAAAAAAGGGAACGGGTTGCAGGGGAAACTTTTACTCTGGTTTCTCAGTCTGTTTCCTAGTGCCGGTTTGAAGTTCCTGCAGTTTGCACTGTAAAACCGTGTTGGAGCTAGTACCTCCCCATATATATGTACGGAGTGGAGTTTGCAACTGAAAAGAAACATTGTGTTCCCAACAAGCTAGGTGAAGGACGGCTTTCACACACACTTCTCTATCAGAATTGAGCATGTGGAGAGACGTTCGTTCATCTAGCACAAAGGGAACGGGTTGCAGGAGAAACTTTTACTCTGGTTTCTCAGTCTGTTTCCTAGTGCCGGTTTGAAGTTCCTTCATTTTGCACTGTAAATACCGAGTTGGAGATAGTACCTCCCCATATATAGGTATGGAGTGGAGTTTGCAAGTGAAAAGAAACTTTGTGTTCCCAACAAGCTAGGTGAAGGACGGCTTTCACACACACTTATCTCTCAGAAATGAGCATGTGGAGAGACGTTCGTTCATCTAGCATAAAGGGAATGGGTTGCAGGAGAAACTTTTACTCTGGTTTCTCAGTCTGTTTCCTAGTGCCGGTTTGAAGTTCCTGCAGTTTTCACTGTAAAACCGAGTTGGAGCTAGTACCTCCCCATATATATGTATGGAGTGGAGTTGCAACTGAAAAGAAACTTTGTGTTCCCAAAAAGCTAGGTGAAGGACGGCTTTCACAGACAATTATCTCTCAGAACTGAGCATGTGTAGAGACGTTCGTTCATCTAGCATAAAGGGAACGGTTTGTAGGAGAAACATTTACTCTGGTTTCTCAGTCTGATACCTAGTGCCGGTTAGAAGTTCCTGCAGTTTGCACTGTAAAACCGAGTTGGAGTTAGTACCTCCCCATATATATGTATGGAGTGGAGTTTGCAAGTGAAAAGAAACTTTGTGTTCCCAACAAGCTAGTTGAAGGACGGCTTTCACCCACACTTATCTCTCAGAACTGAGCATGTGGTGAGACGTTCGTTCATCTAGCACAAATGGAACGGGTTGCAGGAGAAACTTTTACTCTGGTTTCTCAGTCTGTTTCCTAGTGCCGGTTTGAAGTTCCTGCAGTTTGCTCTGTAAAACCGAGTTGGAGCTAGTACCTCCCCATATATATGTATGGAGTGGAGTTTGCAAATGAAAAGAAACTTTGTGTTCCCAACAAGCTAGGTGAAGGACGGCTTTCACACACACTTATCTCTCAGAACTGAGCATGTGGAGAGACGTCCGTTCATCTAGCAAAAAGGGAACGGGTTGCAGGGGCAACTTTTACTCTGGTTTCTCAGTCTGTTTCCTAGTGCCGGTTTGAAGTTCCTGCAGTTTTCACTCTAAACCCGAGTTGGAGCTAGTACCTCCCAATATATATGTATGGAGTGGAGTTTGCAACTGAAAAGAAACTTTGTGTTCCCAAAAAGCTATGTGAAGGACGGCTTTCACACACACTTATCTCTCAGAACTGAGCATGTGGAGAGACGTTCGTTCATCTAGCAAAAAGGGAACGGGTTGCAGGGGAAACTTTTACTCTGGTTTCTCAGTCTGTTTCCTAGTGCCGTTTTGAAGTTCCTGCAGTTTTCACTGTAAAACAGTGTTGGAGCTAGTACCTCCCCATATATATGTATGGTTTGGAGTTTGCAAGTGAAAAGAAACTTTGTGTTCCCAACAAGCTACGTGAAGGACGGCTTTCACACACACTTATCTCTCAGAACTGAGCATGTGGAGAGACGTTCGTTCATCTAGCATAAAGGGAACGGGTTGCAGGAGAAACTTTTACTCTGGTTTCTCAGTCTGTTTCCTAGTGCCGGTTTGAAGTTCCTGCAGTTTGCACTGTAAAACCGAGTTGGAGCTAGTACCTCCCCATATATATGTATGGAGTGGAGTTAGCAAGTGAAAAGGAACTTTGTGTTCCCAACAAGCTAGGTGAAGGACGGCTTTCACACACAATTATCTCTCAGAACTGAGCATGTGGAGAGACGTTCGTTCATCTAGCATAAAAGGAATGGGTTGCAGGAGAATCTTTTACTCTGGTTTCTCAGTCTGTTTCCTAGTGCCGGTTTGAAGTTCCTGCAGTTTGCACTGTAAAACCGAGTTGGAGCTAGTACCTCCCCATATATATGTATGGAGTGGAGATTGCAAGTGAAAAGAAACTTTGTGTTCCCAACAAGCTAGGTGAAGGAAGGCTTTCACCCACACTTATCTCTCAGAACAGAGCATGTGGAGAGACGTTCGTTCATCTAGCAAAAAGGGAACCGGTTGTAGGATAAACTTTTACTCTGGTTTCTCAGTCTGTTTCCTAGTGCCGGTTTGAAATTCCTCCAGTTTGCACTGTAAAACCGAGTTGGAGCTAGTACCTCCCCATATATATGTATGGATTGGAGTTTGCAAGTGAAAAGAAACTTTGTGTTCCCAACAAGCTAGGTGAAGGTCGGCTTTCACACACACTTATCTCTCAGAACTGAGCATGTGGAGAGACGTTCGTTCAGCTAGCACAAAAGGAACGGGTTGCAGGAGAAACTTTTACTCTGGTTTCTCAGTCTGTTTCCTAGTGCCGGTTTGTAGTTCCTGCAGTTTTCACTGTAAAACCGAGTTGGAGCTAGTACTACCCCATATATATGTATGGAGTGGATTTTGCAACAGAAAAGAAACTTTGTGTTCCCAAAAAGCTAGGTAAAGGACGGCTTTCACACACACTTATCTCTCAGAACTGAGCATGTGGAGAGACGTTCGTTCATCTAGCATAAAGGGAACTCGTTGCAGGAGAAACTTTTTCTCTGGTTTCTCAGTCTTCTTCCTAGTGCCGGTTTGAAGTTACTGCAGTTTGCACTGTATAACCGAGTTGGAGCTAGTACCTCCCCATATATATGTATGGAATGGAGTTTGCAAGTAAAAAGAAACTTTGTGTTCCCAACAAGCTAGGTGAAGGACGGCTTTCACCCACACTTATCTCTCGGAAATGAGCATGTGTAGAGACGATCGTTCATCTAGCACAAACGGAACCGGTTGTAGGATAAACTTTTACTCTGATTTCTCAGTCTGTTTCCTAGTGCCGGTTTGAAATTCCTGCAGTTTGCACTGTAAAACCGAGTTGGAGCTAGTACCTCCCCATATATATGTATGGATTGGAGTTTGCAAGTGAAAAGAATCTTTGTGTTCCCAACAAGCTAGGTGAAGAACGGCTTTCACAAACACTTATCTCTCAGAACTGAGCATTTGGAGAGACGTACGTTCATCTAGCACAAAAGGAACGGGTTGGAGGAGAAACTTTTACTCTGGTTCCTTAGTCTGTTCCCTAGTGCCGGTTTGAAGTTCCTGCAGTTTTCACTGTAAAACCGAGTTGGACCTAGTACTTCCCCATATATATGTATGGAGTGGATTTTGCAACGGGAAAGAAACTTTGTGTTCCCAACAAGCTAGGTGAAGGACGGCTTTCACACACACTTATCTCTCAGAACTGAGCATGTGGAGAGACGTTCGTTCATCTAGCAAAAAAGGGAACGGGTTGCAGGGGAAACTTTTACTCTGGTTTCTCAGTCTGTTTCCTAGTGCCGGTTTGAAGTTCCTGCAGTTTGCACTGTAAAACCGTGTTGGAGCTAGTACCTCCCCATATATATGTATGGAGTGGAGTTTGCAACTGAAAAGAAACATTGTGTTCCCAACAAGCTAGGTGAAGGACGGCTTTCACACACACTTCTCTATGAGAACTGAGCATGTGGAGAGACGTTCGTTCATCTAGCACAAAGGGAACGGGTTGCAGGAGAAACTTTTACTCTGGTTTCTCAGTCTGTTTCCTAGTGCCGGTTTGAAGTTCCTGCAGTTTTCAGTGTAAAACCGAGTTGGAACTAGTACCTCCCCATATATATGTATGGAGTGGATTTTGCAACTGTAAAGAAACTTTGTGTTCCCAAAAAGCTAAGTGAAGGACGGCTTTCACACACACTTATCTCTCAGAACTGAGCATGTGGAGAGACGTTCGTTCATCTAGCAAAAAAGGGAACGGGTTGCAGGGGAAACTTTTACTCTGGTTTCTCAGTCTGTTTCCTAGTGCCGGTTTGAAGTTCCTGCAGTTTGCACTGTAAAATCGTGTTGGAGCTAGTACCTCCCCATATATATGTACGGAGAGGATTTGCAACTGAAAAGAAACATTGTGTTCCCAACAAGCAAGGTGAAGGACGGCTTTCACACACACTTCTCTATCAGAATTGAGCATGTGGAGAGACGTTCGTTCATCTAGCATAAAGGGAACGGGTAGCAGGAGAAACTTTTACTCTGATTTCTCAGTCTGTTTCCTAGTGCTGGTTTGAAGTTCCTGCAGTTTGCACTGTAAAACAGAGTTGGAGCTAGTACTTCCCCATATATATGTACGGAGTGTTGTTTGCAACTGAAAAGAAACTTTGTGTTCCCAACAAGCTAGGTGAAGGACGGCTTTCACACACACATATCTCTTAGAATTGAGCATGTGGAGAGACGTTCGATCATCTAGCACGAAGGGAACGGGTTGCAGGAGAAACTTTTACTCTGGTTTCTCAGTCTGTTTCCTAGTGCCGGTTTGAAGTTCCTGCAGTTTGCACTGTAAAACCGAGTTGGAGCTAGTACCTCCCTATATATATGTATGGAGTGAAGTTTGCAACTGAAAAGAAACTTTGTGTTCCCAACAAGCTAGTTGAAGGACGGCTTTCACACACACTTATCCCTCAGAACTGAGCATTTGGAGAGACGTTCGTTCATCTAGCACAAAAGGAACGGGTTGCAGGAGAAACTTTTACTCTGGTTTCTCAGTCTGTTTCCTAGTGCCGGTTTGAAGTTCCTGCAGTTTGCACTGTAAAACCGAGTTCGAGCTAGTACCTCCCCATATATATGTATGGACTGGAGTTAGCAAGTGAAAAGAAACTTTGTATTCCCAACAAGTTAGTTGAAGGACGGCTTTCACACACACTTATCTCTCAGAACTGAGCATGTGGAGAGTCGTTCGTTCATCTAGAACAAAGGGAACGGGTTGCAGGGGAAACTTTTACTCTGGTTTCTCAGTCTGTTTCCTAGTGCCGGTTTGAAGTTCCTGCAGTTTGCACTGTAAAACCGAGTTGGAGCTAGTACCTCCCTATATATATGTATTGAGTGGAGTTTGCAATTGAAAAGAAACTTTGTGTTCCCAACAAGCTAGGTGAAGGACGGCTTTCACCCACACATATCTCTCAGAACTGAGCATGTGGAGAGACGTTCGTTCATCTAGCACAAAGGGAACAGGTTGTAGGAGAAACTTTTACTCTGGTTTCTCAGTCTGTTTCCTAGGTCCGGTTTGAAATTCCTGCAGTTTGCACTGTAAAACCGAGTTGGAGCTAGTACCTCCCCATATATATGTATGGATTGGAGTTTGCAAGTGAAAAGAATCTTTGTGTTCCCAACAAGCTAGGTGAAGAACGGCTTTCACAAACACTTATCTCTCAGAACTGAGCATTTGGAGAGACGTACGTTCATCTAGCACAAAAGGAACGGGTTGGAGGAGAAACTTTTACTCTGGTTCCTCAGTCTGTTCCCTAGTGCCGGTTTGAAGTTCCTGCAGTTTTCACTGTAAAACCGAGTTGGAAATAGTACTTCCCCATATATATGTATGGAGTGGAGTTTGAAAAACAAAAGAAACTTTGTGTTCCCAACAAGCTAGGTGAAGGACGGCTTTCACACACACTTATCTCTCAGAACTGAGCATGTGGAGTGACGTTCGTTCATCTAGCAAAAAAGGGAACGGGTTGCAGGGGAAACTTTTACTCTGGTTTCTCAGTCTGTTTCCTAGTGCCGGTTTGAAGTTTCTGCAGTTTGCACTGTAAAACCGTGTTGGAGCTAGTACCTCCCCATATATATGTATGGAGTGGAGTTTGCAACTGAAAAGAAACATTGTGTTCCCAACAAGCTAGGTGAAGGACGGCTTTCACACACACTTCTCTATGAGAACTGAGCATGTGGAGAGACGTTCGTTCATCTAGCACAAAGGGAACCTGTTGCAGGAGAAACTTTTACTCTGGTTTTTCAGTCTGTTTCCTAGTGCCGGTTTGAAGTTCCTGCAGTTTTCACTGTAAAACCGAGTTGGAACTAGTACCTCCCCATATATATGTATGGAGTGGATTTTGCAACTGTAAAGAAAGTTTGTGTTCCCAAAAAGCTAAGTGAAGGACGTCTTTCACACACACTTATCTCTCAGAAATGAGCAAGTTGAGAGACTTCGTTCATCTAGCAAAAAAGGGAACGGGTTGCAGGGTAAACTTTTACTCTGGTTTCTCAGTCTGTTTCCTAGTGCCGGTTTGAAGTTCCTGCATTTTGCATTGTAAAAACCGAGTTGGAGATAGTACCTACCCATATATTTGTATGGAGTGGATTTTGCAACTGAAAAGAAACTTTGTGTTCCCAACAAGCTAGGTGAAATACGGCTTTCACACACACTTATCTCTCAGAACTGAGCATGTGGAGAGAAGTTCGTTCATCTAGCACAAAGGGAACGGGTTGCAGGAGAAACTTTTACTCTGGTTTCTCAGTCTGTTTCCTAGTGCCGGTATGAATTTCCTACATTTTGCACTGTAAAAACCGAGTTGGAGATAGTACCTACCCATATATTTGTATGGAGTGGATTTTGCAACTGAAAAGAAACTTTGTGTTCCCAACAAGCTAGGTGAAGGAAGGCTATCACACACACTTATCTCTCAGAACTGAGCAAGTGGAGAGACGTTCGTTCATCTAGCACAAAGGGAACGGGTTGCAGGAGAAACTTTTACTCTGGATTCTCAGTCTTTTTCCTAGTGCCGGTTTGAATTTCCTGCATTTTGCACTGTAAAAACCGTGTTGGAGATAATACCTCCCCATATAAAAGTATGGAGTGGAGTTTGCAAGTGAAAAGAAACTGTGTGTTCCCAACAAGCTAGGTGAAGGACGGCTATCACACCCACTTATCTCTCAGAACTGAGCATGTGGAGAGAAGTTCGTTCATCTAGCACAAAGGGAACGGGTTGCAGGAGAAACTTTTACTCTGGTTTCTCAGTCTGTTTCCTAGTGCCGGGTTGAAGTTCCTGCAGTTTTCACTGTAAAACCGAGTTGGAGCTAGTACCTCCCCATATATATGTATGGAGTGTAGATTGCAACTGAAAATAAACTTTGTGTTCCCAACAAGATAGGTGAATGACGGCTTTCACACACACTTATCTCTCAGAACTGAGCAAGTGGAGAGACGTTCGTTCATGTAGCACAAAGGGAATGGGTTGCAGGATAAACTTTTACTCTGGTTTCTCAGTCTTTTTCCTAGTGCCAGTTTGAAGTTCCTGCATTTTGCACTGTAAAAACCGAGTTGGATATAGTACCTCCCCATATATATGTATGGAGTCGAGTTTGAAACTGAAAAGAAACTTTGAGTTCCCAACAAGCTAGGTGAAGGACGGCTTTCACTCACACTTATCTCTCAGAACTGAGCATGTGGAGAGACGTTCGTTCATTTAGCACAAAGGGAACGGAATGCAGGAGAAACTTTTACTCTGGTTTCTCAGTCTGTTTCCTAGTGCCGGTTTGAATTTCCTGCAGTTTTCACTGTAAAACCGAGTTGGAGCTAGTACCTCCCCATATATATGTATGGAGTGGAGTTTGCAAATGAAAAGAAACTTTGTGTTCCCAAAAAGCTATGTGAAGGACGGCTTTCACACACAATTATCTCTCAGAAATGAGCAAGTTAGAGACTTTCGTTCATCTAGCAAAAAAGGGAACGGGTTGCAGGGGAAACATTTACTCTGGTTTCTCAGTCTGTTTCCTAGTGCCGGTTTGAAGTTCCTGCAGTTTGCACTGTAAAACCGAGTTGGAGCTAGTACCTCCCCATATATATGTATGGAGTGGAGTTTGCAAGTTAAAAGAAACTTTGTGTTCCCAACAAGCTAGGTGAAGGACGGCTTTCACCCACACTTATCTCTCGGAACTGAGCATGTGGAGAGACGTTCGTTCATATAGCACAAAGGGAACGGGTTGCAGGAGAAACTTTTACTCTGGATTCTCAGTCTGTTTCCTAGTGCCGGTTTGAATTTCCTGCAGTTTTCACTGTAAAACCGAGTTGGAGCTAGTACCTCCCCATATATATGTATGGAGTGGAGTTTGAAAATGAAAAGAAACGTTGTGTTCCCAACAAGCTAGGTGAAGGACGGCTTTCACACACACTTATCTCTCAGAATTGAGCATGTGGAGAGACGTTCGTTCATCTAGCAAAAAAGGGAACGTGTTGCACTGGAAACTTTTACTCTGGTATCTCAGTCTGTTTCCTAGTGCCGGTTTGAAGTTCCTGCATTTTGCACTGTAAATACCGAGTTGGAGATAGTACCTCCCCATATATATGTATGGAGTGGAATTTGCAAGTTAAAAGAAACTTTGTGTTCCCAACAAGCTAGGTGAAGGACGGCTTTCACCCACACTTATCTCTCGGAACTGAGCATGTGGAAAGGCGTTCGTTCATCTAGCACAAAAGGAACTGGTTGCAGGAGAAACTTTTACTCTGGTTTCTCAGTCTGTTTCCTAGTGCCGGTTTGAAATTCCTGCAGTTTTCACTGTAAAACCGAGTTGGAACTAGTACCTCCCCTTATATATGTATGGAGTGGATTTTGCAACTGAAAAGAGACTTTGTGTTCCCAAAAAGCTAGGTGAAGGACGGCTTTCACACACATTTATCTCTCAGAAATGAGCAAGTTAGAGACTTTCGTTCATCTAGCAAAAAAGGGAACGGGTTGCAGGGGAAACATTTACTCTGGTTTCTCAGTCTGTTTCCTAGTGCCGGTTTGAAGTTCCTGCAGTTTGCACTGTAAAACCGTGTTGGAGCTAGTACCTCCCCATATATATGTACGGAGTGGAGTTTGCAACTGAAAAGATACTTTGTGTTCCCAACAAGCAGGTGAAGGACGGCTTTCACCCACACTTATCTCTCAGAACTTAGTGTGGAGAGACGTTCGTTCATCTAGCATAAAGGGAACGGGTTGCAGGGGAAACTTTTACTCTGGTTTATCAGTCTGTTTCCTAGTGCCGGTTTGAAGTTCCTGCAGTTTGCACTGTAAAACCGATTTGGAGCTAGTACCTCCCCATAAGTATGTATGGAGTGGAGTTTGCAAGTGAAAAGAAACTTTGTGTTCCCAACAAGCTAGGTGAAGTACGGCTTTCACCAACACATATCTCTCAGAATTGAGCATGTGGAGAGACGTTCGTTCATCTAGCACAATGGGAACGGGTTGCAGGAGAAACTTTTATTCTGGTTTCTCAGTTAGTTTCCTAGTGCCGGTTTGAAGTTCCTGCAGTTTGCACTGTAAAACCTAGTTGGAGCTAGTACCTCCCCATATATATGTATGGAGTGGAGTTTGCAAGTGAAAAGAAACTTTGTGTTCCCAACAAGCTAGATGAAGGACGGCTTTCACACACACTTATCTCTCGGAACTGAGCATGTGGAGAGACGTTCGTTCATATAGCACAAAGGGAACGGGTTGCAGGAGAAACTTTTACTCTGGATTCTCATTCTGTTTCCTAGTGCCGGTTTGAAGTTCCTGCAGTTTTCACTGTAAAACCGAGATGGAACTATTACCTCCCCATATATATGTATGGAGTGGAGTTTGAAAAACAAAAGAAACTTTGTGTTCCCAACAAGCTAGGTGAAGGACGGCTTTCACACACACTTATCTCTCAGAACTGAGCATGTGGAGAGACGTTCGTTCATCTAGCACAAAGGGAACGGGTTGCAGGAGAAACTTTTACTCTGGTTTCTCAGTCTGTTTCCTAGTGCCGGTTTGAAGTTCCTGCATTTTGCATTGTAAAAACCGAGTTGGAGATAGTACCTACCCATATATTTGTATGGAGTGGATTTTGCAACTGAAAAGAAACTTTGTGTTCCCAACAAGCTATGTGAAGGACGGCTTTCACACACACTTATCTCTCAGAAATGAGCATGTGGAGAGAAGTTCGTTCATCTAGCACAAAGGGAACGGGTTGCAGGAGAAATTTTTACTCTTGTTTCTCAGTCTGTTTCCTAGTGCCGGTATGAAGTTCCTGCATTTTGCACTGTAAAAACCGAGTTGGAGATAGTACCTACCCATATATTTGTATGGAGTGGATTTTGCAACTGAAAAGAAACTTTGTGTTCCCAACAAGCTAGGTGAAGGACGGCTATCACACACACTTATCTCTCAGAACTGAGCAAGTGGAGAGACGTTCGTTCATCTAGCACAAAGGGAACGGGTTTCAGGAGAAACTTTTACTCTGGATTCTCAGTCTTTTTCCTAGTGCCGGTTTGAAGTTCCTGCATTTTGCACTGTAAAAACTGAGTTGGAGATAGTACATACCCATATATTTGTATGGAGTGGATTTTGCAACTGAAAAGAAACTTTGTGTTCCCAACAAGCTAGGTGAAGGACGGCTTTCACACACACTTATCTCTCAGAACTGAGCATGTGGAGAGAAGTTCGTTCATCTAGCACAAAGGGAACGGGTTGCAGGAGAAACTTTTACTCTGGTTTCTCAGTCTGTTTCCTAGTGCCGGTATGAATTTCCTCCATTTTGCACTGTAAAAACCGAGTTGGAGATAGTACCTCCCCATATATTTGTATGGAGTGGATTTTGCACCTGAAAAGAAACTTTGTGTTCCCAACAAGCTAGGTGAAGGAAGGCTATCACACACACTTATCTCTCAGAACTGAGCAAGTGGAGAGACGTTCGTTCATCTAGCACAAAGGGAACGGTTTGCAGGAGAAACTTTTACTCTGGATTCTCAGTCTTTTTCCTAGTGCCGGTTTGAAGTTCCTGCATTTTGCACTGTAAAAACCGTGTTGGAGATAATACCTCCCCATATATAAGTATGGAGCGGAGTTTGCAAGTGAAAAGAAACTTTGTGTTCCCAACAAGCTAGGTGAAGGACGGCTTTCACACACACTTAGCTCTCAGAACTGAGCATGTGGAGAGACGTTCATTCATCTAGCATAATGGGAACGGGTTGCAGGAGAAACTTTTACTCTGGTTTCTCAGTCTGTTTCCTAGTGCTGGATTGAAGCTCCTGCAGTTTGCACTGTAAAACCGAGTTGGAGCTTGTAACTCCCCATATATATGTATGGAGTGGAGTTTGCAAGTGAAAAGAAACTTTGTGTTCCCAACAAGCTAGGTGAAGGCGGCTTCACACACAATTATCTCTCAGAACTGAGCATGTGGAGAGACGTTCGTTCATCTAGCACAAAGGGAACGGGTTGCAGGAGAAACTTTTACTCTGGTTTCTCAGTCTGTTTCCTAGTGCTGGATTGAAGTTCCTGCAGTTTGCACTGTAACACCGAGTTGGATCTAGTACCTCCCTATATATATGTATGGAGTGGCGTTTGCAAGTGAAAAGAAACTTTGTGTTCCCAACAAGCTAGGTGAAGGACGGCTTTCACCCACACTTATCTCGCAGAACTGAGCATATGGAGAGACGTTCGTTCATCTAGCACAAAGGGAACGGGTTGAAGGAGAAACTTTTACTCTGGTTTCTCAGTCTTTTTCCTAGTGCCGGTTTGAAATTCCTGCAGTTTGCAGTGTAAAACCGAGTTGGAGCTATTACCTCCCCATATATATGTATGGATTGGAGTTTGCAAGTGAAAAGAAACTTTGTGTTCCCAACAAGCTAGGTGAAGGACGGCTTTCACACACACTTAGCTCTCAGAACTGAGCATGTGGAGAGACGTTCATTCATCTAGCATAATGGGAACGGGTTGCAGGAGAAACTTTTACTCTGGTTTCTCAGTCTGTTTCCTAGTGCTGGATTGAAGTTCCTGCAGTTTGCACTGTAAAACCGAGTTGGAGCTAGTACCTCCCCATATATATGTATGGATTGGAGTTTGCAAGTGAAAAGAAACTTTGTGTTCCCAACAAGCTAGGTGAAGGACGGCTTTCACACACACTTATCTCTCAGAATTGAGCATGTGGAGAGACGTTCGTTCATTTAGCACAAAGGGAACGGGTTGCAGGAGAAACTATTACTCTGGATTCTCAGTCTGTTTCCTAGTGCCGATTTGAAGTTCCTGCAGTTTTCACTGTAAAACCGAGTTGGAGCTAGAACCTCCCCATATAAATGTATGGAGTGGTGTTTGCAAGTAAAAAGAAACTTTGTGTTCCCAACAAGCTAGGTGAAGGACGGCATTCACACACACTTATCTCTCAGAAATGAGCATGTGGAGAGACGTTCGTTCATCTAGCACAAATGGAACGGGTTGCAGGGGAAACTTTTACTCTGGTTTCTCAGCCTGTTTCCTAGTGCCGGTTAGAATTTCCTGCAGTTTGCAGTGTAAAACCGAGTTGGAGCTAGTACCTCCCCATATATATGTATGGAGTGGCGTTTGCAAGTGAAAAGAAACTTTGTGTTCCCAACAAGCTAGGTGAAGGACGGCTTTCACACACACTTATCTCTCAGAACTGAGCATGTGGAGAGACGTTCGTTCATCTAGCACAAAGGGAACGGGTTGAAGGAGAAACTTTTACTCTGGTTTCTAAGTCTGTTTCCTAGTGCCGGTTTGAAATTCCTGCATTTTGCACTGTAAAACCGAGTTGGAGCTAGTACCTCCCCATATATATGTATGGATTGGAGTTTGCAAGTGAAAAGGAATTTGTGTTCCCAACAAGCTAGGTGAAGGACGGCTTTCACCCACACTTATCTCTCGGAACTGAGCATGTGGATAGGCGTTCGTTCATCTAGCACAAAAGGAACTGGTTGCAGGAGAAACTTTTACTCTGGTTTCTCAGTCTGTTTCCTAGTGCCGGTTTGAAGTTCCTGCAATTTTCACTGTAAAACCGTGTTGGAACTAGTACCTCCCCTTATATATGTATGGAGTGGATTTTGCAACTGAATAGAAATTTTGTGTTCCCAAAAAGCTAGGTGAAGGACGGCTTTCACACACACTTATCTCTCAGAAATGAACAAGTTAGAGACTTTCGTTCATCTAGCAAAAGAGGGAACGGGTTGCAGGGCAAACATTTACTCTGGTTTCTCAGTCTGTTTCCTAGTGCCGGTTTGAAGTTCCTGCAGTTTGCACTGTAAAACCGTGTTGGAGCTAGTACCTCCCCATATATATGTACGGAGTGGAGTTTGCAACTGAAAAGAAACTTTGTGTTCCCAACAAGCTAGGTGAAATACGGCTTTCACACACACTTATCTCTCAGAAATGAGCATGTGGAGAGACGTTCGTTCATCTAGCACAAAGGGAACGCGTTGCAGGAGAAACTTTTACTCTGGTTTCTCAGCCTGTTTCCTAGTGCCGTTTAGAAGTTCCTGCAGTTTGCAGTGTAAAACCGAGTTGGAGCTTGTACCTCCCCATATATATGTATGGAGTGGCGTTTGCAAGTGAAAAGAAACTTTGTGTTCCCAACAAGCTAGGTGAAGGACGGCTTTCACCCACACTTATCTCTCAGAACTGAGCATGTGGAGAGACGTTCGTTCATCTAGCACAAATGGAACGGGTTGCAGGGGAAACTTTTACTCTGGTTTCTCAGCCTGTTTCCTAGTGCCGGTTAGAAGTTCCTGCAGTTTGCACTGTAAAACCGAGTTGGAGCTAGTACCTCCCCATATATATGTATGGAGTGGCGTTTGCAAGTGAAAAGATACTTTGTGTTCCCAACAAGCTAGGTGAAGGACGGCTTTCACACACACTTATCTCTCAGAACTGAGCATGTGGAGAGACGTTCGTTCATCTAGCACAAAGGGAACGGGTTGAAGGAGAAACTTTTTCTCTGGTTTCTAAGTCTGTTTCCTAGTGCCGGTTTGAAATTCCTGCAGTTTGCACTGTAAAACCGAGTTGGAGCTAGTACCTCCCCATATATATGTATGGATTGGAGTTTGCAAGTGAAAAGGAATTTGTGTTCCCAACAAGCTAGGTGAAGGACGGCTTTCACCCACACTTATCTCTCGGAACTGAGCATGTGGATAGGCGTTCGTTCATCTAGCACAAAAGGAACTGGTTGCAGGAGAAACTTTTACTCTGGTTTCTCAGTCTGTTTCCTAGTGCCGGTTTGAAGTTCCTGCAGTTTTCACTGTAAAACCGTGTTGGAACTAGTACCTCCCCTTATTTATGTATGGAGTGGATTTTGCAACTGAATAGAAATTTTGTGTTCCCAAAAAGCTAGGTGAAGGACGGCTTTCACACACACTTATCTCTCAGAAATGAACAAGTTAGAGACTTTCGTTCATCTAGCAAAAGAGGGAACGGGTTGCAGGGCAAACATTTACTCTGGTTTCTCAGTCTGTTTCCTAGTGCCGGTTTGAAGTTCCTGCAGTTTGCACTGTAAAACCGTGTTGGAGCTAGTACCTCCCCATATATATGTACGGAGTGGAGTTTGCAACTGAAAAGAAACTTTGTGTTCCCAACAAGCTAGGTAAAGGACGGCTTTCACACACACTTATCTCTCAGAACTGAGCATGTGGAGAGACGTTCGTTCATCTAGCATAAAGGGAACTGGTTGCAGGAGAAACTTTTTCTCTGGTTTCTCAGTCTTCTTCCTAGTGCCGGTTTGAAGTTACTGCAGTTTGCACTGTAAAACCGAGTTGGAGCTAGTACCTCCCCATATATATGTATGGAGTGGAGTTTGCAAGTAAAAAGAAACTTTGTGTTCCCAACAAGCTAGGTGAAGGACGGCTTTCACCCACACTTATCTCTCGGAAATGAGCATGTGGAGAGACGTTCGTTCACCTAGCACAAACGGAACCGGTTGTAGGATAAACTTTTACTCTGGTTTCTCAGTCTGTTTCCTAGTGCCGGTTTGAAATTCCTGCAGTTTGCACTGTATAACCGATTTGGAGCTAGTACCTCCCCATATATATGTATGGATTGGAGTTTGCAAGTGAAAAGAAACTTTGTGTTCCCAACAAGCTAGGTGAAGGACGGCTTTCACACACACTTATCTCTCAGAACTGAGCATGTGGAGAGACGTTCGTTCATCTAGCACAAAAGGAACGGGTTGCAGGAGAAACTTTTACTCTGGTTTCTCAGTCTGTTTCCTAGTGCCGGTTAGAAGTTCCTGCAGTTTTCACTGTAAAACCGAGATGGAGCTAGTACTTCCCCATATATATGTATGGAGTGGATCTTGCAACAGAAAAGAAACTTTGTGTTCCCAACAAACTAGTTGAAGGACGGCTTTCACACACACTTATCTCTCAGAACTGAGCATGTGGAGAGACGTTCGTTCATCTAGCAAAAATGGGAACGGGTTGCAGGGGAAACTTTTACACTGGTTTCTCAGTCTGTTTCCTAGTGCCGGTTTGAAGTTCCTGCAGTTTGCACTGTAAAATCTTGTTGGAGCTAGTACCTCACCATATATATGTACGGAGTGGAGTTTACAACTGAAAAGAAACTTTGTGTTCCCAACAAGCTAGCTGAAGGACGGTTTCACACACACTTATCTCTCAGAACTGAGCATGTGGAGAGACGTTCGTTCATCTAGCACAAAGGGAACGGGTTGCAGGGGAAACTTTTACTCTGGTTTCTCAGTCTGTTTCCTAGTGCCGGTTTGAATTTCCTGCATTTTGCACTCTAAAAACCGAGTTGGAGATAGTACCTCCCCTTATATATATATGGAGTGGAGTTTGAAGTGAAAAGGAACTTTGTGTTCCCAACAAGCTAGGTGAAGAACGGCTTTCACACACACTTATCTCTCAGAACTGAGCATGTGGAGAGACTTTCGTTCATCTAGCAAAAAGGGAAAGGGTTGCAGGAGAAACTTTTACTCTGTTTTCTCAGTCTGTTTCCTAATGCCGGTTTGAAGTTCCTGCAGTTTGCACTGTAAAACCGTGTTGGAGCTAGTACCTCCCCATATATATGTACGGAGTGGAGTTTGCAACTGAAAAGAAACATTGTGTTCCCAACAAGCTAGTTGAAAGACGGCTTTCACACACACTTCTCTATCAGAATTGAGCACGTGGAGAGACGTTCGTTCATCTAGCACAAAGGGAACGGGTTGCAGGGGAAACTTTTACACTGGTTTCTCAGTCTGTTTCCTAGTGCCGGTTTGAAGTTCCTGCAGTTTGCACTGTAAAATCGTGTTGGAGCTAGTACCTCACCATATATATGTACGGAGTGGAGTTTACAACTGAAAAGAAACTTTGTGTTCCCAACAAGCTAGCTGAAGGACGGTTTCACACACACTTATCTCTCAGAACTGAGCATGTGGAGAGACGTTCGTTCATCTAGCACAAAGGGAACGGGTTGCAGGGGAAAATTTTACTCTGGTTTCTCAGTCTGTTTCCTAGTGCAGGTTTGAATTTCCTGCAGTTTGCACTCTAAAAACCGAGTTGGAGTTAGTACCTCCCCTTATATATGTATGGAGTGGAGTTTGAAGTGAAAAGGAACTTTGTGTTCCCAACAAGCTAGGTGAAGGACGGCTTTGACACACACTTATCTCTCAGAACTGAGCATGTGGAGAGACGTTCGTTCATCTAGCAAAAAGGGAAAGGGTTGCAGGAGAAACTTTTACTCTGTTTTCTCAGTCTGTTTCCTAGTGCCGGTTTGAAGTTCCTGCAGTTTGCACTGTAAAACCGAGTTGGAGCTAGTACCTCCCTATATATATGTATTGAGTGGAGTTTGCAAGTGAAAAGAAACTTTGTGTTCCCAACAAGCTAGGTGAAGGACGGCTTTCACCCACACTTATCTCTCAGAACTGAGCATGTGGAGAGACGTTCGTTCATCTAGCACAAAGGGAACCGGTTGCAGGAGAAACTTTTACTCTGGTTTCTCAGTCTGTTTCCTAGTGCCGGTTTGAAGTTCCTGCATTTTGCACTGTAAAAACCGAGTTGGAGTTAGTACCTCCCCATATATATGTATGGAGTGGAGTTTGCAAGTGAAAAGGAACTTTGTGTTCCCAACAAGCTAGGTGAAGGACGGCTTTCACACACAATTATCTCTCAGAACTGAGCATGTGGAGAGACGTTCGTTCATCTAGCATAAATGGAATGGGTTGCAGGAGAATCTTTTACTCTGGTTTCTCAGTCTGTTTCCTAGTGCCGGTTTGAAGTTCCTGCAGTTTGCACTGTAAAACCGAGTTGGAGCTAGTACCTCCCCATATATATGTATGGAGTGGAGATTGCAAGTGAAAAGAAACTTTGTGTTCCCAACAAGCTAGGTGAAGGAAGGCTTTCACCCACACTTATCTCTCAGAACTGAGCATGTGGAGAGACGTTCGTTCATCTAGCAGAAAGGGAACCGGTTGTAGGATAAACTTTTACTCTGGTTTCTCAGTCTGTTTCCTAGTGCCGGTTTGAAATTCCTCCAGTTTGCACTGTAAAACCTAGTTGGAGCTAGTACCTCCCCATATATATGTATGGAGTGGAGTTTGCAAGTGAAAAGAAACTTTGTGTTCCCAACAAGCTAGGTGAAGGACGGCTTTCACACACACTTATCTCTCGGAACTGAGCATGTGGAGAGACGTTCGTTCATATAGCACAAAGGGAACGGGTTGCAGGAGAAACTTTTACTCTGGATTCTCATTCTGTTTCCTAGTGCCGGTTTGAAGTTCCTGCAGTTTTCACTGTAAAACCGAGATGGAACTATTACCTCCCCATATATATGTATGGAGTGGAGTTTGAAAAACAAAAGAAACTTTGTGTTCCCAACAAGCTAGGTGAAGGACGGCTTTCACACACACTTATCTCTCAGAACTGAGCATGTGGAGAGACGTTCGTTCATCTAGCACAAAGGGAACGGGTTGCAGGAGAAACTTTTACTCTGGTTTCTCAGTCTGTTTCCTAGTGCCGGTTTGAAGTTCCTGCATTTTGCATTGTAAAAACCGAGTTGGAGATAGTACCTACCCATATATTTGTATGGAGTGGATTTTGCAACTGAAAAGAAACTTTGTGTTCCCAACAAGCTATGTGAAGGACGGCTTTCACACACACTTATCTCTCAGAAATGAGCATGTGGAGAGAAGTTCGTTCATCTAGCACAAAGGGAACGGGTTGCAGGAGAAATTTTTACTCTTGTTTCTCAGTCTGTTTCCTAGTGCCGGTATGAAGTTCCTGCATTTTGCACTGTAAAAACCGAGTTGGAGATAGTACCTACCCATATATTTGTATGGAGTGGATTTTGCAACTGAAAAGAAACTTTGTGTTCCCAACAAGCTAGGTGAAGGACGGCTATCACACACACTTATCTCTCAGAACTGAGCAAGTGGAGAGACGTTCGTTCATCTAGCACAAAGGGAACGGGTTTCAGGAGAAACTTTTACTCTGGATTCTCAGTCTTTTTCCTAGTGCCGGTTTGAAGTTCCTGCATTTTGCACTGTAAAAACCGAGTTGGAGATAGTACATACCCATATATTTGTATGGAGTGGATTTTGCAACTGAAAAGAAACTTTGTGTTCCCAACAAGCTAGGTGAAGGACGGCTTTCACACACACTTATCTCTCAGAACTGAGCATGTGGAGAGAAGTTCGTTCATCTAGCACAAAGGGAACGGGTTGCAGGAGAAACTTTTACTCTGGTTTCTCAGTCTGTTTCCTAGTGCCGGTATGAATTTCCTCCATTTTGCACTGTAAAAACCGAGTTGGAGATAGTACCTCCCCATATATTTGTATGGAGTGGATTTTGCACCTGAAAAGAAACTTTGTGTTCCCAACAAGCTAGGTGAAGGAAGGCTATCACACACACTTATCTCTCAGAACTGAGCAAGTGGAGAGACGTTCGTTCATCTAGCACAAAGGGAACGGGTTGCAGGAGAAACTTTTACTCTGGATTCTCAGTCTTTTTCCTAGTGCCGGTTTGAAGTTCCTGCATTTTGCACTGTAAAAACCGTGTTGGAGATAATACCTCCCCATATATAAGTATGGAGCGGAGTTTGCAAGTGAAAAGAAACTTTGTGTTCCCAACAAGCTAGGTGAAGGACGGCTTTCACACACACTTAGCTCTCAGAACTGAGCATGTGGAGAGACGTTCATTCATCTAGCATAATGGGAACGGGTTGCAGGAGAAACTTTTACTCTGGTTTCTCAGTCTGTTTCCTAGTGCTGGATTGAAGCTCCTGCAGTTTGCACTGTAAAACCGAGTTGGAGCTTGTAACTCCCCATATATATGTATGGAGTGGAGTTTGCAAGTGAAAAGAAACTTTGTGTTCCCAACAAGCTAGGTGAAGGCGGCTTCACACACAATTATCTCTCAGAACTGAGCATGTGGAGAGACGTTCGTTCATCTAGCACAAAGGGAACGGGTTGCAGGAGAAACTTTTACTCTGGTTTCTCAGTCTGTTTCCTAGTGCTGGATTGAAGTTCCTGCAGTTTGCACTGTAACACCGAGTTGGATCTAGTACCTCCCTATATATATGTATGGAGTGGCGTTTGCAAGTGAAAAGAAACTTTGTGTTCCCAACAAGCTAGGTGAAGGACGGCTTTCACCCACACTTATCTCGCAGAACTGAGCATATGGAGAGACGTTCGTTCATCTAGCACAAAGGGAACGGGTTGAAGGAGAAACTTTTACTCTGGTTTCTCAGTCTGTTTCCTAGTGCCGGTTTGAAATTCCTGCAGTTTGCAGTGTAAAACCGAGTTGGAGCTATTACCTCCCCATATATATGTATGGATTGGAGTTTGCAAGTGAAAAGAAACTTTGTGTTCCCAACAAGCTAGGTGAAGGACGGCTTTCACACACACTTAGCTCTCAGAACTGAGCATGTGGAGAGACGTTCATTCATCTAGCATAATGGGAACGGGTTGCAGGAGAAACTTTTACTCTGGTTTCTCAGTCTGTTTCCTAGTGCTGGATTGAAGTTCCTGCAGTTTGCACTGTAAAACCGAGTTGGAGCTAGTACCTCCCCATATATATGTATGGATTGGAGTTTGCAAGTGAAAAGAAACTTTGTGTTCCCAACAAGCTAGGTGAAGGACGGCTTTCACACACACTTATCTCTCAGAATTGAGCATGTGGAGAGACGTTCGTTCATTTAGCACAAAGGGAACGGGTTGCAGGAGAAACTATTACTCTGGATTCTCAGTCTGTTTCCTAGTGCCGATTTGAAGTTCCTGCAGTTTTCACTGTAAAACCGAGTTGGAGCTAGAACCTCCCCATATAAATGTATGGAGTGGTGTTTGCAAGTAAAAAGAAACTTTGTGTTCCCAACAAGCTAGGTGAAGGACGGCATTCACACACACTTATCTCTCAGAAATGAGCATGTGGAGAGACGTTCGTTCATCTAGCACAAATGGAACGGGTTGCAGGGGAAACTTTTACTCTGGTTTCTCAGCCTGTTTCCTAGTGCCGGTTAGAATTTCCTGCAGTTTGCAGTGTAAAACCGAGTTGGAGCTAGTACCTCCCCATATATATGTATGGAGTGGCGTTTGCAAGTGAAAAGAAACTTTGTGTTCCCAACAAGCTAGGTGAAGGACGGCTTTCACACACACTTATCTCTCAGAACTGAGCATGTGGAGAGACGTTCGTTCATCTAGCACAAAGGGAACGGGTTGAAGGAGAAACTTTTACTCTGGTTTCTAAGTCTGTTTCCTAGTGCCGGTTTGAAATTCCTGCATTTTGCACTGTAAAACCGAGTTGGAGCTAGTACCTCCCCATATATATGTATGGATTGGAGTTTGCAAGTGAAAAGGAATTTGTGTTCCCAACAAGCTAGGTGAAGGACGGCTTTCACCCACAATTATCTCTCGGAACTGAGCATGTGGATAGGCGTTCGTTCATCTAGCACAAAAGGAACTGGTTGCAGGAGAAACTTTTACTCTGGTTTCTCAGTCTGTTTCCTAGTGCCGGTTTGAAGTTCCTGCAATTTTCACTGTAAAACCGTGTTGGAACTAGTACCTCCCCTTATATATGTATGGAGTGGATTTTGCAACTGAATAGAAATTTTGTGTTCCCAAAAAGCTAGGTGAAGGACGGCTTTCACACACACTTATCTCTCAGAAATGAACAAGTTAGAGACTTTCGTTCATCTAGCAAAAGAGGGAACGGGTTGCAGGGCAAACATTTACTCTGGTTTCTCAGTCTGTTTCCTAGTGCCGGTTTGAAGTTCCTGCAGTTTGCACTGTAAAACCGTGTTGGAGCTAGTACCTCCCCATATATATGTACGGAGTGGAGTTTGCAACTGAAAAGAAACTTTGTGTTCCCAACAAGCTAGGTGAAATACGGCTTTCACACACACTTATCTCTCAGAAATGAGCATGTGGAGAGACGTTCGTTTATCTAGCACAAAGGGAACGCGTTGCAGGAGAAACTTTTACTCTGGTTTCTCAGCCTGTTTCCTAGTGCCGTTTAGAAGTTCCTGCAGTTTGCAGTGTAAAACCGAGTTGGAGCTTGTACCTCCCCATATATATGTATGGAGTGGCGTTTGCAAGTGAAAAGAAACTTTGTGTTCCCAACAAGCTAGGTGAAGGACGGCTTTCACCCACACTTATCTCTCAGAACTGAGCATGTGGAGAGACGTTCGTTCATCTAGCACAAATGGAACGGGTTGCAGGGGAAACTTTTACTCTGGTTTCTCAGCCTGTTTCCTAGTGCCGGTTAGAAGTTCCTGCAGTTTGCAGTGTAAAACCGAGTTGGAGCTAGTACCTCCCCATATATATGTATGGAGTGGCGTTTGCAAGTGAAAAGATACTTTGTGTTCCCAACAAGCTAGGTGAAGGACGGCTTTCACACACACTTATCTCTCAGAACTGAGCATGTGGAGAGACGTTCGTTCATCTAGCACAAAGGGAACGGGTTGAAGGAGAAACTTTTTCTCTGGTTTCTAAGTCTGTTTCCTAGTGCCGGTTTGAAATTCCTGCAGTTTGCACTGTAAAACCGAGTTGGAGCTAGTACCTCCCCATATATATGTATGGATTGGAGTTTGCAAGTGAAAAGGAATTTGTGTTCCCAACAAGCTAGGTGAAGGACGGCTTTCACCCACACTTATCTCTCGGAACTGAGCATGTGGATAGGCGTTCGTTCATCTAGCACAAAAGGAACTGGTTGCAGGAGAAACTTTTACTCTGGTTTCTCAGTCTGTTTCCTAGTGCCGGTTTGAAGTTCCTGCAGTTTTCACTGTAAAACCGTGTTGGAACTAGTACCTCCCCTTATATATGTATGGAGTGGATTTTGCAACTGAATAGAAATTTTGTGTTCCCAAAAAGCTAGGTGAAGGACGGCTTTCACACACACTTATCTCTCAGAAATGAACAAGTTAGAGACTTTCGTTCATCTAGCAAAAGAGGGAACGGGTTGCAGGGCAAACATTTACTCTGGTTTCTCAGTCTGTTTCCTAGTGCCGGTTTGAAGTTCCTGCAGTTTGCACTGTAAAACCGTGTTGGAGCTAGTACCTCCCCATATATATGTACGGAGTGGAGTTTGCAACTGAAAAGAAACTTTGTGTTCCCAACAAGCTAGGTAAAGGACGGCTTTCACACACACTTATCTCTCAGAACTGAGCATGTGGAGAGACGTTCGTTCATCTAGCATAAAGGGAACTGGTTGCAGGAGAAACTTTTTCTCTGGTTTCTCAGTCTTCTTCCTAGTGCCGGTTTGAAGTTACTGCAGTTTGCACTGTAAAACCGAGTTGGAGCTAGTACCTCCCCATATATATGTATGGAGTGGAGTTTGCAAGTAAAAAGAAACTTTGTGTTCCCAACAAGCTAGGTGAAGGACGGCTTTCACCCACACTTATCTCTCGGAAATGAGCATGTGGAGAGACGTTCGTTCACCTAGCACAAACGGAACCGGTTGTAGGATAAACTTTTACTCTGGTTTCTCAGTCTGTTTCCTAGTGCCGGTTTGAAATTCCTGCAGTTTGCACTGTATAACCGATTTGGAGCTAGTACCTCCCCATATATATGTATGGATTGGAGTTTGCAAGTGAAAAGAAACTTTGTGTTCCCAACAAGCTAGGTGAAGGACGGCTTTCACACACACTTATCTCTCAGAACTGAGCATGTGGAGAGACGTTCGTTCATCTAGCACAAAAGGAACGGGTTGCAGGAGAAACTTTTACTCTGGTTTCTCAGTCTGTTTCCTAGTGCCGGTTAGAAGTTCCTGCAGTTTTCACTGTAAAACCGAGATGGAGCTAGTACTTCCCCATATATATGTATGGAGTGGATCTTGCAACAGAAAAGAAACTTTGTGTTCCCAACAAACTAGTTGAAGGACGGCTTTCACACACACTTATCTCTCAGAACTGAGCATGTGGAGAGACGTTCGTTCATCTAGCAAAAATGGGAACGGGTTGCAGGGGAAACTTTTACACTGGTTTCTCAGTCTGTTTCCTAGTGCCGGTTTGAAGTTCCTGCAGTTTGCACTGTAAAATCTTGTTGGAGCTAGTACCTCACCATATATATGTACGGAGTGGAGTTTACAACTGAAAAGAAACTTTGTGTTCCCAACAAGCTAGCTGAAGGACGGTTTCACACACACTTATCTCTCAGAACTGAGCATGTGGAGAGACGTTCGTTCATCTAGCACAAAGGGAACGGGTTGCAGGGGAAACTTTTACTCTGGTTTCTCAGTCTGTTTCCTAGTGCCGGTTTGAATTTCCTGCATTTTGCACTCTAAAAACCGAGTTGGAGATAGTACCTCCCCTTATATATATATGGAGTGGAGTTTGAAGTGAAAAGGAACTTTGTGTTCCCAACAAGCTAGGTGAAGAACGGCTTTCACACACACTTATCTCTCAGAACTGAGCATGTGGAGAGACTTTCGTTCATCTAGCAAAAAGGGAAAGGGTTGCAGGAGAAACTTTTACTCTGTTTTCTCAGTCTGTTTCCTAGTGCCGGTTTGAAGTTCCTGCAGTTTGCACTGTAAAACCGAGTTGGAGCTAGTACCTCCCTATATATATGTATTGAGTGGGGTTTGCAAGTGAAAAGAAACTTTGTGTTCCCAACAAGCTAGGCGAAGGACGGCTTTCACCCACACTTATCTCTCAGAACTGAGCATGTGGAGAGACGTTCGTTCATCTAGCACAAAGGGAACCGGTTGTAGGAGAAACTTTTACTCTGGTTTCTCAGTCTGTTTCCTAGTGCCGGTTTGAAATTCCTGCAGTTTGCACTGTAAAACCGAGTTGGAGCTAGTACCTCCCCATATATACGTATGGATTGGAGTTTGCAAGTGAAAAGAAACTTTGTGTTCCCAACAAGCTAGGTGAAGGACGGCTTTCACACACACTTATATCTCAGAACTGAGCATGTGGAGAGACGTTCGTTCATCTAGCACAAAATGAACGAGTTGCAGGAGAAACTTTTACTCTGGTTTCTCAGTCTGTTTCCTAGTGCCGGTTTGAAGTTCCTGCAGTTTTCACTGTAAAACCGAGTTGGAGCTAGTACTTCCCCATATATATGTATGGAGTGGATTTTGCAACAGAAAAGAAACTTTGTGTTCCCAACAAGCTAGGTGAAGGACGGCTTTCACACACACTTATCTCTCAGAACTGAGCATGTGAAGAGACGTTCGTTCATCTAGCAAAATAGGGAACGGGTTGCAGGGGAAACTTTTACTCTGGTTTCTCAGTCTGTTTCCTAATGCCGGTTTGAAGTTCCTGCAGTTTGCACTGTAAAACCGTGTTGGAGCTAGTACCTCCCCATATATATGTACGGAGTGGAGTTTGCAACTGAAAAGAAACATTGTGTTCCCAACAAGCTAGTTGAAAGACGGCTTTCACACACACTTCTCTATCAGAATTGAGCACGTGGAGAGACGTTCGTTCATCTAGCACAAAGGGAACGGGTTGCAGGGGAAACTTTTACACTGGTTTCTCAGTCTGTTTCCTAGTGCCGGTTTGAAGTTCCTGCAGTTTGCACTGTAAAATCGTGTTGGAGCTAGTACCTCACCATATATATGTACGGAGTGGAGTTTACAACTGAAAAGAAACTTTGTGTTCCCAACAAGCTAGCTGAAGGACGGTTTCACACACACTTATCTCTCAGAACTGAGCATGTGGAGAGACGTTCGTTCATCTAGCACAAAGGGAACGGGTTGCAGGGGAAAATTTTACTCTGGTTTCTCAGTCTGTTTCCTAGTGCAGGTTTGAATTTCCTGCAGTTTGCACTCTAAAAACCGAGTTGGAGTTAGTACCTCCCCTTATATATGTATGGAGTGGAGTTTGAAGTGAAAAGGAACTTTGTGTTCCCAACAAGCTAGGTGAAGGACGGCTTTGACACACACTTATCTCTCAGAACTGAGCATGTGGAGAGACGTTCGTTCATCTAGCAAAAAGGGAAAGGTTTGCAGGAGAAACTTTTACTCTGTTTTCTCAGTCTGTTTCCTAGTGCCGGTTTGAAGTTCCTGCAGTTTGCACTGTAAAACCGAGTTGGAGCTAGTACCTCCCTATATATATGTATTGAGTGGAGTTTGCAAGTGAAAAGAAACTTTGTGTTCCCAACAAGCTAGGTGAAGGACGGCTTTCACCCACACTTATCTCTCAGAACTGAGCATGTGGAGAGACGTTCGTTCATCTAGCACAAAGGGAACCGGTTGCAGGAGAAACTTTTACTCTGGTTTCTCAGTCTGTTTCCTAGTGCCGGTTTGAAGTTCCTGCATTTTGCACTGTAAAAACCGAGTTGGAGTTAGTACCTCCCCATATATATGTATGGAGTGGAGTTTGCAAGTGAAAAGGAACTTTGTGTTCCCAACAAGCTAGGTGAAGGACGGCTTTCACACACAATTATCTCTCAGAACTGAGCATGTGGAGAGACGTTCGTTCATCTAGCATAAATGGAATGGGTTGCAGGAGAATCTATTACTCTGGTTTCTCAGTCTGTTTCCTAGTGCCGGTTTGAAGTTCCTGCAGTTTGCACTGTAAAACCGAGTTGGAGCTAGTACCTCCCCATATATATGTATGGAGTGGAGATTGCAAGTGAAAAGAAACTTTGTGTTCCCAACAAGCTAGGTGAAGGAAGGCTTTCACCCACACTTATCTCTCAGAACTGAGCATGTGGAGAGACGTTCGTTCATCTAGCAGAAAGGGAACCGGTTGTAGGATAAACTTTTACTCTGGTTTCTCAGTCTGTTTCCTAGTGCCGGTTTGAAATTCCTCCAGTTTGCACTGTAAAACCGAGTTGGAGCTAGTACCTCCCCATATATATGTATGGATTGGAATTTGCAAGTGAAAAGAAACTTTGTGTTCCCAACAAGCTAGGTGAAGGTCGGCTTTCACACACACTTATCTCTCAGAACTGAGCATGTGGAGAGACGTTCGTTCATCTAGCACAAATGGAACGGGTTGCAGGGGAAACTTTTACTCTGGTTTCTCAGTTAGTTTCCTAGTGCCGGTATGAAGTTCCTGCAGTTTGCACTGTAAAACCTAGTTGGAGCTAGTACCTCCCCATATATATGTATGGAGTGGAGTTTGCAAGTGAAAAGAAACTTTGTGTTCCCAACAAGCTAGGTGAAGGACGGCTTTCACACACACTTATCTCTCGGAACTGAGCATGTGGAGAGACTTTCGTTCATATAGCACAAAGGGAACGGGTTGCAGGAGAAACTTTTACTCTGGATTCTCATTCTGTTTCCTAGTGCCGGTTTGAAGTTCCTGCAGTTTTCACTGTAAAACCGAGATGGAACTATTACCTCCCCATATATATGTATGGAGTGGAGTTTGAAAAACAAAAGAAACTTTGTGTTCCCAACAAGCTAGGTGAAGGACGGCTTTCACACACACTTATCTCTCAGAACTGAGCATGTGAAGAGACGTTCGTTCATCTAGCAAAATAGGGAACGGGTTGCAGGGGAAACTTTTACTCTGGTTTCTCAGTCTGTTTCCTAATGCCGGTTTGAAGTTCCTGCAGTTTGCACTGTAAAACCGTGTTGGAGCTAGTACCTCCCCATATATATGTACGGAGTGGAGTTTGCAACTGAAAAGAAACATTGTGTTCCCAACAAGCTAGTTGAAAGACGGCTTTCACACACACTTCTCTATCAGAATTGAGCACGTGGAGAGACGTTCGTTCATCTAGCACAAAGGGAACGGGTTGCAGGGGAAACTTTTACACTGGTTTCTCAGTCTGTTTCCTAGTGCCGGTTTGAAGTTCCTGCAGTTTGCACTGTAAAATCGTGTTGGAGCTAGTACCTCACCATATATATGTACGGAGTGGAGTTTACAACTGAAAAGAAACTTTGTGTTCCCAACAAGCTAGCTGAAGGACGGTTTCACACACACTTATCTCTCAGAACTGAGCATGTGGAGAGACGTTCGTTCATCTAGCACAAAGGGAACGGGTTGCAGGGGAAAATTTTACTCTGGTTTCTCAGTCTGTTTCCTAGTGCAGGTTTGAATTTCCTGCAGTTTGCACTCTAAAAACCGAGTTGGAGTTAGTACCTCCCCTTATATATGTATGGAGTGGAGTTTGAAGTGAAAAGGAACTTTGTGTTCCCAACAAGCTAGGTGAAGGACGGCTTTGACACACACTTATCTCTCAGAACTGAGCATGTGGAGAGACGTTCGTTCATCTAGCAAAAAGGGAAAGGGTTGCAGGAGAAACTTTTACTCTGTTTTCTCAGTCTGTTTCCTAGTGCCGGTTTGAAGTTCCTGCAGTTTGCACTGTAAAACCGAGTTGGAGCTAGTACCTCCCTATATATATGTATTGAGTGGAGTTTGCAAGTGAAAAGAAACTTTGTGTTCCCAACAAGCTAGGTGAAGGACGGCTTTCACCCACACTTATCTCTCAGAACTGAGCATGTGGAGAGACGTTCGTTCATCTAGCACAAAGGGAACCGGTTGCAGGAGAAACTTTTACTCTGGTTTCTCAGTCTGTTTCCTAGTGCCGGTTTGAAGTTCCTGCATTTTGCACTGTAAAAACCGAGTTGGAGTTAGTACCTCCCCATATATATGTATGGAGTGGAGTTTGCAAGTGAAAAGGAACTTTGTGTTCCCAACAAGCTAGGTGAAGGACGGCTTTCACACACAATTATCTCTCAGAACTGAGCATGTGGAGAGACGTTCGTTCATCTAGCATAAATGGAATGGGTTGCAGGAGAATCTTTTACTCTGGTTTCTCAGTCTGTTTCCTAGTGCCGGTTTGAAGTTCCTGCAGTTTGCACTGTAAAACCGAGTTGGAGCTAGTACCTCCCCATATATATGTATGGAGTGGAGATTGCAAGTGAAAAGAAACTTTGTGTTCCCAACAAGCTAGGTGAAGGAAGGCTTTCACCCACACTTATCTCTCAGAACTGAGCATGTGGAGAGACGTTCGTTCATCTAGCAGAAAGGGAACCGGTTGTAGGATAAACTTTTACTCTGGTTTCTCAGTCTGTTTCCTAGTGCCGGTTTGAAATTCCTCCAGTTTGCACTGTAAAACCGAGTTGGAGCTAGTACCTCCCCATATATATGTATGGATTGGAATTTGCAAGTGAAAAGAAACTTTGTGTTCCCAACAAGCTAGGTGAAGGTCGGCTTTCACACACACTTATCTCTCAGAACTGAGCATGTGGAGAGACGTTCGTTCATCTAGCACAAATGGAACGGGTTGCAGGGGAAACTTTTACTCTGGTTTCTCAGTTAGTTTCCTAGTGCCGGTTTGAAGTTCCTGCAGTTTGCACTGTAAAACCTAGTTGGAGCTAGTACCTCCCCATATATATGTATGGAGTGGAGTTTGCAAGTGAAAAGAAACTTTGTGTTCCCAACAAGCTAGGTGAAGGACGGCTTTCACACACACTTATCTCTCGGAACTGAGCATGTGGAGAGACGTTCGTTCATATAGCACAAAGGGAACGGGTTGCAGGAGAAACTTTTACTCTGGATTCTCATTCTGTTTCCTAGTGCCGGTTTGAAGTTCCTGCAGTTTTCACTGTAAAACCGAGATGGAACGATTACCTCCCCATATATATGTATGGAGTGGAGTTTGAAAAACAAAAGAAACTTTGTGTTCCCAACAAGCTAGGTGAAGGACGGCTTTCACACACACTTATCTCTCAGAACTGAGCATGTGGAGAGACGTTCGTTCATCTAGCAGAAAGGGAACCGGTTGTAGGATAAACTTTTACTCTGGTTTCTCAGTCTGTTTCCTAGTGCCGGTTTGAAATTCCTCCAGTTTGCACTGTAAAACCGAGTTGGAGCTAGTACCTCCCCATATATATGTATGGATTGGAATTTGCAAGTGAAAAGAAACTTTGTGTTCCCAACAAGCTAGGTGAAGGAAGGCTTTCACCCACACTTATCTCTCAGAACTGAGCATGTGGAGAGACGTTCGTTCATCTAGCAGAAAGGGAACCGGTTGTAGGATAAACTTTTACTCTGGTTTCTCAGTCTGTTTCCTAGTGCCGGTTTGAAATTCCTCCAGTTTGCACTGTAAAACCGAGTTGGAGCTAGTACCTCCCCATATATATGTATGGATTGGAATTTGCAAGTGAAAAGAAACTTTGTGTTCCCAACAAGCTAGGTGAAGTTCGGCTTTCACACACACTTATCTCTCAGAACTGAGCATGTGGAGAGACGTTCGTTCATCTAGCACAAATGGAACGGGTTGCAGGGGAAACTTTTACTCTGGTTTCTCAGTTAGTTTCCTAGTGCCGGTTTGAAGTTCCTGCAGTTTGCACTGTAAAACCGAGTTGGAGCTAGTACCTCCCCATATATATGTATGGAGTGGAGTTTGCAAGTGAAAAGAAACTTTGTGTTCCCAACAAGCTAGGTGAAGGACGGCTTTCACACACACTTATCTCTCGGAACTGAGCATGTGGAGAGACGTTCGTTCATATAGCACAAAGGGAACGGGTTGCAGGAGAAACTTTTACTCTGGATTCTCATTCTGTTTCCTAGTGCCGGTTTGAAGTTCCTGCAGTTTTCACTGTAAAACCGAGATGGAACTATTACCTCCCCATATATATGTATGGAGTGGAGTTTGAAAAACAAAAGAAACTTTGTGTTCCCAACAAGCTAGGTGAAGGACGGCTTTCACACACACTTATCTCTCAGAACTGAGCATGTGGAGAGACGTTCGTTCATCTAGCACAAAGGGAACGGGTTGCAGGAGAAACTTTTACTCTGGTTTCTCAGTCTGTTTCCTAGTGCCGGTTTGAAGTTCCTGCATTTTGCATTGTAAAAACCGAGTTGGAGATAGTACCTACCCATATATTTGTATGGAGTGGATTTTGCAACTGAAAAGAAACTTTGTGTTCCCAACAAGCTATGTGAAGGACGGCTTTCACACACACTTATCTCTCAGAAATGAGCATGTGGAGAGAAGTTCGTTCATCTAGCACAAAGGGAACGGGTTGCAGGAGAAATTTTTACTCTTGTTTCTCAGTCTGTTTCCTAGTGCCGGTATGAAGTTCCTGCATTTTGCACTGTAAAAACCGAGTTGGAGATAGTACCTACCCATATATTTGTATGGAGTGGATTTTGCAACTGAAAAGAAACTTTGTGTTCCCAACAAGCTAGGTGAAGGACGGCTATCACACACACTTATCTCTCAGAACTGAGCAAGTGGAGAGACGTTCGTTCATCTAGCACAAAGGGAACGGGTTTCAGGAGAAACTTTTACTCTGGATTCTCAGTCTTTTTCCTAGTGCCGGTTTGAAGTTCCTGCATTTTGCACTGTAAAAACCGTGTTGGAGATAGTAAATACCCATATATTTGTATGGAGTGGATTTTGCAACTGAAAAGAAACTTTGTGTTCCCAACAAGCTAGGTGAAGGACGGCTTTCACACACACTTATCTCTCAGAACTGAGCATGTGGAGAGAAGTTCGTTCATCTAGCACAAAGGGAACGGGTTGCAGGAGAAACTTTTACTCTGGTTTCTCAGTCTGTTTCCTAGTGCCGGTATGAATTTCCTCCATTTTGCACTGTAAAAACCGAGTTGGAGATAGTACCTCCCCATATATTTGTATGGAGTGGATTTTGCACCTGAAAAGAAACTTTGTGTTCCCAACAAGCTAGGTGAAGGAAGGCTATCACACACACTTATCTCTCAGAACTGAGCAAGTGGAGAGACGTTCGTTCATCTAGCACAAAGGGAACGGGTTGCAGGAGAAACTTTTACTCTGGTTTCTCAGTCTGTTTCCTAGTGCCGGTTTGAAGTTCCTTCATTTTGCACTGTAAATACCGAGTTGGAGATAGTACCTCCCCATATATAGGTATGGAGTGGAGTTTGCAAGTGAAAAGAAACTTTGTGTTCCCAACAAGCTAGGTGAAGGACGGCTTTCACACACACTTACCTCTCAGAAATGAGCATGTGGAGAGACGTTCGTTCATCTAGCATAAAGGGAACGGGTTGCAGGAGAAACTTTTACTCTGGTTTCTCAGTCTGTTTCCTAGTGCCGGTTTGAAGTTCCTGCAGTTTTCACTGTAAAACCGAGTTGGAGCTAGTACCTACCCATATATATGTATGGAGTGGAGTTGCAACTGAAAAGAAACTTTGTGTTCCCAAAAAGCTAGGTGAAGGACGGCTTTCACAGACAATTATCTCTCAGAACTGAGCATGTGTAGAGACGTTCGTTCATCTAGCATAAAGGGAACGGTTTGTAGGAGAAACATTTACTCTGGTTTCTCAGTCTGATACCTAGTGCCGGTTAGAAGTTCCTGCAGTTTGCACTGTAAAACCGAGTTGGAGTTAGTACCTCCCCATATATATGTATGGAGTGGAGTTTGCAAGTGAAAAGAAACTTTGTGTTCCCAACAAGCTAGTTGAAGGACGGCTTTCACCCACACTTATCTCTCAGAACTGAGCATGTGGTGAGACGTTCGTTCATCTAGCACAAATGGAACGGGTTGCAGGAGAAACTTTTACTCTGGTTTCTCAGTCTGTTTCCTAGTGCCGGTTTGAAGATCCTGCAGTTTGCTCTGTAAAACCGAGTTGGAGCTAGTACCTCCCCATATATATGTATGGAGTGGAGTTTGCAAATGAAAAGAAACTTTGTGTTCCCAACAAGCTAGGTGAAGGACGGCTTTCAAAAACACTTATCTCTCAGAACTGAGCATGTGGAGAGACGTCCGTTCATCTAGCAAAAAGGGAACGGGTTGCAGGGGCAACTTTTACTCTGGTTTCTCAGTCTGTTTCCTAGTGCCGGTTTGAAGTTCCTGCAGTTTTCACTCTAAACCCGAGTTGGAGCTAGTACCTCCCCATATATATGTATGGAGTGGAGTTTGCAACTGAAAAGAAACTTTGTGTTCCCAAAAAGCTATGTGAAGGACGGCTTTCACACACACTTATCTCTCAGAACTGAGCATGTGGAGAGACGTTCGTTCATCTAGCAAAAAGGGAACGGGTTGCAGGGGAAACTTTTACTCTGGTTTCTCAGTCTGTTTCCTAGTGCCGGTTTGAAGTTCCTGCAGTTTGCACTGTAAAACCGAGTTGGAGCTAGTACCTCCCCATATATATCTATGGAGTGGAGTTTGCAAGTGAAAAGAAACTTTGTGTTCCCAACAAGCTAGGTGAAGGACGGCTTTCACACACATTTATCTCTCAGAACTGAGCATGTGGAGAGACTTTCGTTCATCTAGCACAAAGGGAACGGGTTGCAGGGGAAACTTTTACTCTGGTTTCTCAGTCTGTTTCCTAGTGCCGGTTTGAAGTTCCTGCATTTTGCACTGTAAAAACTGAGTTGGAGTTAGTACCTCCCCATATATATGTATGGAGTGGAGTTAGCAAGTGAAAAGGAACTTTGTGTTCCCAACAAGCTAGGTGAAGGACGGCTTTCACACACAATTATCTCTCAGAACTGAGCATGTGGAGAGACGTTCGTTCATCTAGCATAAAAGGAATGGGTTGCAGGAGAATCTTTTACTCTGGTTTCTCAGTCTGTTTCCTAGTGCCGGTTTGAAGTTCCTGCAGTTTGAACTGTAAAACCGAGTTGGAGCTAGTACCTCCCCATATATATGTATGGAGTGGAGATTTCAAGTGAAAAGAAACTTTGTGTTCCCAACAAGCTAGGTGAAGGAAGGCTTTCACCCACACTTATCTCTCAGAACAGAGCATGTGGAGAGACGTTCGTTCATCTAGCAAAAAGGGAACCGGTTGTAGGATAAACTTTTACTCTGGTTTCTCAGTCTGTTTCCTAGTGCCGGTTTGAAGTTCCTGCAGTTTTCACTGTAAAACCGAGTGGAGCTAGTACCTCCCCATATATATGTATGGAGTGGAGTTGCAACTGAAAAGAAACTTTGTGTTCCCAAAAAGCTAGGTGAAGGACGGCTTTCACAGACAATTATCTCTCAGAACTGAGCATGTGTAGAGACGTTCGTTCATCTAGCATAAAGGGAACGGTTTGTAGGAGAAACATTTACTCTGGTTTCTCAGTCTGATACGTAGTGCCGGTTAGAAGTTCCTGCAGTTTGCACTGTAAAACCGAGTTGGAGTTAGTACCTCCCCATATATATGTATGGAGTGGAGTTTGCAAGTGAAAAGAAACTTTGTGTTCCCAACAAGCTAGTTGAAGGACGGCTTTCACCCACACTTATCTCTCAGAACTGAGCATGTGGTGAGACGTTCGTTCATCTAGCACAAATGGAACGGGTTGCAGGAGAAACTTTTACTCTGGTTTCTCAGTCTGTTTCCTAGTGCCGGTTTGAAGTTCCTGCAGTTTGCTCTGTAAAACCGAGTTGGAGCTAGTACCTCCCCATATATATGTATGGAGTGGAGTTTGCAAATGAAAAGAAACTTTGTGTTCCCAACAAGCTAGGTGAAGGACGGCTTTCACACACACTTATCTCTCAGAACTGAGCATGTGGAGAGACGTCCGTTCATCTAGCAAAAAGGGAACGGGTTGCAGGGGAAACTTTTACTCTGGTTTCTCAGTCTGTTTCCTAGTGCCGGTTTGAAGTTCCTGCAGTTTTCACTCTAAACCCGAGTTGGAGCTAGTACCTCCCCATATATATGTATGGAGTGGAGTTTGCAACTGAAAAGAAACTTTGTGTTCCCAAAAAGCTATGTGAAGGACGGCTTTCACACACACTTATCTCTCAGAACTGAGCATGTGGAGAGACGTTCGTTCATCTAGCAAAAAGGGAACGGGTTGCAGGGGAAACTTTTACTCTGGTTTCTCAGTCTGTTTCCTAGTGCCGTTTTGAAGTTCCTGCAGTTTTCACTGTAAAACAGTGTTGGAGCTAGTACCTCCCCATATATATGTATGGTTTGGAGTTTGCAAGTGAAAAGAAACTTTGTGTTCCCAACAAGCTACGTGAAGGACGGCTTTCACACACACTTATCTCTCAGAACTGAGCATGTGGAGAGACGTTCGTTCATCTAGCATAAAGGGAACGGGTTGCAGGAGAAACTTTTACTCTGGTTTCTCAGTCTGTTTCCTAGTGCCGGTTTGAAGTTCCTGCAGTTTGCACTGTAAAACCGAGTTGGAGCTAGTACCTCCCCATATATATGTATGGAGTGGAGTTTGCAAGTGAAAAGAAACTTTGTGTTCCCAACAAGCTAGGTGAAGGACGGCTTTCACACACATTTATCTCTCAGAACTGAGCATGTGGAGAGACTTTCGTTCATCTAGCACAAAGGGAACGGGTTGCAGGGGAAACTTTTACTCTGGTTTCTCAGTCTGTTTCCTAGTGCCGGTTTGAAGTTCCTGCATTTTGCACTGTAAAAACCGAGTTGGAGTTAGTACCTCCCCATATATATGTATGGAGTGGAGTTAGCAAGTGAAAAGGAACATTGTGTTCCCAACAAGCTAGGTGAAGGACGGCTTTCACACACAATTATCTCTCAGAACTGAGCATGTGGAGAGACGTTCGTTCATCTAGCATAAAAGGAATGGGTTGCAGGAGAATCTTTTACTCTGGTTTCTCAGTCTGTTTCCTAGTGCCGGTTTGAAGTTCCTGCAGTTTGCACTGTAAAACCGAGTTGGAGCTAGTACCTCCCCATATATATGTATGGAGTGGAGATTGCAAGTGAAAAGAAACTTTGTGTTCCCAACAAGCTAGGTGAAGGAAGGCTTTCACCCACACTTATCTCTCAGAACAGAGCATGTGGAGAGACGTTCGTTCATCTAGCAAAAAGGGAACCGGTTGTAGGATAAACTTTTACTCTGGTTTCTCAGTCTGTTTCCTAGTGCCGGTTTGAAATTCCTCCAGTTTGCACTGTAAAACCGAGTTGGAGCTAGTACCTCCCCATATATATGTATGGATTGGAGTTTGCAAGTGAAAAGAAACTTTGTGTTCCCAACAAGCTAGGTGAAGGTCGGCTTTCACACACACTTATCTCTCAGAACTGAGCATGTGGAGAGACGTTCGTTCAGCTAGCACAAAAGGAACGGTTTGCAGGAGAAACTTTTACTCTGGTTTCTCAGTCTGTTTCCTAGTGCCGGTTTGTAGTTCCTGCAGTTTTCACTGTAAAACCGAGTTGGAGCTAGTACTACCCCATATATATGTATGGAGTGGATTTTGCAACAGAAAAGAAACTTTGTGTTCCCAAAAAGCTAGGTAAAGGACGGCTTTCACACACACTTATCTCTCAGAACTGAGCATGTGGAGAGACGTTCGTTCATCTAGCATAAAGGGAACTCGTTGCAGGAGAAACTTTTTCTCTGGTTTCTCAGTCTTCTTCCTAGTGCCGGTTTGAAGTTACTGCAGTTTGCACTGTATAACCGAGTTGGAGCTAGTACCTCCCCATATATATGTATGGAATGGAGTTTGCAAGTAAAAAGAAACTTTGTGTTCCCAACAAGCTAGGTGAAGGACGGCTTTCACCCACACTTATCTCTCGGAAATGAGCATGTGGAGAGACGATCGTTCATCTAGCACAAACGGAACCGGTTGTAGGATAAACTTTTACTCTGATTTCTCAGTCTGTTTCCTAGTGCCGGTTTGAAATTCCTGCAGTTTGCACTGTAAAACCGAGTTGGAGCTAGTACCTCCCCATATATATGTATGGATTGGAGTTTGCAAGTGAAAAGAATCTTTGTGTTCCCAACAAGCTAGGTGAAGAACGGCTTTCACAAACACTTATCTCTCAGAACTGAGCATTTGGAGAGACGTACGTTCATCTAGCACAAAAGGAACGGGTTGGAGGAGAAACTTTTACTCTGGTTCCTCAGTCTGTTCCCTAGTGCCGGTTTGAAGTTCCTGCAGTTTTCACTGTAAAACCGAGTTGGACCTAGTACTTCAACATATATATGTATGGAGTGGATTTTGCAACGGGAAAGAAACTTTGTGTTCCCAACAAGCTAGGTGAAGGACGGCTTTCACACACACTTATCTCTCAGAACTGAGCATGTGGAGAGACGTTCGTTCATCTAGCAAAAAAGGGAACGGGTTGCAGGGGAAACTTTTACTCTGGTTTCTCAGTCTGTTTCCTAGTGCCGGTTTGAAGTTCCTGCAGTTTGCACTGTAAAACCGTGTTGGAGCTAGTACCTCCCCATATATATGTATGGAGTGGTGTTTGCAACTGAAAAGAAACATTGTGTTCCCAACAAGCTAGGTGAAGGACGGCTTTCACACACACTTCTCTATGAGAACTGAGCATGTGGAGAGACGTTCGTTCATCTAGCACAAAGGGAACGGGTTGCAGGAGAAACTTTTACTCTGGTTTCTCAGTCTGTTTCCTAGTGCCGGTTTGAAGTTCCTGCAGTTTTCACTGTAAAACCGAGTTGGAACTAGTACCTCCCCATATATATGTATGGAGTGGATTTTGCAACTGAAAAGAAACATTGTGTTCCCAACAAGCAAGGTGAAGGACGGATTTCACACACAATTCTCTATCAGAATTGAGCATGTGGAGAGACGTTCGTTCATCTAGCATAAAGGGAACGGGTAGCAGGAGAAACTTTTACTCTGATTTCTCAGTCTGTTTCCTAGTGCTGGTTTAAAGTTCCTGCAGTTTGCTCTGTAAAACAGAGTTGGAGCTAGTACTTCCCCATATATATGTACGGAGTGTTGTTTGCAACTGAAAAGAAACTTTGTGTTCCCAACAAGCTAGGTGAAGGACGGCTTTCACACACACATATCTCTTAGAATTGAGCATGTGGAGAGACGTTCGATCATCTAGCACGAAGGGAACGGGTTGCAGGAGAAACTTTTACTCTGGTTTCTCAGTCTGTTTCCTAGTGCCGGTTTGAAGTTCCTGCAGTTTGCACTGTAAAACCGAGTTGGAGCTAGTACCTCCCTATATATATGTATGGAGTGAAGTTTGCAACTGAAAAGAAACTTTGTGTTCCCAACAAGCTAGTTGAAGGACGGCTTTCACACACACTTATCCCTCAGAACTGAGCATTTGGAGAGACGTTCGTTCATCTAGCACAAAAGGAACGGGTTGCAGGAGAAACTTTTACTCTGGTTTCTCAGTCTGTTTCCTAGTGCCGGTTTGAAGTTCCTGCAGTTTGCACTGTAAAACCGAGTTCGAGCTAGTACCTCCCCATATATATGTATGGACTGGAGTTAGCAAGTGAAAAGAAACTTTGTATTCCCAACAAGTTAGTTGAAGGACGGCTTTCACACACACTTATCTCTCAGAACTGAGCATGTGGAGAGTCGTTCGTTCATCTAGAACAAAGGGAACGGGTTGCAGGGGAAACTTTTACTCTGGTTTCTCAGTCTGTTTCCTAGTGCCGGTTTGAAGTTCCTGCAGTTTGCACTGTAAAACCGAGTTGGAGCTAGTACCTCCCTATATATATGTATTGAGTGGAGTTTGCAATTGAAAAGAAACTTTGTGTTCCCAACAAGCTAGGTGAAGGACGGCTTTCACCCACACATATCTCTCAGAACTGAGCATGTGGAGAGACGTTCGTTCATCTAGCACAAAGGGAACAGGTTGTAGGAGAAACTTTTACTCTGGTTTCTCAGTCTGTTTCCTAGGTCCGGTTTGAAATTCCTGCAGTTTGCACTGTAAAACCGAGTTGGAGCTAGTACCTCCCCATATATATGTATGGATTGGAGTTTGCAAGTGAAAAGAATCTTTGTGTTCCCAACAAGCTAGGTGAAGAACGGCTTTCACAAACACTTATCTCTCAGAACTGAGCATTTGGAGAGACGTACGTTCATCTAGCACAAAAGGAACGGGTTGGAGGAGAAACTTTTACTCTGGTTCCTCAGTCTGTTCCCTAGTGCCGGTTTGAAGTTCCTGCAGTTTTCACTGTAAAACCGAGTTGGACCTAGTACTTCCCCATATATATGTATGGAGTGGATTTTGCAACGGGAAAGAAACTTTGTGTTCCCAACAAGCTAGGTGAAGGACGGCTTTCACACACACTTATCTCTCAGAACTGAGCATGTGGAGTGACGTTCGTTCATCTAGCAAAAAAGGGAACGGGTTGCAGGGGAAACTTTTACTCTGGTTTCTCAGTCTGTTTCCTAGTGCCGGTTTGAAGTTTCTGCAGTTTGCACTGTAAAACCGTGTTGGAGCTAGTACCTCCCCATATATATGTATGGAGTGGAGTTTGCAACTGAAAAGAAACATTGTGTTCCCAACAAGCTAGGTGAAGGACGGCTTTCACACACACTTCTCTATGAGAACTGAGCATGTGGAGAGACGTTCGTTCATCTAGCACAAAGGGAACGGGTTGCAGGAGAAACTTTTACTCTGGTTTTTCAGTCTGTTTCCTAGTGCCGGTTTGAAGTTCCTGCAGTTTTCACTGTAAAACCGAGTTGGAACTAGTACCTCCCCATATATATGTATGGAGTGGATTTTGCAACTGTAAAGAAAGTTTGTGTTCCCAAAAAGCTAAGTGAAGGACGTCTTTCACACACACTTATCTCTCAGAAATGAGCAAGTTGAGAGACTTCGTTCATCTAGCAAAAAAGGGAACGGGTTGCAGGGTAAACTTTTACTCTGGTTTCTCAGTCTGTTTCCTAGTGCCGGTTTGAAGTTCCTGCATTTTGCATTGTAAAAACCGAGTTGGAGATAGTACCTACCCATATATTTGTATGGAGTGGATTTTGCAACTGAAAAGAAACTTTGTGTTCCCAAGAAGCTAGGTGAAATACGGCTTTCACACACACTTATCTCTCAGAACTGAGCATGTGGAGAGAAGTTCGTTCATCTAGCACAAAGGGAACGGGTTGCAGGAGAAACTTTTACTCTGGTTTCTCAGTCTGTTTCCTAGTGCCGGTATGAATTTCCTACATTTTGCACTGTAAAAACCGAGTTGGAGATAGTACCTACCCATATATTTGTATGGAGTGGATTTTGCAACTGAAAAGAAACTTTGTGTTCCCAACAAGCTAGGTGAAGGAAGGCTATCACACACACTTATCTCTCAGAACTGAGCAAGTGGAGAGACGTTCGTTCATCTAGCACAAAGGGAACGGGTTGCAGGAGAAACTTTTACTCTGGATTCTCAGTCTTTTTCCTAGTGCCGGTTTGAATTTCCTGCATTTTGCACTGTAAAAACCGTGTTGGAGATAATACCTCCCCATATAAAAGTATGGAGTGGAGTTTGCAAGTGAAAAGAAACTGTGTGTTCCCAACAAGCTAGGTGAAGGACGGCTATCACACCCACTTATCTCTCAGAACTGAGCATGTGGAGAGAAGTTCGTTCATCTAGCACAAAGGGAACGGGTTGCAGGAGAAACTTTTACTCTGGTTTCTCAGTCTGTTTCCTAGTGCCGGGTTGAAGTTCCTGCAGTTTTCACTGTAAAACCGAGTTGGAGCTAGTACCTCCCCATATATATGTATGGAGTGGAGATTGCAACTGAAAATAAACTTTGTGTTCCCAACAAGATAGGTGAATGACGGCTTTCACACACACTTATCTCTCAGAACTGAGCAAGTGGAGAGACGTTCGTTCATGTAGCACAAAGGGAATGGGTTGCAGGATAAACTTTTACTCTGGTTTCTCAGTCTTTTTCCTAGTGCCAGTTTGAAGTTCCTGCATTTTGCACTGTAAAAACCGAGTTGGATATAGTACCTCCCCATATATATGTATGGAGTCGAGTTTGAAACTGAAAAGAAACTTTGAGTTCCCAACAAGCTAGGTGAAGGACGGCTTTCACTCACACTTATCTCTCAGAACTGAGCATGTGGAGAGACGTTCGTTCATTTAGCACAAAGGGAACGGAATGCAGGAGAAACTTTTACTCTGGTTTCTCAGTCTGTTTCCTAGTGCCGGTTTGAATTTCCTGCAGTTTTCACTGTAAAACCGAGTTGGAGCTAGTACCTCCCCATATATATGTATGGAGTGGAGTTTGCAAATGAAAAGAAACTTTGTGTTCCCAAAAAGCTATGTGAAGGACGGCTTTCACACACAATTATCTCTCAGAAATGAGCAAGTTAGAGACTTTCGTTCATCTAGCAAAAAAGGGAACGGGTTGCAGGGGAAACATTTACTCTGGTTTCTCAGTCTGTTTCCTAGTGCCGGTTTGAAGTTCCTGCAGTTTGCACTGTAAAACCGAGTTGGAGCTAGTACCTCCCCATATATATGTATGGAGTGGAGTTTGCAAGTTAAAAGAAACTTTGTGTTCCCAACAAGCTAGGTGAAGGACGGCTTTCACCCACACTTATCTCTCGGAACTGAGCATGTGGAGAGACGTTCGTTCATATAGCACAAAGGGAACGGGTTGCAGGAGAAACTTTTACTCTGGATTCTCAGTCTGTTTCCTAGTGCCGGTTTGAATTTCCTGCAGTTTTCACTGTAAAACCGAGTTGGAGCTAGTACCTCCCCATATATATGTATGGAGTGGAGTTTGAAAATGAAAAGAAACGTTGTGTTCCCAACAAGCTAGGTGAAGGACGGCTTTCACACACACTTATCTCTCAGAATTGAGCATGTGGAGAGACGTTCGTTCATCTAGCAAAAAAGGGAACGTGTTGCATGGGAAACTTTTACTCTGGTATCTCAGTCTGTTTCCTAGTGCCGGTTTGAAGTTCCTGCATTTTGCACTGTAAATACCGAGTTGGAGATAGTACCTCCCCATATATATGTATGGAGTGGAATTTGCAAGTTAAAAGAAACTTTGTGTTCCCAACAAGCTAGGTGAAGGACGGCTTTCACCCACACTTATCTCTCGGAACTGAGCATGTGGAAAGGCGTTCGTTCATCTAGCACAAAAGGAACTGGTTGCAGGAGAAACTTTTACTCTGGTTTCTCAGTCTGTTTCCTAGTGCCGGTTTGAAATTCCTGCAGTTTTCACTGTAAAACCGAGTTGGAACTAGTACCTCCCCTTATATATGTATGGAGTGGATTTTGCAACTGAAAAGAGACTTTGTGTTCCCAAAAAGCTAGGTGAAGGACGGCTTTCACACACATTTATCTCTCAGAAATGAGCAAGTTAGAGACTTTCGTTCATCTAGCAAAAAAGGGAACGGGTTGCAGGGGAAACATTTACTCTGGTTTCTCAGTCTGTTTCCTAGTGCCGGTTTGAAGTTCCTGCAGTTTGCACTGTAAAACCGTGTTGGGGCTAGTACCTCCCCATATATATGTACGGAGTGGAGTTTGCAAGTGAAAAGATACTTTGTGTTCCCAACAAGCAGGTGAAGGACGGCTTTCACCCACACTTATCTCTCAGAACTTAGTGTGGAGAGACGTTCGTTCATCTAGCATAAAGGGAACGGGTTGCAGGGGAAACTTTTACTCTGGTTTATCAGTCTGTTTCCTAGTGCCGGTTTGAAGTTCCTGCAGTTTGCACTGTAAAACCGATTTGGAGCTAGTACCTCCCCATAAGTATGTATGGAGTGGAGTTTGCAAGTGAAAAGAAACTTTGTGTTCCCAACAAGCTAGGTGAAGTACGGCTTTCACCAACACATATCTCTCAGAATTGAGCATGTGGAGAGACGTTCGTTCATCTAGCACAATGGGAACGGGTTGCAGGAGAAACTTTTATTCTGGTTTCTCAGTTAGTTTCCTAGTGCCGGTTTGAAGTTCCTGCAGTTTGCACTGTAAAACCTAGTTGGAGCTAGTACCTCCCCATATATATGTATGGAGTGGAGTTTGCAAGTGAAAAGAAACTTTGTGTTCCCAACAAGCTAGGTGAAGGACGGCTTTCACACACACTTATCTCTCGGAACTGAGCATGTGGAGAGACGTTCGTTCATATAGCACAAAGGGAACGGGTTGCAGGAGAAACTTTTACTCTGGATTCTCATTCTGTTTCCTAGTGCCGGTTTGAAGTTCCTGCAGTTTTCACTGTAAAACCGAGATGGAACTATTACCTCCCCATATATATGTATGGAGTGGAGTTTGAAAAACAAAAGAAACTTTGTGTTCCCAACAAGCTAGGTGAAGGACGGCTTTCACACACACTTATCTCTCAGAACTGAGCATGTGGAGAGACGTTCGTTCATCTAGCACAAAGGGAACGGGTTGCAGGAGAAACTTTTACTCTGGTTTCTCAGTCTGTTTCCTAGTGCCGGTTTGAAGTTCCTGCATTTTGCATTGTAAAAACCGAGTTGGAGATAGTACCTACCCATATATTTGTATGGAGTGGATTTTGCAAATGAAAAGAAACTTTGTGTTCCCAACAAGCTATGTGAAGGACGGCTTTCACACACACTTATCTCTCAGAAATGAGCATGTGGAGAGAAGTTCGTTCATCTAGCACAAAGGGAACGGGTTGCAGGAGAAATTTTTACTCTTGTTTCTCAGTCTGTTTCCTAGTGCCGGTATGAAGTTCCTGCATTTTGCACTGTAAAAACCGAGTTGGAGATAGTACCTACCCATATATTTGTATGGAGTGGATTTTGCAACTGAAAAGAAACTTTGTGTTCCCAACAAGCTAGGTGAAGGACGGCTATCACACACACTTATCTCTCAGAACTGAGCAAGTGGAGAGACGTTCGTTCATCTAGCACAAAGGGAACGGGTTTCAGGAGAAACTTTTACTCTGGATTCTCAGTCTTTTTCCTAGTGCCGGTTTGAAGTTCCTGCATTTTGCACTGTAAAAACCGAGTTGGAGATAGTACATACCCATATATTTGTATGGAGTGGATTTTGCAACTGAAAAGAAACTTTGTGTTCCCAACAAGCTAGGTGAAGGACGGCTTTCACCCACACTTATCTCTCAGAACTGAGCATGTGGAGAGAAGTTCGTTCATCTAGCACAAAGGGAACGGGTTGCAGGAGAAACTTTTACTCTGGTTTCTCAGTCTGTTTCCTAGTGCCGGTATGAATTTCCTCCATTTTGCACTGTAAAAACCGAGTTGGAGATAGTACCTCCCCATATATTTGTATGGAGTGGATTTTGCACCTGAAAAGAAACTTTGTGTTCCCAACAAGCTAGGTGAAGGAAGGCTATCACACACACTTATCTCTCAGAACTGAGCAAGTGGAGAGACGTTCGTTCATCTAGCACAAAGGGAACGGGTTGCAGGAGAAACTTTTACTCTGGATTCTCAGTCTTTTTCCTAGTGCCGGTTTGAAGTTCCTGCATTTTGCACTGTAAAAACCGTGTTGGAGATAATACCTCCCCATATATAAGTATGGAGCGGAGTTTGCAAGTGAAAAGAAACTTTGTGTTCCCAACAAGCTAGGTGAAGGACGGCTTTCACACACACTTAGCTCTCAGAACTGAGCATGTGGAGAGACGTTCATTCATCTAGCATAATGGGAACGGGTTGCAGGAGAAACTTTTACTCTGGTTTCTCAGTCTGTTTCCTAGTGCTGGATTGAAGCTCCTGCAGTTTGCACTGTAAAACCGAGTTGGAGCTTGTAACTCCCCATATATATGTATGGAGTGGAGTTTGCAAGTGAAAAGAAACTTTGTGTTCCCAACAAGCTAGGTGAAGGCGGCTTCACACACACTTATCTCTCAGAACTGAGCATGTGGAGAGACGTTCGTTCATCTAGCACAAAGGGAACGGGTTGCAGGAGAAACTTTTACTCTGGTTTCTCAGTCTGTTTCCTAGTGCTGGATTGAAGTTCCTGCAGTTTGCACTGTAACACCGAGTTGGATCTAGTACCTCCCTATATATATGTATGGAGTGGCGTTTGCAAGTGAAAAGAAACTTTGTGTTCCCAACAAGCTAGGTGAAGGACGGCTTTCACCCACACTTATCTCGCAGAACTGAGCATATGGAGAGACGTTCGTTCATCTAGCACAAAGGGAACGGGTTGAAGGAGAAACTTTTACTCTGGTTTCTCAGTCTGTTTCCTAGTGCCGGTTTGAAATTCCTGCAGTTTGCAGTGTAAAACCGAGTTGGAGCTATTACCTCCCCATATATATGTATGGATTGGAGTTTGCAAGTGAAAAGAAACTTTGTGTTCCCAACAAGCTAGGTGAAGGACGGCTTTCACACACACTTAGCTCTCAGAACTGAGCATGTGGAGAGACGTTCATTCATCTAGCATAATGGGAACGGGTTGCAGGAGAAACTTTTACTCTGGTTTCTCAGTCTGTTTCCTAGTGCTGGATTGAAGTTCCTGCAGTTTGCACTGTAAAACCGAGTTGGAGCTAGTACCTCCCCATATATATGTATGGATTGGAGTTTGCAAGTGAAAAGAAACTTTGTGTTCCCAACAAGCTAGGTGAAGGACGGCTTTCACACACACTTATCTCTCAGAATTGAGCATGTGGAGAGACGTTCGTTCATTTAGCACAAAGGGAACGGGTTGCAGGAGAAACTTTTACTCTGGATTCTCAGTCTGTTTCCTAGTGCCGATTTGAAGTTCCTGCAGTTTTCACTGTAAAACCGAGTTGGAGCTAGAACCTCCCCATATAAATGTATGGAGTGGTGTTTGCAAGTAAAAAGAAACTTTGTGTTCCCAACAAGCTAGGTGAAGGACGGCATTCACACACACTTATCTCTCAGAAATGAGCATGTGGAGAGACGTTCGTTCATCTAGCACAAATGGAACGGGTTGCAGGGGAAACTTTTACTCTGGTTTCTCAGCCTGTTTCCTAGTGCCGGTTAGAATTTCCTGCAGTTTGCAGTGTAAAACCGAGTTGGAGCTAGTACCTCCCCATATATATGTATGGAGTGGCGTTTGCAAGTGAAAAGAAACTTTGTGTTCCCAACAAGCTAGGTGAAGGACGGCTTTCACACACACTTATCTCTCAGAACTGAGCATGTGGAGAGACGTTCGTTCATCTAGCACAAAGGGAACGGGTTGAAGGAGAAACTTTTACTCTGGTTTCTAAGTCTGTTTCCTAGTGCCGGTTTGAAATTCCTGCATTTTGCACTGTAAAACCGAGTTGGAGCTAGTACCTCCCCATATATATGTATGGATTGGAGTTTGCAAGTGAAAAGGAATTTGTGTTCCCAACAAGCTAGGTGAAGGACGGCTTTCACCCACACTTATCTCTCGGAACTGAGCATGTGGATAGGCGTTCGTTCATCTAGCACAAAAGGAACTGGTTGCAGGAGAAACTTTTACTCTGGTTTCTCAGTCTGTTTCCTAGTGCCGGTTTGAAGTTCCTGCAATTTTCACTGTAAAACCGTGTTGGAACTAGTACCTCCCCTTATATATGTATGGAGTGGATTTTGCAACTGAATAGAAATTTTGTGTTCCCAAAAAGCTAGGTGAAGGACGGCTTTCACACACACTTATCTCTCAGAAATGAACAAGTTAGAGACTTTCGTTCATCTAGCAAAAGAGGGAACGGGTTGCAGGGCAAACATTTACTCTGGTTTCTCAGTCTGTTTCCTAGTGCCGGTTTGAAGTTCCTGCAGTTTGCACTGTAAAACCGTGTTGGAGCTAGTACCTCCCCATATATATGTACGGAGTGGAGCTTGCAACTGAAAAGAAACTTTGTGTTCCCAACAAGCTAGGTGAAATACGGCTTTCACACACACTTATCTCTCAGAAATGAGCATGTGGAGAGACGTTCGTTCATCTAGCACAAAGGGAACGGGTTGCAGGAGAAACTTTTACTCTGGTTTCTCAGCCTGTTTCCTAGTGCCGTTTAGAAGTTCCTGCAGTTTGCAGTGTAAAACCGAGTTGGAGCTTGTACCTCCCCATATATATGTATGGAGTGGCGTTTGCAAGTGAAAAGAAACTTTGTGTTCCCAACAAGCTAGGTGAAGGCGGCTTCACACACACTTATCTCGCAGAACTGAGCATGTGGAGAGACGTTCGTTCATCTAGCACAAAGGGAACGGGTTGCAGGAGAAACTTTTACTCTGGTTTCTCAGTCTGTTTCCTAGTGCTGGATTGAAGTTCCTGCAGTTTGCACTGTAACACCGAGTTGGATCTAGTACCTCCCTATATATATGTATGGAGTGGCGTTTGCAAGTGAAAAGAAACTTTGTGTTCCCAACAAGCTAGGTGAAGGACGGCTTTCACCCACACTTATCTCGCAGAACTGAGCATATGGAGAGACGTTCGTTCATCTAGCACAAAGGGAACGGGTTGAAGGAGAAACTTTTACTCTGGTTTCTCAGTCTGTTTCCTAGTGCCGGTTTGAAATTCCTGCAGTTTGCAGTGTAAAACCGAGTTGGAGCTATTACCTCCCCATATATATGTATGGATTGGAGTTTGCAAGTGAAAAGAAACTTTGTGTTCCCAACAAGCTATGTGAAGGACGGCTTTCACACACACTTAGCTCTCAGAACTGAGCATGTGGAGAGACGTTCATTCATCTAGCATAATGGGAACGGGTTGCAGGAGAAACTTTTACTCTGGTTTCTCAGTCTGTTTCCTAGTGCTGGATTGAAGTTCCTGCAGTTTGCACTGTAAAACCGAGTTGGAGCTAGTACCTCCCCATATATATGTATGGATTGGAGTTTGCAAGTGAAAAGAAACTTTGTGTTCCCAACAAGCTAGGTGAAGGACGGCTTTCACACACACTTATCTCTCAGAATTGAGCATGTGGAGAGACGTTCGTTCATTTAGCACAAAGGGAACGGGTTGCAGGAGAAACTTTTACTCTGGATTCTCAGTCTGTTTCCTAGTGCCGATTTGAAGTTCCTGCAGTTTTCACTGTAAAACCGAGTTGGAGCTAGAACCTCCCCATATAAATGTATGGAGTGGTGTTTGCAAGTAAAAAGAAACTTTGTGTTCCCAACAAGCTAGGTGAAGGACGGCATTCACACACACTTATCTCTCAGAAATGAGCATGTGGAGAGACGTTCGTTCATCTAGCACAAATGGAACGGGTTGCAGGGGAAACTTTTACTCTGGTTTCTCAGCCTGTTTCCTAGTGCCGGTTAGAATTTCCTGCAGTTTGCAGTGTAAAACCGAGTTGGAGCTAGTACCTCCCCATATATATGTATGGAGTGGCGTTTGCAAGTGAAAAGAAACTTTGTGTTCCCAACAAGCTAGGTGAAGGACGGCTTTCACACACACTTATCTCTCAGAACTGAGCATGTGGAGAGACGTTCGTTCATCTAGCACAAAGGGAACGGGTTGAAGGAGAAACTTTTACTCTGGTTTCTAAGTCTGTTTCCTAGTGCCGGTTTGAAATTCCTGCATTTTGCACTGTAAAACCGAGTTGGAGCTAGTACCTCCCCATATATATGTATGGATTGGAGTTTGCAAGTGAAAAGGAATTTGTGTTCCCAACAAGCTAGGTGAAGGACGGCTTTCACCCACACTTATCTCTCGGAACTGAGCATGTGGATAGGCGTTCGTTCATCTAGCACAAAAGGAACTGGTTGCAGGAGAAACTTTTACTCTGGTTTCTCAGTCTGTTTCCTAGTGCCGGTTTGAAGTTCCTGCAATTTTCACTGTAAAACCGTGTTGGAACTAGTACCTCCCCTTATATATGTATGGAGTGGATTTTGCAACTGAATAGAAATTTTGTGTTCCCAAAAAGCTAGGTGAAGGACGGCTTTCACACACACTTATCTCTCAGAAATGAACAAGTTAGAGACATTCGTTCATCTAGCAAAAGAGGGAACGGGTTGCAGGGCAAACATTTACTCTGGTTTCTCAGTCTGTTTCCTAGTGCCGGTTTGAAGTTCCTGCAGTTTGCACTGTAAAACCGTGTTGGAGCTAGTACCTCCCCATATATATGTACGGAGTGGAGTTTGCAACTGAAAAGAAACTTTGTGTTCCCAACAAGCTAGGTGAAATACGGCTTTCACACACACTTATCTCTCAGAAATGAGCATGTGGAGAGACGTTCGTTCATCTAGCACAAAGGGAACGGGTTGCAGGAGAAACTTTTACTCTGGTTTCTCAGCCTGTTTCCTAGTGCCGTTTAGAAGTTCCTGCAGTTTGCAGTGTAAAACCGAGTTGGAGCTTGTACCTCCCCATATATATGTATGGAGTGGCGTTTGCAAGTGAAAAGAAACTTTGTGTTCCCAACAAGCTAGGTGAAGGACGGCTTTCACCCACACTTATCTCTCAGAACTGAGCATGTGGAGAGACGTTCGTTCATCTAGCACAAATGGAACGGGTTGCAGGGGAAACTTTTACTCTGGTTTCTCAGCCTGTTTCCTAGTGCCGGTTAGAAGTTCCTGCAGTTTGCAGTGTAAAACCGAGTTGGAGCTAGTACCTCCCCATATATATATATGGAGTGGCGTTTGCAAGTGAAAAGATACTTTGTGTTCCCAACAAGCTAGGTGAAGGACGGCTTTCACACACACTTATCTCTCAGAACTGAGCATGTGGAGAGACGTTCGTTCATCTAGCACAAAGGGAACGGGTTGAAGGAGAAACTTTTTCTCTGGTTTCTAAGTCTGTTTCCTAGTGCCGGTTTGAAATTCCTGCAGTTTGCACTGTAAAACCGAGTTGGAGCTAGAACCTCCCCATATATATGTATGGATTGGAGTTTGCAAGTGAAAAGGAATTTGTGTTCCCAACAAGCTAGGTGAAGGACGGCTTTCACCCACACTTATCTCTCGGAACTGAGCATGTGGATAGGCGTTCGTTCATCTAGCACAAAAGGAACTGGTTGCAGGAGAAACATTTACTCTGGTTTCTCAGTCTGTTTCCTAGTGCCGGTTTGAAGTTCCTGCAGTTTTCACTGTAAAACCGTGTTGGAACTAGTACCTCCCCTTATATATGTATGGAGTGGATTTTGCAACTGAATAGAAATTTTGTGTTCCCAAAAAGCTAGGTGAAGGACGGCTTTCACACACACTTATCTCTCAGAAATGAACAAGTTAGAGACTTTCGTTCATCTAGCAAAAGAGGGAACGGGTTGCAGGGCAAACATTTACTCTGGTTTCTCAGTCTGTTTCCTAGTGCCGGTTTGAAGTTCCTGCAGTTTGCACTGTAAAACCGTGTTGGAGCTAGTACCTCCCCATATATATGTACGGAGTGGAGTTTGCAACTGAAAAGAAACTTTGTGTTCCCAACAAGCTAGGTAAAGGACGGCTTTCACACACACTTATCTCTCAGAACTGAGCATGTGGAGAGACGTTCGTTCATCTAGCATAAAGGGAACTGGTTGCAGGAGAAACTTTTACTCTGGTTTCTCAGTCTTCTTCCTAGTGCCGGTTTGAAGTTACTGCAGTTTGCACTGTAAAACCGAGTTGGAGCTAGTACCTCCCCATATATATGTATGGAGTGGAGTTTGCAAGTAAAAAGAAACTTTGTGTTCCCAACAAGCTAGGTGAAGGACGGCTTTCACCCACACTTATCTCTCGGAAATGAGCATGTGGAGAGACGTTCGTTCATCTAGCACAAACGGAACCGGTTGTAGGATAAACTTTTACTCTGGTTTCTCAGTCTGTTTCCTAGTGCCGGTTTGAAATTCCTGCAGTTTGCACTGTATAACCGATTTGGAGCTAGTACCTCCCCATATATATGTATGGATTGGAGTTTGCAAGTGAAAAGAAACTTTGTGTTCCCAACAAGCTAGGTGAAGGACGGCTTTCACACACACTTATCTCTCAGAACTGAGCATGTGGAGAGACGTTCGTTCATCTAGCACAAAAGGAACGGGTTGCAGGAGAAACTTTTACTCTGGTTTCTCAGTCTGTTTCCTAGTGCCGGTTAGAAGTTCCTGCAGTTTTCACTGTAAAACCGAGATGGAGCTAGTACTTCCCCATATATATGTATGGAGTGGATCTTGCAACAGAAAAGAAACTTTGTGTTCCCAACAAACTAGTTGAAGGACGGCTTTCACACACACTTATCTCTCAGAACTGAGCATGTGGAGAGACGTTCGTTCATCTAGCAAAAATGGGAACGGGTTGCAGGGGAAACTTTTACACTGGTTTCTCAGTCTGTTTCCTAGTGCCGGTTTGAAGTTCCTGCAGTTTGCACTGTAAAATCTTGTTGGAGCTAGTACCTCACCATATATATGTACGGAGTGGAGTTTACAACTGAAAAGAAACTTTGTGTTCCCAACAAGCTAGCTGAAGGACGGTTTCACACACACTTATCTCTCAGAACTGAGCATGTGGAGAGACGTTCGTTCATCTAGCACAAAGGGAACGGGTTGCAGGGGAAACTTTTACTCTGGTTTCTCAGTCTGTTTCCTAGTGCCGGTTTGAATTTCCTGCATTTTGCACTCTAAAAACCGAGTTGGAGATAGTACCTCCCCTTATATATGTATGGAGTGGAGTTTGAAGTGAAAAGGAACTTTGTGTTCCCAACAAGCTAGGTGAAGAACGGCTTTCACACACACTTATCTCTCAGAACTGAGCATGTGGAGAGACTTTCGTTCATCTAGCAAAAAGGGAAAGGGTTGCAGGAGAAACTTTTACTCTGTTTTCTCAGTCTGTTTCCTAGTGCCGGTTTGAAGTTCCTGCAGTTTGCACTGTAAAACCGAGTTGGAGCTAGTACCTCCCTATATATATGTATTGAGTGGAGTTTGCAAGTGAAAAGAAACTTTGTGTTCCCAACAAGCTAGGTGAAGGACGGCTTTCACCCACACTTATCTCCCAGAACTGAGCATGTGGAGAGACGTTCGTTCATCTAGCACAAAGGGAACCGGTTGTAGGAGAAACTTTTACTCTGGTTTCTCAGTCTGTTTCCTAGTGCCGGTTTGAAATTCCTGCAGTTTGCACTGTAAAACCGAGTTGGAGCTAGTACCTCCCCATATATACGTATGGATTGGAGTTTGCAAGTGAAAAGAAACTTTGTGTTCCCAACAAGCTAGGTGAAGGACGGCTTTCACACACACTTATATCTCAGAACTGAGCATGTGGAGAGACGTTCGTTCATCTAGCACAAAATGAACGAGTTGCAGGAGAAACTTTTACTCTGGTTTCTCAGTCTGTTTCCTAGTGCCGGTTTGAAGTTCCTGCAGTTTTCACTGTAAAACCGAGTTGGAGCTAGTACTTCCCCATATATATGTATGGAGTGGATTTTGCAACAGAAAAGAAACTTTGTGTTCCCAACAAGCTAGGTGAAGGACGGCTTTCACACACACTTATCTCTCAGAACTGAGCATGTGAAGAGACGTTCGTTCATCTAGCAAAATAGGGAACGGGTTGCAGGGGAAACTTTTACTCTGGTTTCTCAGTCTGTTTCCTAATGCCGGTTTGAAGTTCCTGCAGTTTGCACTGTAAAACCGTGTTGGAGCTAGTACCTCCCCATATATATGTACGGAGTGGAGTTTGCAACTGAAAAGAAACATTGTGTTCCCAACAAGCTAGTTGAAAGACGGCTTTCACACACACTTCTCTATCAGAATTGAGCACGTGGAGAGACGTTCGTTCATCTAGCACAAAGGGAACGGGTTGCAGGGGAAACTTTTACACTGGTTTCTCAGTCTGTTTCCTAGTGCCGGTTTGAAGTTCCTGCAGTTTGCACTGTAAAATCGTGTTGGAGCTAGTACCTCACCATATATATGTACGGAGTGGAGTTTACAACTGAAAAGAAACTTTGTGTTCCCAACAAGCTAGCTGAAGGACGGTTTCACACACACTTATCTCTCAGAACTGAGCATGTGGAGAGACGTTCGTTCATCTAGCACAAAGGGAACGGGTTGCAGGGGAAAATTTTACTCTGGTTTCTCAGTCTGTTTCCTAGTGCCGGTTTGAATTTCCTGCATTTTGCACTCTAAAAACCGAGTTGGAGTTAGTACCTCCCCTTATATATGTATGGAGTGGAGTTTGAAGTGAAAAGGAACTTTGTGTTCCCAACAAGCTAGGTGAAGGACGGCTTTGACACACACTTATCTCTCAGAACTGAGCATGTGGAGAGACGTTCGTTCATCTAGCAAAAAGGGAAAGGGTTGCAGGAGAAACTTTTACTCTGTTTTCTCAGTCTGTTTCCTAGTGCCGGTTTGAAGTTCCTGCAGTTTGCACTGTAAAACCGAGTTGGAGCTAGTACCTCCCTATATATATGTATTGAGTGGAGTTTGCAAGTGAAAAGAAACTTTGTGTTCCCAACAAGCTAGGTGAAGGACGGCTTTCACCCACACTTATCTCTCAGAACTGAGCATGTGGAGAGACGTTCGTTCATCTAGCACAAAGGGAACCGGTTGCAGGAGAAACTTTTACTCTGGTTTCTCAGTCTGTTTCCTAGTGCCGGTTTGAAGTTCCTGCATTTTGCACTGTAAAAACCGAGTTGGAGTTAGTACCTCCCCATATATATGTATGGAGTGGAGTTTGCAAGTGAAAAGGAACTTTGTGTTCCCAACAAGCTAGGTGAAGGGCGGCTTTCACACACAATTATCTCTCAGAACTGAGCATGTGGAGAGACGTTCGTTCATCTAGCATAAATGGAATGGGTTGCAGGAGAATCTTTTACTCTGGTTTCTCAGTCTGTTTCCTAGTGCCGGTTTGAAGTTCCTGCAGTTTGCACTGTAAAACCGAGTTGGAGCTAGTACCTCCCCATATATATGTATGGAGTGGAGATTGCAAGTGAAAAGAAACTTTGTGTTCTCAACAAGCTAGGTGAAGGAAGGCTTTCACCCACACTTATCTCTCAGAACTGAGCATGTGGAGAGACGTTCGTTCATCTAGCAGAAAGGGAACCGGTTGTAGGATAAACTTTTACTCTGGTTTCTCAGTCTGTTTCCTAGTGCCGGTTTGAAATTCCTCCAGTTTGCACTGTAAAACCGAGTTGGAGCTAGTACCTCCCCATATATATGTATGGATTGGAGTTTGCAAGTGAAAAGAAACTTTGTGTTCCCAACAAGCTAAGTGAAGGTCGGCTTTCACACACACTTATCTCTCAGAACTGAGCATGTGGAGAGACGTTCGTTCATCTAGCACAAATGGAACGGGTTGCAGGGGAAACTTTTACTCTGGTTTCTCAGTTAGTTTCCTAGTGCCGGTTTGAAGTTCCTGCAGTTTGCACTGTAAAACCTAGTTGGAGCTAGTACCTCCCCATATATATGTATGGAGTGGAGTTTGCAAGTGAAAAGAAACTTTGTGTTCCCAACAAGCTAGGTGAAGGACGGCTTTCACACACACTTATCTCTCGGAACTGAGCATGTGGAGAGACGTTCGTTCATATAGCACAAAGGGAACGGGTTGCAGGAGAAACTTTTACTCTGGATTCTCATTCTGTTTCCTAGTGCCGGTTTGAAGTTCCTGCAGTTTTCACTGTAAAACCGAGATGGAACTATTACCTCCCCATATATATGTATGGAGTGGAGTTTGAAAAACAAAAGAAACTTTGTGTTCCCAACAAGCTAGGTGAAGGACGGCTTTCACACACACTTATCTCTCAGAACTGAGCAAGTGGAGAGACGTTCGTTCATCTAGCACAAAGGGAACGGGTTTCAGGAGAAACTTTTACTCTGGATTCTCAGTCTTTTTCCTAGTGCCGGTTTGAAGTTCCTGCATTTTGCACTGTAAAAACCGAGTTGGAGATAGTACATACCCATATATTTGTATGGAGTGGATTTTGCAACTGAAAAGAAACTTTGTGTTCCCAACAAGCTAGGTGAAGGACGGCTTTCACACACACTTATCTCTCAGAACTGAGCATGTGGAGAGAAGTTCGTTCATCTAGCACAAAGGGAACGGGTTGCAGGAGAAACTTTTACTCTGGTTTCTCAGTCTGTTTCCTAGTGCCGGTATGAATTTCCTCCATTTTGCACTGTAAAAACCGAGTTGGAGATAGTACCTCCCCATATATTTGTATGGAGTGGATTTTGCACCTGAAAAGAAACTTTGTGTTCCCAACAAGCTAGGTGAAGGAAGGCTATCACACACACTTATCTCTCAGAACTGAGCAAGTGGAGAGACGTTCGTTCATCTAGCACAAAGGGAACGGTTTGCAGGAGAAACTTTTACTCTGGATTCTCAGTCTTTTTCCTAGTGCCGGTTTGAAGTTCCTGCATTTTGCACTGTAAAAACCGTGTTGGAGATAATACCTCCCCATATATAAGTATGGAGCGGAGTTTGCAAGTGAAAAGAAACTTTGTGTTCCCAACAAGCTAGGTGAAGGACGGCTTTCACACACACTTAGCTCTCAGAACTGAGCATGTGGAGAGACGTTCATTCATCTAGCATAATGGGAACGGGTTGCAGGAGAAACTTTTACTCTGGTTTCTCAGTCTGTTTCCTAGTGCTGGATTGAAGCTCCTGCAGTTTGCACTGTAAAACCGAGTTGGAGCTTGTAACTCCCCATATATATGTATGGAGTGGAGTTTGCAAGTGAAAAGAAACTTTGTGTTCCCAACAAGCTAGGTGAAGGCGGCTTCACACACACTTATCTCTCAGAACTGAGCATGTGGAGAGACGTTCGTTCATCTAGCACAAAGGGAACGGGTTGCAGGAGAAACTTTTACTCTGGTTTCTCAGTCTGTTTCCTAGTGCTGGATTGAAGTTCCTGCAGTTTGCACTGTAACACCGAGTTGGATCTAGTACCTCCCTATATATATGTATGGAGTGGCGTTTGCAAGTGAAAAGAAACTTTGTGTTCCCAACAAGCTAGGTGAAGGACGGCTTTCACCCACACTTATCTCGCAGAACTGAGCATATGGAGAGACGCTCGTTCATCTAGCACAAAGGGAACGGGTTGAAGGAGAAACTTTTACTCTGGTTTCTCAGTCTGTTTCCTAGTGCCGGTTTGAAATTCCTGCAGTTTGCAGTGTAAAACCGAGTTGGAGCTATTACCTCCCCATATATATGTATGGATTGGAGTTTGCAAGTGAAAAGAAACTTTGTGTTCCCAACAAGCTAGGTGAAGGACGGCTTTCACACACACTTAGCTCTCAGAACTGAGCATGTGGAGAGACGTTCATTCATCTAGCATAATGGGAACGGGTTGCAGGAGAAACTTTTACTCTGGTTTCTCAGTCTGTTTCCTAGTGCTGGATTGAAGTTCCTGCAGTTTGCACTGTAAAACCGAGTTGGAGCTAGTACCTCCCCATATATATGTATGGAGTGGAGTTTGCAAGTGAAAAGAAACTTTGTGTTCCCAACAAGCTAGGTGAAGGACGGCTTTCACACACACTTATCTCTCAGAATTGAGCATGTGGAGAGACGTTCGTTCATTTAGCACAAAGGGAACGTGTTGCAGGAGAAACTATTACTCTGGATTCTCAGTCTGTTTCCTAGTGCCGATTTGAAGTTCCTGCAGTTTTCACTGTAAAACCGAGTTGGAGCTAGAACCTCCCCATATAAATGTATGGAGTGGTGTTTGCAAGTAAAAAGAAACTTTGTGTTCCCAACAAGCTAGGTGAAGGACGGCATTCACACACACTTATCTCTCAGAAATGAGCATGTGGAGAGACGTTCGTTCATCTAGCACAAATGGAACGGGTTGCAGGGGAAACTTTTACTCTGGTTTCTCAGCCTGTTTCCTAGTGCCGGTTAGAATTTCCTGCAGTTTGCAGTGTAAAACCGAGTTGGAGCTAGTACCTCCCCATATATATGTATGGAGTGGCGTTTGCAAGTGAAAAGAAACTTTGTGTTCCCAACAAGCTAGGTGAAGGACGGCTTTCACACACACTTATCTCTCAGAACTGAGCATGTGGAGAGACGTTCGTTCATCTAGCACAAAGGGAACGGGTTGAAGGAGAAACTTTTACTCTGGTTTCTAAGTCTGTTTCCTAGTGCCGGTTTGAAATTCCTGCATTTTGCACTGTAAAACCGAGTTGGAGCTAGTACCTCCCCATATATATGTATGGATTGGAGTTTGCAAGTGAAAAGGAATTTGTGTTCCCAACAAGCTAGGTCAAGGACGGCTTTCACCCACACTTATCTCTCGGAACTGAGCATGTGGATAGGCGTTCGTTCATCTAGCACAAAAGGAACTGGTTGCAGGAGAAACTTTTACTCTGGTTTCTCAGTCTGTTTCCTAGTGCCGGTTTGAAGTTCCTGCAATTTTCACTGTAAAACCGTGTTGGATCTAGTACCTCCCCTTATATATGTATGGAGTGGATTTTGCAACTGAATAGAAATTTTGTGTTCCCAAAAAGCTAGGTGAAGGACGGCTTTCACACACACTTATCTCTCAGAAATGAACAAGTTAGAGACTTTCGTTCATCTAGCAAAAGAGGGAACGGGTTGCAGGGCAAACATTTACTCTGGTTTCTCAGTCTGTTTCCTAGTGCCGGTTTGAAGTTCCTGCAGTTTGCACTGTAAAACCGTGTTGGAGCTAGTACCTCCCCATATATATGTACGGAGTGGAGTTTGCAACTGAAAAGAAACTTTGTGTTCCCAACAAGCTAGGTGAAATACGGCTTTCACACACACTTATCTCTCAGAAATGAGCATGTGGAGAGACGTTCGTTCATCTAGCACAAAGGGAACCGGTTGCAGGAGAAACTTTTACTCTGGTTTCTCAGCCTGTTTCCTAGTGCCGTTTAGAAGTTCCTGCAGTTTGCAGTGTAAAACCGAGTTGGAGCTTGTACCTCCCCATATATATGTATGGAGTGGCGTTTGCAAGTGAAAAGAAACTTTGTGTTCCCAACAAGCTAGGTGAAGGACGGCTTTCACCCACACTTATCTCTCAGAACTGAGCATGTGGAGAGACGTTCGTTCATCTAGCACAAATGGAACGGGTTGCAGGGGAAACTTTTACTCTGGTTTCTCAGCCTGTTTCCTAGTGCCGGTTAGAAGTTCCTGCAGTTTGCAGTGTAAAACCGAGTTGGAGCTAGTACCTCCCCATATATATGTATGGAGTGGCGTTTGCAAGTGAAAAGATACTTTGTGTTCCCAACAAGCTAGGTGAAGGACGGCTTTCACACACACTTATCTCTCAGAACTGAGCATGTGGAGAGACGTTCGTTCATCTAGCACAAAGGGAACGGGTTGAAGGAGAAACTTTTTCTCTGGTTTCTAAGTCTGTTTCCTAGGGCCGGTTTGAAATTCCTGCAGTTTGCACTGTAAAACCGAGTTGGAGCTAGTACCTCCCCATATATATGTATGGATTGGAGTTTGCAAGTGAAAAGGAATTTGTGTTCCCAACAAGCTAGGTGAAGGACGGCTTTCACCCACACTTATCTCTCGGAACTGAGCATGTGGATAGGCGTTCGTTCATCTAGCACAAAAGGAACTGGTTGCAGGAGAAACTTTTACTCTGGTTTCTCAGTCTGTTTCCTAGTGCCGGTTTGAAGTTCCTGCAGTTTTCACTGTAAAACCGTGTTGGAACTAGTACCTCCCCTTATATATGTATGGAGTGGATTTTGCAACTGAATAGAAATTTTGTGTTCCCAAAAAGCTAGGTGAAGGACGGCTTTCACACACACTTATCTCTCAGAAATGAACAAGTTAGAGACTTTCGTTCATCTAGCAAAAGAGGGAACGGGTTGCAGGGCAAACATTTACTCTGGTTTCTCAGTCTGTTTCCTAGTGCCGGTTTGAAGTTCCTGCAGTTTGCACTGTAAAACCGTGTTGGAGCTAGTACCTCCCCATATATATGTACGGAGTGGAGTTTGCAACTGAAAAGAAACTTTGTGTTCCCAACAAGCTAGGTAAAGGACGGCTTTCACACACACTTATCTCTCAGAACTGAGCATGTGGAGAGACGTTCGTTCATCTAGCATAAAGGGAACTGGTTGCAGGAGAAACTTTTTCTCTGGTTTCTCAGTCTTCTTCCTAGTGCCGGTTTGAAGTTACTGCAGTTTGCACTGTAAAACCGAGTTGGAGCTAGTACCTCCCCATATATATGTATGGAGTGGAGTTTGCAAGTAAAAAGAAACTTTGTGTTCCCAACAAGCTAGGTGAAGGACGGCTTTCACCCACACTTATCTCTCGGAAATGAGCATGTGGAGAGACGTTCGTTCATCTAGCACAAACGGAACCGGTTGTAGGATAAACTTTTACTCTGGTTTCTCAGTCTGTTTCCTAGTGCCGGTTTGAAATTCCTGCAGTTTGCACTGTATAACCGATTTGGAGCTAGTACCTCCCCATATATATGTATGGATTGGAGTTTGCAAGTGAAAAGAAACTTTGTGTTCCCAACAAGCTAGGTGAAGGACGGCTTTAACACACACTTATCTCTCAGAACTGAGCATGTGGAGAGACGTTCGTTCATCTAGCACAAAAGGAACGGGTTGCAGGAGAAACTTTTACTCTGGTTTCTCAGTCTGTTTCCTAGTGCCGGTTAGAAGTTCCTGCAGTTTTCACTGTAAAACCGAGATGGAGCTAGTACTTCCCCATATATATGTATGGAGTGGATCTTGCAACAGAAAAGAAACTTTGTGTTCCCAACAAACTAGTTGAAGGACGGCTTTCACACACACTTATCTCTCAGAACTGAGCATGTGGAGAGACGTTCGTTCATCTAGCAAAAATGGGAACGGGTTGCAGGGGAAACTTTTACACTGGTTTCTCAGTCTGTTTCCTAGTGCCGGTTTGAAGTTCCTGCAGTTTGCACTGTAAAATCTTGTTGGAGCTAGTACCTCACCATATATATGTACGGAGTGGAGTTTACAACTGAAAAGAAACTTTGTGTTCCCAACAAGCTAGCTGAAGGACGGTTTCACACACACTTATCTCTCAGAACTGAGCATGTGGAGAGACGTTCGTTCATCTAGCACAAAGGGAACGGGTTGCAGGGGAAACTTTTACTCTGGTTTCTCAGTCTGTTTCCTAGTGCCGGTTTGAATTTCCTGCATTTTGCACTCTAAAAACCGAGTTGGAGATAGTACCTCCCCTTATATATGTATGGAGTGGAGTTTGAAGTGAAAAGGAACTTTGTGTTCCCAACAAGCTAGGTGAAGAACGGCTTTCACACACACTTATCTCTCAGAACTGAGCATGTGGAGAGACTTTCGTTCATCTAGCAAAAAGGGAAAGGGTTGCAGGAGAAACTTTTACTCTGTTTTCTCAGTCTGTTTCCTAGTGCCGGTTTGAAGTTCCTGCAGTTTGCACTGTAAAACCGAGTTGGAGCTAGTACCTCCCTATATATATGTATTGAGTGGAGTTTGCAAGTGAAAAGAAACTTTGTGTTCCCAACAAGCTAGGTGAAGGACGGCTTTCACCCACACTTATCTCTCAGAACTGAGCATGTGGAGAGACGTTCGTTCATCTAGCACAAAGGGAACCGGTTGTAGGAGAAACTTTTACTCTGGTTTCTCAGTCTGTTTCCTAGTGCCGGTTTGAAATTCCTGCAGTTTGCACTGTAAAACCGAGTTGGAGCTAGTACCTCCCCATATATACGTATGGATTGGAGTTTGCAAGTGAAAAGAAACTTTGTGTTCCCAACAAGCTAGGTGAAGGACGGCTTTCACACACACTTATATCTCAGAACTGAGCATGTGGAGAGACGTTAGTTCATCTAGCACAAAATGAACGAGTTGCAGGAGAAACTTTTACTCTGGTTTCTCAGTCTGTTTCCTAGTGCCGGTTTGAAGTTCCTGCAGTTTTCACTGTAAAACCGAGTTGGAGCTAGTACTTCCCCATATATATGTATGGAGTGGATTTTGCAACAGAAAAGAAACTTTGTGTTCCCAACAAGCTAGGTGAAGGACGGCTTTCACACACACTTATCTCTCAGAACTGAGCATGTGAAGAGACGTTCGTTCATCTAGCAAAATAGGGAACGGGTTGCAGGGGAAACTTTTACTCTGGTTTCTCAGTCTGTTTCCTAATGCCGGTTTGAAGTTCCTGCAGTTTGCACTGTAAAACCGTGTTGGAGCTAGTACCTCCCCATATATATGTACGGAGTGGAGTTTGCAACTGAAAAGAAACATTGTGTTCCCAACAAGCTAGTTGAAAGACGGCTTTCACACACACTTCTCTATCAGAATTGAGCACGTGGAGAGACGTTCGTTCATCTAGCACAAAGGGAACGGGTTGCAGGGGAAACTTTTACACTGGTTTCTCAGTCTGTTTCCTAGTGCCGGTTTGAAGTTCCTGCAGTTTGCACTGTAAAATCGTGTTGGAGCTAGTACCTCACCATATATATGTACGGAGTGGAGTTTACAACTGAAAAGAAACTTTGTGTTCCCAACAAGCTAGCTGAAGGACGGTTTCACACACACTTATCTCTCAGAACTGAGCATGTGGAGAGACGTTCGTTCATCTAGCACAAAGGGAACGGGTTGCAGGGGAAAATTTTACTCTGGTTTCTCAGTCTGTTTCCTAGTGCCGGTTTGAATTTCCTGCATTTTGCACTCTAAAAACCGAGTTGGAGTTAGTACCTCCCCTTATATATGTATGGAGTGGAGTTTGAAGTGAAAAGGAACTTTGTGTTCCCAACAAGCTAGGTGAAGGACGGCTTTGAAACACACTTATCTCTCAGAACTGAGCATGTGGAGAGACGTTCGTTCATCTAGCAAAAAGGGAAAGGGTTGCAGGAGAAACTTTTACTCTGTTTTCTCAGTCTGTTTCCTAGTGCCGGTTTGAAGTTCCTGCAGTTTGCACTGTAAAACCGAGTTGGAGCTAGTACCTCCCTATATATATGTATTGAGTGGAGTTTGCAAGTGAAAAGAAACTTTGTGTTCCCAACAAGCTAGGTGAAGGACGGCTTTCACCCACACTTATCTCTCAGAACTGAGCATGTGGAGAGACGTTCGTTCATCTAGCACAAAGGGAACCGGTTGCAGGAGAAACTTTTACTCTGGTTTCTCAGTCTGTTTCCTAGTGCCGGTTTGAAGTTCCTGCATTTTGCACTGTAAAAACCGAGTTGGAGTTAGTACCTCCCCATATATATGTATGGAGTGGAGTTTGCAAGTGAAAAGGAACTTTGTGTTCCCAACAAGCTAGGTGAAGTACGGCTTTCACACACAATTATCTCTCAGAACTGAGCATGTGGAGAGACGTTCGTTCATCTAGCATAAATGGAATGGGTTGCAGGAGAATCTTTTACTCTGGTTTCTCAGTCTGTTTCCTAGTGCCGGTTTGAAGTTCCTGCAGTTTGCACTGTAAAACCGAGTTGGAGCTAGTACCTCCCCATATATATGTATGGAGTGGAGATTGCAAGTGAAAAGAAACTTTGTGTTCCCAACAAGCTAGGTGAAGGAAGGCTTTCACCCACACTTATCTCTCAGAACTGAGCATGTGGAGAGACGTTCGTTCATCTAGCAGAAAGGGAACCGGTTGTAGGATAAACTTTTACTCTGGTTTCTCAGTCTGTTTCCTAGTGCCGGTTTGAAATTCCTCCAGTTTGCACTGTAAAACCGAGTTGGAGCTAGTACCTCCCCATATATATGTATGGATTGGAGTTTGCAAGTGAAAAGAAACTTTGTGTTCCCAACAAGCTAGGTGAAGGTCGGCTTTCACACACACTTATCTCTCAGAACTGAGCATGTGGAGAGACGTTCGTTCAGCTAGCACAAAAGGAACGGGTTGCAGGAGAAACTTTTACTCTGGTTTCTCAGTCTGTTTCCTAGTGCCGGTTTGTAGTTCCTGCAGTTTTCACTGTAAAACCGAGTTGGAGCTAGTACTACCCCATATATATGTATGGAGTGGATTTTGCAACAGAAAAGTAACTTTGTGTTCCCAAAAAGCTAAGTAAAGGACGGCTTTCACACACACTTATCTCTCAGAACTGAGCATGTGGAGAGACGTTCGTTCATCTAGCATAAAGGGAACTGGTTGCAGGAGAAACTTTTTCTCTGGTTTCTCAGTCTTCTTCCTAGTGCCGGTTTGAAGTTACTGCAGTTTGCACTGTAAAACCGAGTTGGAGCTAGTACCTCCCCATATAAATGTATGGAGTGGAGTTTGCAAGTAAAAAGAAACTTTGTGTTCCCAACAAGCTAGGTGAAGGACGGCTTTCACCCACACTTATCTCTCGGAAATGAGCATGTGGAGAGACGTTCGTTCATCTAGCACAAACGGAACCGGTTGTAGGATAAACTTTTACTCTGGTTTCTCAGTCTGTTTCCTAGTGCCGGTTTGAAATTCCTGCAGTTTGCACTGTATAACCGATTTGGAGCTAGTACCTCCCCATATATATGTATGGATTGGAGTTTGCAAGTGAAAAGAAACTTTGTGTTCCCAACAAGCTAGGTGAAGGACGGCTTTAACACACACTTATCTCTCAGAACTGAGCATGTGGAGAGACGTTCGTTCATCTAGCAAAAAAGGGAACGGGTTGCAGGGGAAACTTTTACACTGGTTTCTCAGTCTGTTTCCTAGTGCCGGTTTGAAGTTCCTGCAGTTTGCACTGTAAAATCTTGTTGGAGCTAGTACCTCACCATATATATGTACGGAGTGGAGTTTACAACTGAAAAGAAACTTTGTGTTCCCAACAAGCTAGCTGAAGGACGGTTTCACACACACTTATCTCTCAGAACTGAGCATGTGGAGAGACGTTCGTTCATCTAGCACAAAGGGAACGGGTTGCAGGGGAAACTTTTACTCTGGTTTCTCAGTCTGTTTCCTAGTGCCGGTTTGAATTTCCTGCATTTTGCACTCTAAAAACCGAGTTGGAGTTAGTACCTCCCCTTATATATGTATGGAGTGGAATTTGAAGTGAAAAGGAACTTTGTGTTCCCAACAAGCTAGGTGAAGGACGGCTTTCACACACACTTATCTCTCAGAACTGAGCATGTGGAGAGACTTTCGTTCATCTAGCAAAAAGGGAAAGGGTTGCAGGAGAAACTTTTACTCTGTTTTCTCAGTCTGTTTCCTAGTGCCGGTTTGAAGTTCCTGCAGTTTGCACTGTAAAACCGAGTTGGAGCTAGTACCTCCCTATATATATGTATTGAGTGGAGTTTGCAAGTGAAAAGAAACTTTGTGTTCCCAACAAGCTAGGTGAAGTACGGCTTTCACCCACACTTACCTCTCAGAACTGAGCATGTGGAGAGACGTTTGTTCATTTAGCAAAAAAGGGAACGGGTTGCAGGGGAAACTTTTACTCTGGTTTCTCAGTCAGTTTCCTATACCCGGTTTGACGTTCCTGCAGTTTGCACTGTAAAACCGAGTTGGAGCTAGTACCTCCCCATATATATGTACGGATTGGAGTTTGCAACTGAAAAGAAAGTTTGTGTTCCCAACAAGCTAGGTGAAGGACGGCTTTCTCACACACTTATCTCTCAGAAATGAGCATGTGGAGAGACGTTCGTTCATCTAGCATAAAGGGAACGGGTTGCAGGAGAAACTTTTACTCTGGTATCTCAGTCTGTTTCCTAGTGCCGGTTTGAAGTTCCTGCAGTTTTCACTGTAAAACCGAGTTGGAGCTAGTACCTCCCCATATATATGTATGGAATGGAGTTTGCAAATGAAAAGAAACTTTGTGTTCCCAAAAAGCTATGTGAAGGACGGATTTCACACACACTTATCTCTCAGAACTGAGCATGTGGAGAGACGTTCGTTCATCTAGAACAAAGGGAACGGGTTGCAGGGGTAACTTTTACTCTGGTTTCTCAGTCTGTTTCCTAGTGCCGGTTTGAAATTCCTGCATTTTGCACTGTAAAACCGAGTTGGAGCTAGTACCTACCCATATATATGTATGGAGTGGAGTTTGCAAGTGAAAAGAAACTTTGTGTTCCCAACAAGCTAGTTGAAGTACGGCTTTCACACACACTTATCTCTCAGAACTGAGCATGTGGAGAGATGTTCGTTCATCTAGAACAAAGGGAACGGGTTGCAGGGGAAACTTTTACTCTGGTTTCTCAGTCTGTTTCCTAGTGCCGGTTTGAGTTCCTGCATTTTGCACTGTAAAAACCGAGTTGGAATTAGTACCTCTCCTTATATATGTATGGAGTGGAGTTTGCAAGTGAAAAGGAACTTTGTGTTCCTAACAAGCTAGGTGAAGTACGGCTTTCACACACACTTATCTCTCAGAACTGAGCATGTGGAGAGACGTTCGTTCATCTAGCATAAAGGGAACGGGTTGCAGGAGAAACTTTTACTCTGGTTTCTCAGTCTGTTTCCTAGTGCCGGTTTGAAGTTCCTGCAGTTTTCACTGTAAAACCGAGTTGGAGCTAGTACCTCCCCATATATATGTATGGAGTGGAGTTTGCAAGTGAAAAGGAACTTTGTGTTCCCAACAAGCTAGGTGAAGGACGGCTTTCACACACACTTATCTCTCAGAACTGAGCATGTGGAGAGACGTTCGTTCATCTAGCAAAAAGGGAACGGTTTGCAGGGGAAACTTTTACTCTGGTTTCTCAGTCTGTTTCCTAGTGCCGGTTTGAAGTTCCTGCAGTTTGCACTGTAAAACCCTGTTGGAGCTAGTACCTCCCCATATATATGTACGGAGTAGAGTTTGCAACTGAAAAGAAACATTGTGTTCCCAACAAGCAAGGTGAAGGACGGCTTTCACACACACTTCTCTATCAGAATTGAGCATGTGGAGAGACGTTCGTTCATCTAGCATAAAGGGAACGGGTAGCAGGAGAAACTTTTACTCTGATTTCTCAGTCTGTTTCCTAGTGCTGGTTTGAAGTTCCTGCAGTTTGCACTGTAAATCAGAGTTGGAGCTAGTACTTCCCCATATATATGTACGGAGTGTTGTTTGCAACTGAAAAGAAACTTTGTGTTCCCAACAAGCTAGGTGAAGGACGGCTTTCACACACACATATCTCTTAGAATTGAGCATGTGGAGAGACGTTCGATCATCTAGCACGAAGGGAACGGGTTGCAGGAGAAACTTTTACTCTGGTTTCTCAGTCTGTTTCCTAGTGCCGGTTTGAAGTTCCTGCAGTTTGCACTGTAAAACCGAGTTGGAGCTAGTACCTCCCTATATATATGTATGGAGTGAAGTTTGCAACTGAAAAGAAACTTTGTGTTCCCAACAAGCTAGGTGAAGGACGGCTTTCACACACACTTATCTCTCAGAACTGAGCATTTGGAGAGACGTTCGTTCATCTAGCACAAAAGGAACGGGTTGCAGGAGAAACTTTTATTCTGGTTTCTCAGTCTGTTTCCTAGTGCCGGTTTGAAGTTCCTGCAGTTTGCACTGTAAAACCGAGTTCGAGCTAGTACCTCCCCATATATATGTATGGACTGGAGTTAGCAAGTGAAAAGAAACTTTGTATTCCCAACAAGTTAGTTGAAGGACGGCTTTCACACACACTTATCTCTCAGAACTGAGCATGTGGAGAGACGTTCGTTCATCTAGAACAAAGGGAACGGGTTGCAGGGGAAACTTTTACTCTGGTTTCTCAGTCTGTTTCCTAGTGCCGGTTTGAAGTTCCTGCAGTTTGCACTGTAAAACCGAGTTGGAGCTAGTACCTCCCTATATATATGTATTGAGTGGAGTTTGCAATTGAAAAGAAACTTTGTGTTCCCAACAAGCTAGGTGAAGGACGGCTTTCACCCACACATATCTCTCAGAACTGAGCATGTGGAGAGACGTTCGTTCATCTAGCACAAAGGGAACAGGTTGTAGGAGAAACTTTTACTCTGGTTTCTCAGTCTGTTTCCTAGGGCCGGTTTGAAATTCCTGCAGTTTGCACTGTAAAACCGAGTTGGAGCTAGTACCTCCCCATATATATGTATGGAGTGGATTTTGCAACGGGAAAGAAACTTTGTGTTCCCAACAAGCTATGTGAAGGACGGCTTTCACACACACTTATCTCTCAGAACTGAGCATGTGGAGAGACGTTCGTTCATCTAGCAAAAAAGGGAACGGGTTGCAGGGGAAACTTTTACTCTGGTTTCTCAGTCTGTATCCTAGTGCCGGTTTGAAGTTCCTGCAGTTTGCACTGTAAAACCGTGTTGGAGCTAGTACCTCCCCATATATATGTATGGAGTGGAGTTTGCAACTGAAAAGAAACATTGTGTTCCCAACAAGCTAGGTGAAGGACGGCTTTCACATACACTTCTCTATGAGAACTGAGCATGTGGAGAGACGTTCGTTCATCTAGCACAAAGGGAACGGGTTGCAGGAGAAACTTTTACTCTGGTTTCTCAGTCTGTTTCCTAGTGCCGGTTTGAAGTTCCTGCAGTTTTCACTGTAAAACCGAGTTGGAACTAGTACCTCCCCATATATATGTATGGAGTGGATTTTGCAACTGTAAAGAAACTTTGTGTTCCCAAAAAGCTAAGTGAAGGACGTCTTTCACACACACTTATCTCTCAGAAATGAGCAAGTTGAGAGACTTCGTTCATCTAGCAAAAAAGGGAACGGGTTGCAGGGTAAACTTTTACTCTGGTTTCTCAGTCTGTTTCCTAGTGCCGGTTTGAAGTTCCTGCATTTTGCATTGTAAAAACCGAGTTGGAGATAGTACCTACCCATATATTTGTATGGAGTGGATTTTGCAACTGAAAAGAAACTTTGTGTTCCCAACAAGCTAGGTGAAATACGGCTTTCACACACACTTATCTCTCAGAACTGAGCATGTGGAGAGAAGTTCGTTCATCTAGCACAAAGGGAACGGGTTGCAGGAGAAACTTTTACTCTGGTTTCTCAGTCTGTTTCCTAGTGCCGGTATGAATTTCCTGCATTTTGCACTGTAAAAACCGAGTTGGAGATAGTACCTACCCATATATTTGTATGGAGTGGATTTTGCAACTGAAAAGAAACTTTGTGTTCCCAACAAGCTAGGTGAAGTAAGGCTATCACACACACTTATCTCTCAGAACTGAGCAAGTGGAGAGACGTTCGTTCATCTAGCACAAAGGGAACGGGTTGCAGGAGAAACTTTTACTCTGGATTCTCAGTCTTTTTCCTAGTGCCGGTTTGAATTTCCTGCATTTTGCACTGTAAAAACCGTGTTGGAGATAATACCTCCCCATATATAAGTATGGAGTGGAGTTTGCAAGTGAAAAGAAACTGTGTGTTCCCAACAAGCTAGGTGAAGGACGGCTATCAAACCCACATATCTCTCAGAACTGAGCATGTGGAGAGAAGTTCGTTCATCTAGCACAAAGGGAACGGGTTGCAGGAGAAACTTTTACTCTGGTTTCTCAGTCTGTTTCCTAGTGCCGGGTTGAAGTTCCTGCAGTTTTCACTGTAAAACCGAGTTGGAGCTAGTACCTCCCCATATATATGTATGGAGTGGAGATTGCAACTGAAAATAAACTTTGTGTTCCCAACAAGATAGGTGAATGACGGCTTTCACACACACTTATCTCTCAGAACTGAGCAAGTGGAGAGACGTTCGTTCATGTAGCACAAAGGGAATGGGTTGCAGGATAAACTTTTACTCTGGTTTCTCAGTCTTTTTCCTAGTGCCAGTTTGAAGTTCCTGCATTTTGCACTGTAAAAACCGAGTTGGAGATAGTACCTCCCCATATATATGTATGGAGTGGAGTTTGAAACTGAAAAGAAACTTTGAGTTCCCAACAAGCTAGGTGAAGGACGGCTTTCACTCACACTTATCTCTCAGAACTGAGCATGTGGAGAGACGTTCGTTCATTTAGCACAAAGGGAACGGAATGCAGGAGAAACTTTTACTCTGGTTTCTCAGTCTGTTTCCTAGTGCCGGTTTGAATTTCCTGCAGTTTTCACTGTAAACCCGAGTTGCAGCTAGTACCTCCCCATATATATGTATGGAGTGGAGTTTGCAAATGAAAAGAAACTTTGTGTTCCCAAAAAGCTAGGTGAAGTACGGCTTTCACACACACTTATCTCTCAGAACTGAGCATGTGGAGAGACGTTCGTTCATCTAGCAAAAAGGGAACGGTTTGCAGGGGAAACTTTACTCTGGTTTCTCAGTCTGTTTCCTAGTGCCGGTTTGAAGTTCCTGCAGTTTTCACTGGAAAACCGAGTTGGAGCTAGTACCTCCCCATATATATGTATTGATTGGAGTTTGCAAGTGAAAAGAAACTTTGTGTTCCCAACAAGCTAGGTGAAGGACGGCTTTCACACACACTTATCTCTCAGAACTGAGCATGTGGAGAGACGTTCGTTCATCTAGCATAAAGGGAACGGGTTGCAGGAGAAACTTTTACTCTTGTTTCTCAGTCTGTTTCCTAGTGCTGGTTTGAAGTTCCTGCAGTTTGCACTGTAAAACCGAGTTGGATCTAGTACCTCCCCATATATATGTATGGAGTGGAGTTTGCAAGTGAAAAGAAATTTTGTGTTCCCAACAAGCTAAGTGAAGGACGGGTTTCACCCACACTTATCTCTCAGAACTGAGCATGTGGAGAGACGTTCGTTCATCTAGCACAAAGGGAACCGGTTGTAGGATAAACTTTTACTCTGGTTTCTCAGTCTGTTTCCTAGTGCCGGTTTGAAGTTCCTGCAGTTTGCACTGTAAAATCGAGTTGGAGCTAGCACCTCCCCATATATATGTATGGATTGGAGTTTGTAAGTGAAAAGAAGCTTTGTGTTCCCAACAAGCTAGGTGAAGGACGGCTTTAACACACACTTATCTCTCAGAACTGAGCATGTGGAGAGACGTTCGTTCATCTAGCACAAAAGGAACGGGTTGCAGGAGAAACTTTTACTCTGGTTTCTCAGTCTTTTTCCTAGTGCCGGTTTGAAGTTCCTGCAGTTTTCACTGTAAAACCGAGTTGGAGCTAGTACTTCCCCATATATATGTATGGAGTGGATTTTGCAACAGAAAAGAAACTTTGTGTTCCCAACAAGCTAGGTGAAGGACGGCTTTCACACACACTTATCTCTCAGAACTGAGCATGTGGAGAGACGTTCGTTCATCTAGCAAAAAAGGGAACGGGTTGCAGGGGAAAATTTTACTCTGGTTTCTCAGTCTGTTTCCTAGTGCCGGTTTGAAGTTCCTGCAGTTTGCACTGTAAAATCGTGTTGGAGCTAGAACCTCCCCATATATATGTACGGATTGGAGTTTGCAACTGTAAAGAAACTTTGTGTTCCCAACAAGCTAGGTGAAGGACGGCTTTCACACACACTTATCTCTCAGAACTGAGCATGTGGAGAGACGTTCGTTCATCTAGCACAAAGGGAAAGGGTTGCAGGAGAAACTTATACTCTGGTTTCTCAGTCTGTTTCCTAGTGCCGGTTTGAAGTTCCTGCATTTTGCACTGTAAAACCGAGTTGGAGCTAGTACCTCCCCATATATATGTATGGAGTGGAGTTTGCAAGTGAAAAGAAATTTTGTGTTCCCAACAAGCTAAGTGAAGGACGGGTTTCACCCACACTTATCTCTCAGAACTGAGCATGTGGAGAGACGTTCGTTCATCTAGCACAAAGGGAACCGGTTGTAGGATAAACTTTTACTCTGGTTTCTCAGTCTGTTTCCTAGTGCCGGTTTGAAGTTCCTGCAGTTTGCACTGTAAAATCGAGTTGGAGCTAGCACCTCCCCATATATATGTATGGATTGGAGTTTGTAAGTGAAAAGAAGCTTTGTGTTCCCAACAAGCTAGGTGAAGGACGGCTTTAACACACACTTATCTCTCAGAACTGAGCATGTGGAGAGACGTTCGTTCATCTAGCACAAAAGGAACGGGTTGCAGGAGAAACTTTTACTCTGGTTTCTCAGTCTTTTTCCTAGTGCCGGTTTGAAGTTCCTGCAGTTTTCACTGTAAAACCGAGTTGGAGCTAGTACTTCCCCATATATATGTATGGAGTGGATTTTGCAACAGAAAAGAAACTTTGTGTTCCCAACAAGCTAGGTGAAGGACGGCTTTCACACACACTTATCTCTCAGAACTGAGCATGTGGAGAGACGTTCGTTCATCTAGCAAAAAAGGGAACGGGTTGCAGGGGAAAATTTTACTCTGGTTTCTCAGTCTGTTTCCTAGTGCCGGTTTGAAGTTCCTGCAGTTTGCACTGTAAAATCGTGTTGGAGCTAGAACCTCCCCATATATATGTACGGATTGGAGTTTGCAACTGTAAAGAAACTTTGTGTTCCCAACAAGCTAGGTGAAGGACGGCTTTCACACACACTTATCTCTCAGAACTGAGCATGTGGAGAGACGTTCGTTCATCTAGCACAAAGGGAAAGGGTTGCAGGAGAAACTTATACTCTGGTTTCTCAGTCTGTTTCCTAGTGCCGGTTTGAAGTTCCTGCATTTTGCACTGTAAAACCGAGTTGGAGCTAGTACCTCCCCATAAGTATGTATGGAGTGGAGTTTGCAAGTGAAAAGAAACTTTGTGTTCCCAACAAGCTAGTTGAAGGACGGCTTTCACCCACACATATCTCTCAGAATTGAGCATGTGGAGAGACGTTCGTTTATCTAGCACAATGGGAACGGGTTGCAGGAGAAACTTTTATTCTGGTTTCTCAGTTAGTTTCCTAGTGCCGGTTTGAAGTTCCTGCAGTTTACACTGTAAAACCGAGTTGGAGCTAGTACCACCCCATATATATGTATGGAGTGGTGTTTGCAAGTGAAAAGAAACTTTGTGTTCCTAACAAGCTTGGTGAAGGACGGCTTTCACCCACACTTATCTCTCGGAACTGAGCATGTGGAGAGACGTTCGTTCATATAGCACAAAGGGAACGGGTTGCAAGAGAAACTTTTACTCTGGATTCTCATTCTGTTTCCTAGTGCCGGTTTGAAGTTCCTGCAGTTTTCACCGTAAAACCGAGTTGGAGCTATTACCTCCCCATATATATGCATGGAGTGGAGTTTGAAAATGAAAAGAAACTTTGTGTTCCCAACAAGCTAGGTGAAGGACGGCTTTCACACACACTTATCTCTCAGAACTGAGCATGTGGAGAGACGTTCGTTCATCTAGCACAAAGGGAACGGGTTGCAGGAGAAACTTTTACTCTGGTTTCTCAGTCTGTTTCCTAGTGCCGGTTTGAAGTTCCTGCATTTTTCACTTTAAAAACAGAGTTGGAGTTAGTACCTACCCATATATTTGTATGGAGTGGATTTTGCAACTGAAAAGAAACTTTGTGTTCCCAAAAAGCTATGTGAAGGACGGCTTGCACACACAATTATCTCTCAGAAATGAGCAAGTTAGAGACGTTCGTTCATCTAGCACAAAGGGAACGGGTTGCAGGGGAAACATTTACTCTGGTTTCTCAGTCTGTTTCCTAGTGCCGGTTTGAAGTTCCTGCAGTTTGCACAGTAAAACCGTGTTGGAGCTAGTACCTCCCCATATATATGTACGGAGACGAGTTTGCAACTGAAAAGAAACTTTGTGTTCCCAACAAGCAGGTGAAGGACGGCTTTCACCCACAATTATCTCTCAGAAATGAGCATGTGGAGAGACGTTCGTTCATCTAGCACAAAGGGAACGGGTTGCAGGAGAAACTTTTACTCTGGTTTCTCAGTCTTTTTCCTAGTGCCAGTTTGAAGTTCCTGCATTTTGCACTGTAAAAACCGAGTTGGAGATAGTACCTCCCCATATATATGTATGGAGTGGAGTTTGAACCTGAAAAGAAACTTTGAGTTCCCAACAAGCTAGGTGAAGGACGGCTTTCACTCACACTTATCTCTCAGAACTTAGCATGTGGAGAGACGTTCGTTCATCTAGCACAAAGGGAACGGGTGGCACGAGAAACTTTTACTCTGGTTTCTCCGTCTGTTTCCTAGTGCCGGTTTGAAGTTCCTGCATTTTGCACTGTAAAAACCGAGTTGGAGATAGTACCTCCCCATATATATGTATGGAGTGGAGTTTGCAAGTGAAAAGAAACTTTGTGTTTCCAACAAGCTATGTGAAGGACGGCTTTCACGCACACTTATCTCTCAGAACTGAGCATGTGGAGAGACGTTCGTTCATCTAGCATAAAGGGAACGGTTTGCAGGGGTAACTTTTACTCTGGTTTCTCAGTCTGATTCCTAGTGCTGGTTTGAAGTTCCTGCAGTTTGCACTGTAAAACAGAGTGGGAGCTAGTACCTCCCCATATACATGTATGGAGTGGAGTTTGCAAGTGAAAAGAAGCTTTGTGTTCCCAACAAGCTAGGTGAAGGACGGCTTTAACACACACTTATCTCTCAGAACTGAGCATGTGGAGAGACGTTCGTTCATTTAGCACAAATGGAACGGAATGCAGGAGAAACTTTTACTCTGGTTTCTCAGTCTGTTTCCTACTGCCGGTTTGATGTTCCTGCAGTTTTCACTGTAAAACCGAGTTGGAGCTAGTACCTCCCCATATATATGTACGGAGTGGAGATTGCAACTGAAAAGAAACTTTGTGTTCCCAACAAGCAGGTGAAGGACGGCTTTCACCCACACTTATCTCTCAGAACTTAGTGTGGAGAGACGTTCGTTCATCTAGCATAAAGGGAACGGGTTGCAGGGGAAACTTTTACTCTGGTTTCTCAGTCTGTTTCCTAGTGCCGGTTTGAAGTTCCTGCAGTTTGCACTGTAAAACCGATTTGGAGCTAGTACCTCCCCATAAGTATGTATGGAGTGGAGTTTGCAAGTGAAAGAAACTTTGTGTTCCCAACAAGCTAGGTGAAGTACGGCTTTCACCAACACATATCTCTCAGAATTGAGCATGTGGAGAGACGTTCGTTCATCTAGCACAATGGGAACGGGTTGCAGGAGAAACTTTTATTCTGGTTTCTCAGTTAGTTTCCTAGTGCCGGTTTTAAGTTCCTGCAGTTTGCACTGTAAAACCGAGTTGGAGCTAGTACCTCCCCATATATATGTATGGAGAGGAGTTTGCAAGTGAAATGAAACTTTGTGTTCCCAACAAGCTAGGTGAGGGACGGCTTTCACCCACACTTATCCCTCGGAACTGAGCATGTGGAGAGACGTTCGTTCATATAGCACAAAGGGAACGGGTTGCAGGAGAAACTTTTACTCTGGATTTTCAGTCTGTTTCCTAGTGCCGGTTTGAAGTTCCTGCAGTTTTCACTGTAAAACCGAGTTGGAGCTTGTACCTCCCTATATATATGTATGGAGTGGAGTTTGAAACTGAAAAGAAACTTTGTGTTCCGAACAAGCTAGGTGAAGTACGGCTTTCACACACACTTATCTCTCAGAACTGAGCATGAGGAGAGACGTTCGTTCATCTAGCACAAAGGGAACGGGTTGCAGGAGAAACTTTTACTCTGGTTTCTCAGTATGTTTCCTAGTGCCGGTTTGAAGTTCCTGCATTTTGCACTGTAAAAACCGAGTTGGAGATAGTACCTCCCCATATATATGTATGGAGTTGAGTTTGCAAGTGGAAAGAAACTTTGTGTTCCCAACAAGCTAGGTGAAGGACGGCTATCACACCCACTTATCTCTCAGAACTGAGCATTTGGAGAGACGTTCGTTCATCTAGCACAAAGGGAACGGGTTGCAGGAGAAACTTTTACTCTGGTTTCTCAGTCTATTTCCTAGTGCCGGGTTGAAGTTCCTGCAGTTTTCACTGTAAAACCGAGTTGGAGCTAGTACCTCCCCATATATATGTATGGAGTGGAGATTGCAACTGAAAATAAACTTTGTGTTCCCAACAAGATAGGTGAATGACGGCTTTCACACACACTTATCTCTCAGAACTGAGCAAGTGGAGAGACGTTCGTTCATGTAGCACAAAGGGAACGGGTTGCAGGATAAACTTTTACTCTGGTTTCTCAGTCTTTTTCCTAGTGCCAGTTTGAAGTTCCTGCATTTTGCACTGTAAAAACCGAGTTGGAGATAGTACCTCCCCATATATATGTATGGAGTGGAGTTTGAAACTGAAAAGAAACTTTGAGTTCCCAACAAGCTAGGTGAAGGACGGCTTTCACTCACACTTATCTCTCAGAACTTAGCATGTGGAGAGACGTTCGTTCATCTAGCACAAAGGGAACGGGTGGCACGAGAAACTTTTACTCTGGTTTCTCCGTCTGTTTCCTAGTGCCGGTTTGAAGTTCCTGCATTTTGCACTGTAAAAACCGAGTTGGAGATAGTACCTCCCCATATATATGTATGGAGTGGAGTTTGCAAGTGAAAAGAAACTTTGTGTTTCCAACAAGCTATGTGAAGGACGGCTTTCACGCACACTTATCTCTCAGAACTGAGCATGTGGAGAGACGTTCGTTCATCTAGCACAATGGGAACGGGTTGCAGGAGAAACTTATATTCTGGTTTCTCAGTTAGTTTCCTAGTGCCGGTTTTAAGTTCCTGCAGTTTGCACTGTAAAACCGAGTTGGAGCTAGTACCTCCCCATATATATGTATGGAGAGGAGTTTGCAAGTGAAAAGAAACTTTGTGTTCCCAACAAGCTAGGTGAGGGACGGCTTTCACCCACACTTATCCCTCGGAACTGAGCATGTGGAGAGACGTTCGTTCATATAGCACAAAGGGAACGGGTTGCAGGAGAAACTTTTACTCTGGATTTTCAGTCTGTTTCCTAGTGCCGGTTTGAAGTTCCTGCAGTTTTCACTGTAAAACCGAGTTGGAGCTTGTACCTCCCAATATATATGTATGGAGTGGAGTTTGAAACTGAAAAGAAACTTTGTGTTCCGAACAAGCTAGGTGAAGTACGGCTTTCACACACACTTATCTCTCAGAACTGAGCATGAGGAGAGACGTTCGTTCATCTAGCACAAAGGGAACGGGTTGCAGGAGAAACTTTTACTCTGGTTTCTCAGTATGTTTCCTAGTGCCGGTTTGAAGTTCCTGCATTTTGCACTGTAAAAACCGAGTTGGAGATAGTACCTCCCCATATATATGTATGGAGTTGAGTTTGCAAGTGGAAAGAAACTTTGTGTTCCCAACAAGCTAGGTGAAGGACGGCTATCACACCCACTTATCTCTCAGAACTGAGCATTTGGAGAGACGTTCGTTCATCTAGCACAAAGGGAACGGGTTGCAGGAGAAACTTTTACTCTGGTTTCTCAGTCTGTTTCCTAGTGCCGGGTTGAAGTTCCTGCAGTTTTCACTGTAAAACCGAGTTGGAGCTAGTACCTCCCCATATATATGTATGGAGTGGAGATTGCAACTGAAAATAAACTTTGTGTTCCCAACAAGATAGGTGAATGACGGCTTTCACACACACTTATCTCTCAGAACTGAGCAAGTGGAGAGACGTTCGTTCATGTAGCACAAAGGGAACGGGTTGCAGGATAAACTTTTACTCTGGTTTCTCAGTCTTTTTCCTAGTGCCAGTTTGAAGTTCCTGCATTTTGCACTGTAAAAACCGAGTTGGAGATAGTACCTCCCCATATATATGTATGGAGTGGAGTTTGAAACTGAAAAGAAACTTTGAGTTCCCAACAAGCTAGGTGAAGGACGGCTTTCACTCACACTTATCTCTCAGAACTTAGCATGTGGAGAGACGTTCGTTCATCTAGCACAAAGGGAACGGGTGGCACGAGAAACTTTTACTCTGGTTTCTCCGTCTGTTTCCTAGTGCCGGTTTGAAGTTCCTGCATTTTGCACTGTAAAAACCGAGTTGGAGATAGTACCTCCCCATATATATGTATGGAGTGGAGTTTGCAAGTGAAAAGAAACTTTGTGTTTCCAACAAGCTATGTGAAGGACGGCTTTCACGCACACTTATCTCTCAGAACTGAGCATGTGGAGAGACGTTCGTTCATCTAGCATAAAGGGAACGGTTTGCAGGGGTAACTTTTACTCTGGATTCTCAGTCTGATTCCTAGTGCTGGTTTGAAGTTCCTGCAGTTTGCACTGTAAAACAGAGTGGGAGCTAGTACCTCCCCATATACATGTATGGAGTGGAGTTTGCAAGTGAAAAGAAGCTTTGTGTTCCCAACAAGCTAGGTGAAGGACGGCTTTAACACACACTTATCTCTCAGAACTGAGCATGTGGAGAGACGTTCGTTCATTTAGCACAAATGGAACGGAATGCAGGAGAAACTTTTACTCTGGTTTCTCAGTCTGTTTCCTACTGCCGGTTTGAAGTTCCTGCAGTTTTCACTGTAAAACCGAGTTGGAGCTAGTACCTCCCCATATATATGTATGGATTGGAGTTTGCAAATGAAAAGAAACTTTGTGTTCCCAAAAAGCTAGGTGAAGGACGGCTTTCACACACACTTATCTCTCAGAACTGAGCATGTGGAGAGACGTTCGTTCATCTAGCAAAAAGGGAACGGGTTGCAGGGGAAACTTTTACTCTGGATTCTCAGTCTGTTTCCTACTGCCGGTTTGAAGTTCCTGCAGTTTTCACTGGAAAACCGAGTTGGAGCTAGTACCTCCCCATATATATGTATTCATTGGAGTTTGCAAGTGAAAAGAAACTTTGTGTTCCCAACAAGCTAGGTGAAAGACGGCTTTCACACATACTTATCTCTCAGAACTGAGCATGTGGAGAGACGTTCGTTCATCTAGCATAAAGGGAACGGGTTGCAGGAGAAACTTTTACTCTGGTTTCTCAGTCTGTTTCCTAGTGCTGGTTTGAAGTTCCTGCAGTTTGCACTGTAAAACCGAGTTGGAGCTAGTACCTCCCCATATATATGTATGGAGTGGAGTTTGCAAGTGAAAAGAAACTTTGTGTTCCCAACAAGCTAGGTGAAGGACGGCTTTCACACACACTTATCTCTCAGAACTGAGCATGTGGAGAGACGTTCGTTCATCTAGCACAAAGGGAAAGGGTTGCAGGAGAAACTTTTACTCTGGTTTCTCAGTCTGTTTCCTAGTGCCGGTTTGAAGTTCCTGCATTTTGCACTGTAAAACCGTGTTGGAGCTAGTACCTCCCCATAAGTATGTATGGAATGGAATTTGCAAGTGAAAAGAAACTTTGTGTTCCCAACAAGCTAGGTGAAGGACGGCTTTCACCCACACATATCTCTCAGAATTGAGCATGTGGAGAGACGTTCGTTTATCTAGCACAATGGGAACGGGTTGCAGGAGAAACTTTTATTCTGGTTTCTCAGTTAGTTTCCTAGTGCCGGTTTGAAGTTCCTGCAGTTTACACTGTAAAACCGAGTTGTAGCTAGTACCTCCCCATATATATGTATGGAGTGGAGTTTGCAAGTGAAAAGAAACTTTGTGTTCCCAACAAGCTTGGTGAAGGACGGCTTTCACACACACTTATCTCTCAGAACTGAGCATGTGGAGAGACGTTCGTTCATATAGAACAAAGGGAACGGGTTGCAGGAGAAAGTTTTACTCTGGATTCTCATTCTGTTTCCTAGTGCCGGTTTGAAGTTCCTGCAGTTTTCACCGTAAAACCGAGTTGGAGCTATTACCTCCCCATATATATGTATGGAGTGGAGTTTGAAAATGAAAAGAAACTTTGTGTTCCCAACAAGCTAGGTGAAGGACGGCTTTCACACACACTTATCTCTCAGAACTGAGCATGTGGAGAGACGTTCGTTCATCAGGCACAAAGGGAACGGGTTGCAGGAGAAACTTTTACTCTGGTTTCTCAGTCTGTTTCCTAGTGCCGGTTGGAAGTTCCTGCATTTTGCACTGTAAAAACCGAGTTGGAGATAGTACCTACCCATATATTTGTATGGAGTGGATTTTGCAACTGAAAAGAAACTTTGTGTTCCCAACAAGCTAGGTGAAGGACGGCTTTCACACACACTTATCTCTCAGAACTGAGCATGTGGAGAGAAGTTCGTTCATCTAGCACAAAGGGAACGGGTTGCAGGAGAAACTTTTACTCTGGTTTCTCAGTCTGTTTCCTAGTGCCGGTTTGAAGTTCCAGCAGTTTTCACTGTAAAACCGAGTTGGAACTACTACCTCCCCTATATATGTATGGAGTGGATTTTGCAACTGAAAAGAAACTTTGTGTTCCCTAAAAGCTATGTGAAGGACGGCTTTCAGACACAATTATCTCTCAGAAATGAGCAAGTTAGAGACTTTCGTTCATCTAGCAAAAAAGGGAACGGGTTGCAGGGGAAACATTTACTCTGGTTTCTCAGTCTGTTTCCTAGTGCCGGTTTGAAGTTCCTGCAGTTTGCACTGTAAAACCGAGTTGGAGCTAGTACCTCCCCATATATATGTATGGAGTGGAGTTTGCAAGTTAAAAGAAACTTTGTGTTCCCAACAAGCTAGGTGAAGGACGGCTTTCACCCACACTTATCTCTCGGAACTGAGCATGTGGAGAGACGTTCGTTCATATAGCACAAAGGGAACGGGTTGCAGGAGAAACTTTTACTCTGGATTCTCAGTCTGTTTCCTAGTGCCGGTTTGAATTTCCTGCAGTTTTCACTGTAAAACCGAGTTGGAGCTAGTACCTCCCCATATATATGTATGGAGTGGAGTTTGAAAATGAAAAGAAACGTTGTGTTCCCAACAAGCTAGGTGAAGGACGGCTTTCACACACACTTATCTCTCAGAATTGAGCATGTGGAGAGACGTTCGTTCATCTAGCAAAAAAGGGAACGTGTTGCATGGGAAACTTTTACTCTGGTATCTCAGTCTGTTTCCTAGTGCCGGTTTGAAGTTCCTGCATTTTGCACTGTAAATACCGAGTTGGAGATAGTACCTCCCCATATATATGTATGGAGTGGAGTTTGCAAGTGAAAAGAAACTTTGTGTTCCCAACAAGCTAGGTGAAGGACGGCTTTCACACACACTTATCTCTCGGAACTGAGCATGTGGAGAGACGTTCGTTCATATAGCACAAAGGGAACGGGTTGCAGGAGAAACTTTTACTCTGGATTCTCATTCTGTTTCCTAGTGCCGGTTTGAAGTTCCTGCAGTTTTCACTGTAAAACCGAGATGGAACTATTACCTCCCCATATATATGTATGGAGTGGAGTTTGAAAAACAAAAGAAAATTTGTGTTCCCAACAAGCTAGGTGAAGGACGGCTTTCACACACACTTATCTCTCAGAACTTAGCATGTGGAGAGACGTTCGTTCATCTAGCACAAAGGGAACGGGTTGCAGGAGAAACTTTTACTCTGGTTTCTCAGTCTGTTTCCTAGTGCCGGTTTGAAGTTCCTGCATTTTGCATTGTAAAAACCGAGTTGGAGATAGTACCTACCCATATATTTGTATGGAGTGGATTTTGCAACTGAAAAGAAACTTTGTGTTCCCAACAAGCTATGTGAAGGACGGCTTTCACACACACTTATCTCTCAGAAATGAGCATGTGGAGAGAAGTTCGTTCATCTAGCACAAAGGGAACGGGTTGCAGGAGAAATTTTTACTCTTGTTTCTCAGTCTGTTTCCTAGTGCCGGTATGATGTTCCTGCATTTTGCACTGTAAAAACCGAGTTGGAGATAGTACCTACCCATATATTGGTATGGAGTGGATTTTGCAACTGAAAAGAAACTTTGTGTTCCCAACAAGCTAGGTGAAGGACGTCTATCACACACACTTATCTCTCAGAACTGAGCAAGTGGAGAGACGTTCGTTCATCTAGCACAAAGGGAACGGGTTTCAGGAGAAACTTTTACTCTGGATTCTCAGTCTTTTTCCTAGTGCAGGTTTGAAGTTCCTGCATTTTGCACTGTAAAAACCGAGTTGGAGATAGTACATACCCATATATTTGTATGGAGTGGATTTTGCAACTGAAAAGAAACTTTGTGTTCCCAAAAAGCTAGGTGAAGGACGGCTTTCACACACACTTATCCCTCAGAACTGAGCATGTGGAGAGAAGTTCGTTCATCTAGCACAAAGGGAACGGGTTGCAGGAGAAACTTTTACTCTGGTTTCTCAGTCTGTTTCCTAGTGCCGGTATGAATTTCCTCCATTTTGCACTGTAAAAACCGAGTTGGAGATAGTACCTCCCCATATATTTGTATGGAGTGGATTTTGCACCTGAAAAGAAACTTTGTGTTCCCAACAAGCTAGGTGAAGGAAGGCTATCACACACACTTATCTCTCAGAACTGAGCAAGTGGAGAGACGTTCGTTCATCTAGCACAAAGGGAACGGGTTGCAGGAGAAACTTTTACTCTGGATTCTCAGTCTTTTTCCTAGTGCCGGTTTGAAGTTCCTGCATTTTGCACTGTAAAAACCGTGTTGGAGATAATACCTCCCCATATATAAGTATGGAGCGGAGTTTGCAAGTGAAAAGAAACTTTGTGTTCCCAACAAGCTAGGTGAAGGACGGCTTTCACACACACTTAGCTCTCAGAACTGAGCATGTGGAGAGACGTTCATTCATCTAGCATAATGGGAACGGGTTGCAGGAGAAACTTTTACTCTGGTTTCTCAGTCTGTTTCCTAGTGCTGGATTGAAGCTCCTGCAGTTTGCACTGTAAAACCGAGTTGGAGCTAGTAACTCCCCATATATATGTATGGAGTGGAGTTTGCAAGTGAAAAGAAACTTTGTGTTCCCAACAAGCTAGGTGAAGGCGGCTTCACACACACTTATCTCTCAGAACTGAGCATGTGGAGAGACGTTCGTTCATCTAGCACAAAGGGAACGGGTTGCAGGAGAAACTTTTACTCTGGTTTCTCAGTCTGTTTCCTAGTGCTGGATTGAAGTTCCTGCAGTTTGCACTGTAACACCGAGTTGGATCTAGTACCTCCCTATATATATGTATTGAGTGGCGTTTGCAAGTGAAAAGAAAATTTGTGTTCCCAACAAGATAGGTGAAGGACGGCTTTCACCCACACTTATCTCGCAGAACTGAGCATATGGAGAGACGTTCGTTCATCTAGCACAAAGGGAACGGGTTGAAGGAGAAACTTTTACTCTGGTTTCTCAGTCTGTTTCCTAGTGCCGGTTTGAAATTCCTGCAGTTTGCAGTGTAAAACCGAGTTGGAGCTATTACCTCCCCATATATATGTATGGATTGGAGTTTGCAAGTGAAAAGAAACTTTGTGTTCCCAACAAGCTAGGTGAAGGACGGCTTTCACACACACTTAGCTCTCAGAACTGAGCATGTGGAGAGACGTTCATTCATCTAGCATAATGGGAACGGGTTGCAGGAGAAACTTTTACTCTGGTTTCTCAGTCTGTTTCCTAGTGCTGGAGTGAAGTTCCTGCAGTTTGCACTGTAAAACCGAGTTGGAGCTAGTACCTCCCCATATATATGTATGGAGTGGCGTTTGCAAGTGAAAAGAAACTTTGTGTTCCCAACAAGCTAGGTGAAGGACGGCTTTCACACACACTTATCTCTCAGAACTGAGCATGTGGAGAGACGTTCGTTCATCTAGCACAAAGGGAACGGGTTGAAGGAGAAACTTTTACTCTGGTTTCTAAGTCTGTTTCCTAGTGCCGGTTTGAAATTCCTGCAGTTTGCACTGTAAAATCGAGTTGGAGCTAGTACCTCCCCATATATATGTATGGATTGGAGTTTGCAAGTGAAAAGGAATTTGTGTTCCCAACAAGCTAGGTGAAGGACGGCTTTCACCCACACTTATCTCTCGGAACTGAGCATGTGGATAGGCGTTCGTTCATCTAGCACAAAAGGAACTGGTTGCAGGAGAAACTTTTACTCTGGTTTCTCAGTCTGTTTCCTAGTGCCGGTTTGAAGTTCTTGCAGTTTTCACTGTAAAACCGTGTTGGAACTAGTACCTCCCCTTATATATGTATGGAGTGGATTTTGCAACTGAATAGAAATTTTGTGTTCCCAAAAAGCTAGGTGAAGGACGGCTTTCACACACACTTATCTCTCAGAAATGAACAAGTTAGAGACTTTCGTTCATCTAGCAAAAGAAGGAACGGGTTGCAGGGCAAACATTTACTCTGGTTTCTCAGTCTGTTTCCTAGTGCCGGTTTGAAGTTCCTGCAGTTTGCACTGTAAAACCGTGTTGGAGCTAGTACCTCCCCATATATATGTACGGAGTGGAGTTTGCAACTGAAAAGAAACTTTGTGTTCCCAACAAGCAGGTGAAGGACGGCTTTCACCCACACTTATCTCTCAGAACTTAGTGTGGAGAGACGTTCGTTCATCTAGCATAAAGGGAACGGTTTGCAGGGGAAACTTTTTCTCTGGTTTCTCAGTCTGTTTCCTAGTGCCGGTTTTAAGTTCCTGCAGTTTGCACTGTAAATCCGAGTTGGAGCTAGTACCTCCCCATAAGTATGTATGGAGTGGAGTTTACAAGTGAAAAGAAACTTTGTGTACCCAACAAGCTAGGTGAAGGACGGCTTTCACCCACACATATCTCTCAGCATTGAGCATGTGGAGAGACGTTCGTTCATCTAGCACAATGGGAACGGTTTGCAGGAGAAACTTTTATTCTGGTTTCTCAGTTAGTTTCCTAGTGCCGGTTTGAAGTTCCTGCAGTTTGCACTGTAAAACAGAGTTGGAGCTAGTACCTCCCCATATATATGTATGGAGTGGAGTTTGCAAGTGAAAAGAAACTTTGTGTTCCCAACAAGCTAGGTGAAGGACGGCTTTCACCCACACTTATCTCTCGGAACTGAGCATGTGGAGAGACGTTCGTTCATATAGCACAAAGGGAACGGGTTGCAGGAGAAACTTTTACTCTGGATTCACATTCTGTTTCCTAGTGCCTGTTTGAAGTTCCTGCAGTTTTCACTGTAAAACCGAGTTGGAGCTATTACCTCCCCATATATATGTATGGAGTGGAGTTTGAAAATGAAAAGAAACTTTGTGTTCCCAACAAGCTAGGTGAAGGACGGCTTTCACACACACTTAACTCTCAGAACTGAGAATGTGGAGAGACGTTCGTTCATCTAGCACAAAGGAACGGGTTGCAGGAGAAACTTTTACTCTGGATTCTCCGTCTGTTTCCTAGTGCCGGTTTGAAGTTCCTGCAGTTTTCACTGTAAAACCGAGTTGGAGCTAGTACCTCTCCATATAAATGTATGGAGTGGTGTTTGCAAGTGAAAAGAAACTTTGTGTTCCCAACAAGCTAGGTGAAGGACGGCTTTCACCCACACTTATCTCTCAGAACTGAGCATGTGGAGAGACGTTCGTTCATCTAGCACAAAGGGAACGGGTTGAAGGAGAAACTTTTACTCTGGTTTCTCAGTCTGTTTCCTAGTGCCGGTTTGAAATTCCTGCAGTTTGCAATGTAAAACCGAGTTGGAGCTAGAACCTCCCCATATATATGTATGGAGTGGAATTTGCAAGTGAAAAGAAACTTTGTGTTCCCAACAAGCTAGGTGAGGGACGGCTTTCACCCACACTTATCCCTCGGAACTGAGCATGTGGGAGACGTTCGTTCATATAGCACAAACGGAACGGGTTGCAGGAGAAATTTTACTCTGGATTTTCAGTCTGTTTCCTAGTGCCGGTTTGAAGTTCCTGCAGTTTTCACTGTAAAACCGAGTTGGAGCTTGTACCTCCCCATATATATGTATGGAGTGGAGTTTGCAAATGAAAAGAAACTTTGTGTTCCCAAAAAGCTAGGTGAAGGACGGCTTTCACACACACTTATCTCTCAGAACTGAGCATGTGGAGAGACGTTCGTTCATCTAGCAAAAAGGGAACGCGTTGCAGGGGAAACTTTTACTCTGGTTTCTCAGTCTGTTTCCTAGTGCCGGTTTGAAGTTCCTGCAGTTTTCACTGGAAAACCGAGTTGGAGCTAGTATCTCCCCATATATATGTATTGATTGGAGTTTGCAAGTGAAAAGAAACTTTGTGTTCCCAACAAGCTAGGTGAAGGACGGCTTTCACACACACTTATCTCTCAGAACTGAGCATGTGGAGAGACGTTCGTTCATCTAGCACAAAAGGAACGGGTTGCAGGAGAAACTTTTACTCTGGTTTCTCAGTCTGTTTCCTAGTGCCGGTTTGAAGTTCCTGCAGTTTTCACTGTAAAACCGAGTTGGAGCTAGTACTTCCCCATATATACGTATGGAGTGGATTTTGCAACAGAAAAGAAACTTTGTGTTCCCAACAAGCTAGGTGAAGGACGGCTTTCACACACACTTATCTCTCAGAACTGAGCATGTGGAGAGACGTTCGTTCATCTAGCACAAAGGGAAAGGGTTGCAGGAGAAACTTATACTCTGGTTTCTCAGTCTGTTTCCTAGTGCCAGTTTGAAGTTCCTGCATTTTGCACTGTAAAACCGAGTTGGAGCTAGTACCTCCCCATAAGTATGTATGGAGTGGAGTTTGCAAGTGAAAAGAAACTTTGTGTTCCCAACAAGCTAGGTGAAGGACGGCTTTCACCCACACTTATCTCTCGGAACTGAGCATGTGGAGAGACGTTCGTTCATATAGCACAAAGGGAACGGGTTGCAGGAGAAATTTTACTCTGGATTCTCATTCTGTTTCCTAGTGCCTGTTTGAAGTTCCTGCAGTTTTCACTGTAAAACCGAGTTGGAGCTATTACCTCCCCATATATATGTAAGGAGTGGAGTTTGAAAATGAAAAGAAACTTTGTGTTCCCAACAAGCTAGGTGAAGGACGGCTTTCACACACACTTAACTCTCAGAACTGAGAATGTGGAGAGACGTTCGTTCATCTAGCACAAAGGAACGGGTTGCAGGAGAAACTTTTACTCTGGATTCTCAGTCTGTTTCCTAGTGCCGGTTTGAAGTTCCTGCAGTTTTCACTGTAAAACCGAGTTGGAGCTAGTACCTCTCCATATAAATGTATGGAGTGGTGTTTGCAAGTAAAAAGAAACTTTGTGTTCCCAACAAGCTAGGTGAAGGACGGCTTTCACCCACACTTATCTCTCAGAACTGAGCATGTGGAGAGACGTTCGTTCATCTAGCACAAAGGGAACGGGTTGAAGGAGAAACTTTTACTCTGGTTTCTCAGTCTGTTTCCTAGTGCCGGTTTGAAATTCCTGCAGTTTGCAATGTAAAACCGAGTTGGAGCTAGAACCTCCCCATATATATGTATGGAGTGGAATTTGCAAGTGAAAAGAAACTTTGTGTTCCCAACAAGCTAGGTGAGGGACGGCTTTCACCCACACTTATCCCTCGGAACTGAGCATGTGGGAGACGTTCGTTCATATAGCACAAACGGAACGGGTTGCAGGAGAAATTTTACTCTGGATTTTCAGTCTGTTTCCTAGTGCCGGTTTGAAGTTCCTGCAGTTTTCACTGTAAAACCGAGTTGGAGCTTGTACCTCCCCATATATATGTATGGAGTGGAGTTTGCAAATGAAAAGAAACTTTGTGTTCCCAAAAAGCTAGGTGAAGGACGGCTTTCACACACACTTATCTCTCAGAACTGAGCATGTGGAGAGACGTTCGTTCATCTAGCAAAAAGGGAACGCGTTGCAGGGGAAACTTTTACTCTGGTTTCTCAGTCTGTTTCCTAGTGCCGGTTTGAAGTTCCTGCAGTTTTCACTGGAAAACAGAGTTGGAGCTAGTACCTCCCCATATATATGTATTGATTGGAGTTTGCAAGTGAAAAGAAACTTTGTGTTCCCAACAAGCTAGGTGAAGGACGGCTTTCACACACACTTATCTCTCAGAACTGAGCATGTGGAGAGACGTTCGTTCATCTAGCACAAAAGGAACGGGTTGCAGGAGAAACTTTTACTCTGGTTTCTCAGTCTGTTTCCTAGTGCCGGTTTGAAGTTCCTGCAGTTTTCACTGTAAAACCGAGTTGGAGCTAGTACTTCCCCATATATACGTATGGAGTGGATTTTGCAACAGAAAAGAAACTTTGTGTTCCCAACAAGCTAGGTGAAGGACGGCTTTCACACACACTTATCTCTCAGAACTGAGCATGTGGAGAGACGTTCGTTCATCTAGCACAAAGGGAAAGGGTTGCAGGAGAAACTTATACTCTGGTTTCTCAGTCTGTTTCCTAGTGCCGGTTTGAAGTTCCTGCATTTTGCACTGTAAAACCGAGTTGGAGCTAGTACCTCCCCATAAGTATGTATGGAGTGGAGTTTGCAAGTGAAAAGAAACTTTGTGTTCCCAACAAGCTAGGTGAAGGACGGCTTTCACCCACACATATCTCTCAGAATTGAGCATGTGGAGAGACGTTCGTTTATCTAGCACAATGGGAACGGGTTGCAGGAGAAACTATTATTCTGGTTTCTCAGTTAGTTTCCTAGTGCCGGTTAGAAGTTCCTGCAGTTTACACTGTAAAACCGAGTTGGAGCTAGTACCTCCCCATATATATGTATGGAGTGGAGTTTGCAAGTGAAAAGAAACTTTGTGTTCCCAACAAGCTTGGTGAAGGACGGCTTTCACCCACACTTATCTCTCAGAACTGAGCATGTGGAGAGACGTTCGTTCATCTAGCACAAAGGGAACGGGTTGAAGGAGAAACTTTTACTCTGGTTTCTCAGTCTGTTTCCTAGTGCCGGTTTGAAATTCCTGCAGTTTGCAATGTAAAACCGAGTTGGAGCTAGAACCTCCCCATATATATGTATGGAGTGGAATTTGCAAGTGAAAAGAAACTTTGTGTTCCCAACAAGCTAGGTGAGGGACGGCTTTCACCCACACTTATCCCTCGGAACTGAGCATGTGGGAGACGTTCGTTCATATAGCACAAACGGAACGGGTTGCAGGAGAAATTTTACTCTGGATTTTCAGTCTGTTTCCTAGTGCCGGTTTGAAGTTCCTGCAGTTTTCACTGTAAAACCGAGTTGGAGCTTGTACCTCCCCATATATATGTATGGAGTGGAGTTTGCAAATGAAAAGAAACTTTGTGTTCCCAAAAAGCTAGGTGAAGGACGGCTTTCACACACACTTATCTCTCAGAACTGAGCATGTGGAGAGACGTTCGTTCATCTAGCAAAAAGGGAACGCGTTGCAGGGGAAACTTTTACTCTGGTTTCTCAGTCTGTTTCCTAGTGCCGGTTTGAAGTTCCTGCAGTTTTCACTGGAAAACCGAGTTGGAGCTAGTACCTCCCCATATATATGTATTGATTGGAGTTTGCAAGTGAAAAGAAACTTTGTGTTCCCAACAAGCTAGGTGAAGGACGGCTTTCACACACACTTATCTCTCAGAACTGAGCATGTGGAGAGACGTTCGTTCATCTAGCACAAAAGGAACGGGTTGCAGGAGAAACTTTTACTCTGGTTTCTCAGTCTGTTTCCTAGTGCCGGTTTGAAGTTCCTGCAGTTTTCACTGTAAAACCGAGTTGGAGCTAGTACTTCCCCATATATACGTATGGAGTGGATTTTGCAACAGAAAAGAAACTTTGTGTTCCCAACAAGCTAGGTGAAGGACGGCTTTCACACACACTTATCTCTCAGAACTGAGCATGTGGAGAGACGTTCGTTCATCTAGCACAAAGGAAAGGGTTGCAGGAGAAACTTATACTCTGGTTTCTCAGTCTGTTTCCTAGTGCCGGTTTGAAGTTCCTGCATTTTGCACTGTAAAACCGAGTTGGAGCTAGTACCTCCCCATAAGTATGTATGGAGTGGAGTTTGCAAGTGAAAAGAAACTTTGTGTTCCCAACAAGCTAGGTGAAGGACGGCTTTCACCCACACATATCTCTCAGAATTGAGCATGTGGAGAGACGTTCGTTTATCTAGCACAATGGGAACGGGTTGCAGGAGAAACTATTATTCTGGTTTCTCAGTTAGTTTCCTAGTGCCGGTTAGAAGTTCCTGCAGTTTACACTGTAAAACCGAGTTGGAGCTAGTACCTCCCCATATATATGTATGGAGTGGAGTTTGCAAGTGAAAAGAAACTTTGTGTTCCCAACAAGCTTGGTGAAGGACGGCTTTCACCCACACTTATCTCTCGGAACTGAGCATGTGGAGAGACGTTCGTTCATATAGCACAAAGGGAACGGGTTGCAGGAGAAACTTTTACTCTGGATTCTCATTCTGTTTCCTAGTGCCGGTTTGAAGTTCCTGCAGTTTTCACCGTAAAACCGAGTTGGAGCTTGTACCTCCCCATATATATGTATGGAGTGGAGTTTGCAAATGAAAAGAAACTTTGTGTTCCCAACAAGCTAGGTGAAGGACGGCTTTCACACACACTTATCTCTCAGAACTGAGCATGTGGAGAGACGTTCGTTCATCTAGCAAAAAGGGAACGGGTTGCAGAGGAAACTTTTACTCTGGTTTCTCAGTCTGTTTCCTAGTGCCGGTTTGAAGTTCCTGCAGTTTTCACTGGAAAACCGAGTTGGAGCTAGTACCTCCCCATATATATGTATTGATTGGAGTTTGCAAGTGAAAAGAAACTTTGTGTTCCCAACAAGCTAGGTGAAGGACGGCTTCACACACACTTATCTCTCAGAAATGAGCATGTGGAGAGACGTTCGTTCATCTAGCACAAAGGGAACGGGTTGAAGGAGAAACTTTTACTCTGGTTTCTCAGTCTGTTTCCTAGTGCCGGTATGAAATTCCTGCAGTTTGCAATGTAAAACCGAGTTGGAGCTAGTACCTCCCCATATATATGTATGGATTGGAGTTTGCAAGTGAAAAGTAACTTTGTGTTCCCAACAAGCTAGGTGAAGGACGGCTTTCACACACACTTATCTCTCAGAACTGAGCATGTGGAGAGTCGTTCGTTCATCTAGCACAAAAGGAACGGGTTGCAGGAGAAAGTTTTACTCTGGTTTCTCAGTCTGTTTCCTAGTGCTGGTTTGAAGTTCCTGCAGTTTGCACTGTAAAACCGAGTTGGAGCTATTACCTCCCCATATATATGTATGGAGTGGAGTTTGCAAGTGAAAAGAAACTTTGTGTTCCCAACAAGCTAGGTGAGGGACGGCTTTCACCCACACTTATCCCTCGGAACTGAGCATGTGGAGAGACGTTCGTTCATATAGCACAAAGGGAACGGGTTGCAGGAGAAACTTTTACTCTGGATTTTCAGTCTGTTTCCTAGTGCCGGTTTGAAGTTCCTGCAGTTTTCACTGTAAAACCGAGTTGGAGCTTGTACCTCCCCATATATATGTATGGAGTGGAGTTTGCAAATGAAAAGAAACTTTGTGTTCCCAAAAAGCTAGGTGAAGGACGGCTTTCACACACACTTATCTCTCAGAACTGAGCATGTGGAGAGACGTTCGTTCATCTAGCAAAAAGGGAACGGGTTGCAGGGGAAACTTTTACTCTGGTTTCTCAGTCTGTTTCCTAGTGCCGGTTTGAAGTTCCTGCAGTTTTCACTGGAAAACCGAGTTGGAGCTAGTACCTCCCCATATATATGTATTGATTGGAGTTTGCAAGTGAAAAGAAACTTTGTGTTCCCAACAAGCTAGGTGAAGGACGGCTTTCACACACACTTATCTCTCAGAACTGAGAATGTGGAGAGACGTTCGTTCTTCTAGCATAAAGGGAACGGGTTGCAGGAGAAACTTTTACTCTGGATTCTCAGTCTGTTTCCTAGTGCCGGTTTGAAGTTCCTGCAGTTTTCACTGTAAAACCGAGTTGGAGCTAGTACCTCTCCATATAAATGTATGGAGTGGTGTTTGCAAGTAAAAAGAAACTTTGTGTTCCCAACAAGCTATGTGAAGGGCGGCATTCACACACACTTATCTCTCAGAAATGAGCATGTGGAGAGACGTTCGTTCATCTAGCACAAAGGGAACGGGTTGCAGGAGAAACTTTTACTCTGGTTTCTCAGCCTGTTTCCTAGTGCCGGTAAGAAGTTCCTGCAGTTTGCAGTGTAAAACCGAGTTGGAGCTTGTACCTCCCCATATATATGTATGGAGTGGCGTTTGCAAGTGAAAAGAAACTTTGTGTTCCCAACAAGCTAGGTGAAGGACGGCTTTCACCCACACTTATCTCTCAGAACTGAGCATGTGGAGAGACGTTCGTTCATCTAGCACAAAGGGAACGGGTTGAAGGAGAAACTTTTACTCTGGTTCTCAGTCTGTTTCCTAGTGCCGGTTTGAAATTCCTGCAGTTTGCAATGTAAAACCGAGTTGGAGCTAGTACCTCCCCATATATATGTATGGATTGGAGTTTGCAAGTGAAAAGTAACTTTGTGTTCCCCACAAGCTAGGTGAAGGACGGCTTTCACACACACTTATCTCTCAGAAGTGAGCATGTGGAGAGTCGTTCGTTCATCTAGCACAAAAGGAACGGGTTGCAGGAGAAAGTTTTACTCTGGTTTCTCAGTCTGTTTCCTAGTGCTGGTTTGAAGTTCCTGCAGTTTGCACTGTAAAAACGAGTTGGAGCTAGTACCTCCCCATATATATGTACGGAGTGGTGTTTGCAACTGAAAAGAAACTTTGTGTTCCCAACAAGTTAGGTGAAGGACGGCTTTCACCCACACTTATCTCTCAGAATTGAGCATGTGGATAGACGTTCGTTCATCTAGCACAAAGGGAACGGGTTGCAGGAAAAACTTTTACTCTGGTTTCTCAGTGTATTTCCTAGTGCCGGTTTGAAGTTCCTGCAGTTTGCACTGTAAAACCGAGTTGGAGCTAGTACCACCCCATATATATGTATGGAGTGGAGTTTGCAAGAGAAAAGAAACTTTGTGTTCCCAACAAGCTAGGTGAGGGACGGCTTTCACCCACACTTATCCCTCGGAACTGAGCATGTGGAGAGACGTTCGTTCATATAGCACAAAGGGAACGGGTTGCAGGAGAAACTTTTACTCTGGATTTTCAGTCTGTTTCCTAGTACCGGTTTGAAGTTCCTGCAGTTTTCACAGTAAAACCGAGTTGGAGCTTGTACCTCCCCATATATATGTATGGAGTGGAGTTTGCAAATGAAAAGAAACTTTGTGTTCCCAAAAAGCTAGGTGAAGGACGGCTTTCACACACACTTATCTCTCAGAACTGAGCATGTGGAGAGACGTTCGTTCATCTAGCACAAAGGGAACCGGTTGTAGGATAAACTTTTACTCTGGTTTCTCAGTCTGTTTCCTAGTGCCGGTTTGAAGTTCCTGCAGTTTGCACTGTAAAACCGAGTTGGAGCTAGTACTTCCCCATATATACGTATGGAGTGGATTTTGCAACAGAAAAGAAACTTTGTGTTCCCAACAAGCTAGGTGAAAGACGGCTTTCACACACACTTATCTCTCAGAACTGAGCATGTGGAGAGACGTTCGTTCATCTAGCACAAAGGGAAAGGGTTGCAGGAGAAACTTATACTCTGGTTTCTCAGTCTGTTTCCTAGTGCCGGTTTGAAGTTCCTGCATTTTGCACTGTAAAACCGACTTGGAGCTAGTACCTCCCCATAAGTATGTATGGAGTGGAGTTTGCAAGTGAAAAGAAACTTTGTGTTCCCAACAAGCTAGGTGAAGGACGGCTTTCACCCACACATATCTCTCAGAATTGAGCATGTGGAGAGACGTTCGTTTATCTAGCACAATGGGAACGGGTTGCAGGAGAAACTATTATTCTGGTTTCTCAGTTAGTTTCCTAGTGCCGGTTTGAAGTTCCTGCAGTTTACACTGTAAAACCGAGTTGGAGCTAGTACCTCCCCATATATATGTATGGAGTGGAGTTTGCAAGTGAAAAGAAACTTTGTGTTCCCAACAAGCTTGGTGAAGGACGGCTTTCACCCACACTTATCTCTCGGAACTGAGCATGTGGAGAGACGTTCGTTCATATAGCACAAAGGGAACGGGTTGCAGGAGAAACTTTTACTCTGGATTCTCATTCTGTTTCCTAGTGCCGGTTTGAAGTTCCTGCAGTTTTCACCGTAAAACCGAGTTGGAGCTTGTACCTCCCCATATATATGTATGGAGTGGAGTTTGCAAATGAAAAGAAACTTTGTGTTCCCAACAAGCTAGGTGAAGGACGGCTTTCACACACACTTATCTCTCAGAACTGAGCATGTGGAGAGACGTTCGTTCATCTAGCAAAAAGGGAACGGGTTGCAGGGGAAACTTTTACTCTGGTTTCTCAGTCTGTTTCCTAGTGCCGGTTTGAAGTTCCTGCAGTTTTCACTGGAAAACCGAGTTGGAGCTAGTACCTCCCCATATATATGTATTGATTGGAGTTTGCAAGTGAAAAGAAACTTTGTGTTCCCAACAAGCTAGGTGAAGGACGGCTTCACACACACTTATCTCTCAGAACTGAGCATGTGGAGAGACGTTCGTTCATCTAGCACAAAGGGAACGGGTTGAAGGAGAAACTTTTACTCTGGTTTCTCAGTCTGTTTCCTAGTGCCGGTATGAAATTCCTGCAGTTTGCAATGTAAAACCGAGTTGGAGCTAGTACCTCCCCATATATATGTATGGATTGGAGTTTGCAAGTGAAAAGTAACTTTGTGTTCCCAACAAGCTAGGTGAGGGACGGCTTTCACACACACTTATCTCTCAGAACTGAGCATGTGGAGAGTCGTTCGTTCAACTAGCACAAAAGGAACGGGTTGCAGGAGAAAGTTTTACTCTGGTTTCTCAGTCTGTTTCCTAGTGCTGGTTTGAAGTTCCTGCAGTTTGCACTGTAAAAACGAGTTGGAGCTAGTACCTCCCCATATATATGTACGGAGTGGTGTTTGCAACTGAAAAGAAACTTTGTGTTCCCAACAAGCTAGGTGAAGGACGGCTTTCACACACACTTATCTCTCAGAATTGAGCATGTGGAGAGACGTTCGTTCATCTAGCACAAAGGGAACGGGTTGCAGGAAAAACTTTTACTCTGGTATCTCAGTGTATTTCCTAGAGCCGGTTTGAAGTTCCTGCAGTTTGCACTGTAAAACCGAGTTGGAGCTAGTACCTCCCCATATATATGTATGGAGTGGAGTTTGCAAGTGAAAAGAAACTTTGTGTTCCCAACAAGCTAGGTGAGGGACGGCTTTCACCCACACTTATCCCTCGGAACTGAGCATGTGGAGAGACGTTCGTTCATATAGCACAAAAGGAACGGGTTGCAGGAGAAACTTTTACTCTGGATTTTCAGTCTGTTTCCTAGTGCCGGTTTGAAGTTCCTGCAGTTTTCACTGTAAAACCGAGTTGGAGCTTGTACCTCCCCATATATATGTATGGAGTGGAGTTTGCAAATGAAAAGAAACTTTGTGTTCCCAAAAAGCTATGTGAAGGACGGCTTTCACACACACTTATCTCTCAGAACTGAGCATGTGGAGAGAAGTTCGTTCATCTAGCAAAAAGGGAACGGGTTGCAGGGGAAACTTTTACTCTGGTTTCTCAGTCTGTTTCCTAGTGCCGGTTTGAAGTTCCTGCAGTTTTCACTGGAAAACCGAGTTGGACCTAGTACCTCCCCATATATATGTATTGATTGGAGTTTGCAAGTGAAAAGAAACTTTGTGTTCCCAACAAGCTAGGTGAAGGACGGCTTTCACACACACTTATCTCTCAGAACTGAGAATGTGGAGAGACGTTCGTTCTTCTAGCATAAAGGGAACGGGTTGCAGGAGAAACTTTTACTCTGGATTCTCAGTCTGTTTCCTAGTGCCGGTTTGAAGTTCCTGCAGTTTTCACTGTAAAACCGAGTTGGAGCTAGTACCTCTCCATATAAATGTATGGAGTGGTGTTTGCAAGTAAAAAGAAACTTTGTGTTCCCAACAAGCTAGGTGAAGGGCGGCATTCACACACACTTATCTCTCAGAAATGAGCATGTGGAGAGACGTTCGTTCATCTAGCACAAAGGGAACGGGTTGCAGGAGAAACTTTTACTCTGGTTTCTCAGCCTGTTTCCTAGTGCCGGTAAGAAGTTCCTGCAGTTTGCAGTGTAAAACCGAGTTGGAGCTTGTACCTCCCCATATATATGTATGGAGTGGCGTTTGCAAGTGAAAAGAAACTTTGTGTTCCCAACAAGCTAGGTGAAGGACGGCTTTCACCCACACTTATCTCTCAGAACTGAGCATGTGGAGAGACGTTCGTTCATCTAGCACAAAGGGAACGGGTTGAAGGACAAACTTTTACTCTGGTTCTCAGTCTGTTTCCTAGTGCCGGTTTGAAATTCCTGCAGTTTGCAATGTAAAACCGAGTTGGAGCTAGTACCTCCCCATATATATGTATGGATTGGAGTTTGCAAGTGAAAAGTAACTTTGTGTTCCCCACAAGCTAGGTGAAGGACGGCTTTCACACACACTTATCTCTCAGAAGTGAGCATGTGGAGAGTCGTTCGTTCATCTAGCACAAAAGGAACGGGTTGCAGGAGAAAGTTTTACTCTGGTTTCTCAGTCTGTTTCCTAGTGCTGGTTTGAAGTTCCTGCAGTTTGCACTGTAAAAACGAGTTGGAGCTAGTACCTCCCCATATATATGTACGGAGTGGTGTTTGCAACTGAAAAGAAACTTTGTGTTCCCAACAAGCTAGGTGAAGGACGGCTTTCACCCACACTTATCTCTCAGAATTGAGCATGTGGAGAGACGTTCGTTCATCTAGCACAAAGGGAACGGGTGGCAGGAAAAACTTTTACTCTGGTTTCTCAGTGTATTTCCTAGTGCCGGTTTGAAGTTCCTGCAGTTTGCACTGTAAAACAGAGTTGGAGCTAGTACCACCCCATATATATGTATGGAGTGGAGTTTGCAAGAGAAAAGAAACTTTGTGTTCCCAACAAGCTAGGTGAGGGACGGCTTTCACCCACACTTATCCCTCGGAACTGAGCATGTGGAGAGACGTTCGTTCATATAGCACAAAGGGAACGGGTTGCAGGAGAAACTATTACTCTGGATTTTCAGTCTGTTTCCTAGTACCGGTTTGAAGTTCCTGCAGTTTTCACTGTAAAACCGAGTTGGAGCTTGTACCTCCCCATATATATGTATGGAGTGGAGTTTGCAAATGAAAAGAAACTTTGTGTTCCCAAAAAGCTAGGTGAAGGACGGCTTTCACACACACTTATCTCTCAGAACTGAGCATGTGGAGAGACGTTCGTTCATCTAGCACAAAGGGAACCGGTTGTAGGATAAACTTTTACTCTGGTTTCTCAGTCTGTTTCCTAGTGCCGGTTTGAAGTTCCTGCAGTTTGCACTGTAAAATCGAGTTGGAGCTAGTACCTCCCCATATATATGTATGGATTGGAGTTTGCAAGTGAAAAGAAGCTTTGTGTTCCCAACAAGCTAGGTGAAGGACGGCTTTCACACCCACGTATCTCTCAGAACTGAGCATGTGGAGAGACGTTCGTTCATCTAGTAAAAAAGGGAACGGGTTGCAGGGGAAACTTATACTCTGGTTTCCCAGTCTGTTTCCTAGTGCCGGTTTGAAGTTCCTGCAGTTTGCACTGTAAAAACGAGTTCGAGCTAGTACCTCCCCATATATATGTACGGAGTGGTGTTTGCAAGTGAAAAGAAAATTTGTGTTCCCAACAAGCTAGGTGAAGGACGGCTTTCACCCACAATTATCTCTCAGAATTGAGCATGTGGAGAGACGTTCGTTCATCTAGCACAAAGGGAACGGGTTGCAGGAAAAACTTTTACTCTGGTTTCTCAGTCTATTTCCTAGTGCCGGTTTGAAGTTCCTGCAGTTTGCACTGTAAAACCGAGTTGGAGCTAGTACCTCCCCATATATATGTATGGACTGGAGTTTGCAAGTGAAAAGAAACTTTGTGTTCCCAACAAGCTAGGTGAGGGACGGCTTTCACCCACACTTATCCCTCGGAACTGAGCATGTGGAGAGACGTTCGTTCATATAGCACAAAGGGAACGGGTTGCAGGAGAAACTTTTACTCTGGATTCTCAGTCTGTTTCTTAGTGCCGGTTTTAAGTTCCTGCAGTTTTCACTGTAAAACCGAGTTGGAGCTTGTACCTCCGAATATATATGTATGGAGTGGAGTTTGAAACTGAAAAGAAACTTTGTGTTCCCAACAAGCTAGGTGAAGGACGGCTTCAACACACACTTATCTCTCAGAATTGAGCATGAGGAGAGACGTTCGTTCATCTAGCACAAAGGGAACGGGTTGCAGGGGAAACTTTTACTCTGGTTTCTCATTCTGTTTCCTAGTGCTGGTTTGAAGTTCCTGCAGTTTTCACTGTAAAACCGAGTTGGAGCTATTACTTCCCCATATATATGTATGGAGTGGATTTTGCAACAGAAAAGAAACTTTGTGTTCCCAACAAGCTAGGTGAAGGACGGCTTTCACACCCACTTATCTCTCAGAAATGAGCATGTGGAGAGACGTTCGTTCATCTTGTAAAAAAGGGAACGGGTTGCAGGGGAAACTTATACTCTGGTTTCTCAGTCTGTTTCTTAGTGCCGGTTTGAAGTTCCGGCAATTTGCACTGTAAAAACGAGTTCGAGCTAGGACCTCCCCATATATATGTACGGAGTGGTGTTTGCAACTGAAAAGAAACTTTGTGTTCCCAACAAGCTAGGTGAAGGACGGCTTTCACCCACACTTATCTCTCAGAACTGAGCATGTGGAGAGACGTTCGTTCATCTAGCACAAAGGGAACGGGTTGCAGGAAAAACTTTTACTCTGTTTTCTCAGTCTATTTCCTAGTGCCAGTTTGAAGTTCCTGCAGTTTGCACTGTAAAACCCAGTTGGAGCTAGTACCTCCCCATATATATGTATGGTGTGGAGTTTGCAAGTGAATAGAAACTTTGTGTTCCCAACAAGCTAGGTGAGGGACGGCTTTCACACACACTTATCCCTCGGAACTGAGCATGTGGAGAGACGTTCGTTCATATAGCACAAAGGGAACGGGTTGCAGGAGAAACTTTAACTCTGGATTCTCAGTCTGTTTCCTAGTGCCGGTTTGAAGTTCCTGCAGTTTTCACTGTAAAACCGAGTTGGAGCTTGTACCTCCCCATATATATGTATGGAGTGGAGTTTGAAACTGAAAAGAAACTTTGTGTTCCCAACAAGCTAGGTGACGGACGGCTTTCACACACACTTATCTCTCAGAACTGAGCAAGTGGAGAGACGTTCGTTCATGTAGCACAAAGGGAACGGGTTGCAGGATAAACTTTTACTCTGGTTTCTCAGTCTTTTTCCCAGTGCCTGTTTGAAGTTCCTGCATTTTGCACTGTAAAAACCGAGTTGGAGATAGTACCTCCCCATATATATGTATGGAGTGGAGTTTGCAAGTGAAAAGAAACTTTGTGTTCCCAACAAGCTAGGTGAAGCACGGCTTTCACACACACTTATGTCTCAGAACTGAGCATGAGGAGAGACGTTCGTTCATCTAGCACAAAGGGAACGGGTTGCAGGAGAAACTTTTACTTTGGTTTCTCAGTCTGTTTCCTAGTGCCGGGTTGAAGTTCCTGCAGTTTTCACTGTAAAACAGAGTTGGAGCTAGTACCTCCCCATATATATGTATGGAGTGGAGATTGCAACTGAAAATAAACTTTGTGTTCCCAACAAGCTAGGTGAAGGACGGCTTTCACACACACTTATCTCTCAGAACTGAGCAAGTGGAGAGACGTTCGTTCATGTAGCACAAAGGGAACGGGTTGCAGGATAAACTTTTACTCTGGTTTCTCAGTCTTTTTCCTAGTGCCAGTTTGAAGTTCCTGCATTTTGCACTGTAAAAACCGAGTTGGAGATAGTACCTCCCCATATATATGTATGGAGTGGAGTTTGCAAGTGAAAAGAAATTTTGTGTTTCCAACAAGCTAGGTGAAGGACGGCTTTCACACACACTTATCTCTCAGAACTGAGCATGTGGAGAGACGTTCGTTCATCTAGCATAAAGGGAACGGTTTGCAGGATAAACTTTTACTCTGGTTTCTCAGTCTGATTCCTAGTGCTGGTTTGAATTTCCTGCAGTTTGCACTGTAAAACCGAGTGGGAGCTAGTACCTCCCCATATATATGTATGGAGTGGAGTTTGCAAGTGAAAAGAAACTTTGTGTTCCCAACAAGCTAGGTGAAGGACGGCTTTCACACACACTTTTCTCTCAGAACTGAGCATGTGGAGAGACGTTCGTTCATTTAGCACAAAGAGAACGGAATGCAGGAGAAACTTTTACTCTGGTTTCTCAGTCTGTTTCCCAGTGCCGGTTTGAAGTTCCTGCAGTTTTCACTGTAAAACCGAGTTGGAGCTAGTACCTCCCCATATATATGTATGCAGTGGAGTTTGCAAATGAAAAGAAACTTTGTGTTCCCAAAAAGCTAGGTGAAGGACGGCTTTCACACACACTTATCTCTCAGAACTGAGCATGTGGAGAGACGTTCGTTCATCTAGCACAAAGGGAACCGGTTGTAGGATAAACTTTTACTCTGGTTTCTCAGTCTGTTTCCTAGTGCCGGTTTGAAGTTCCTGCAGTTTGCACTGTAAAATTGAGTTGGAGCTAGTACCTCCCCATATATATGTATGGATTGGAGTTTGCAAGTGAAAAGAAGCTTTGTGTTCCCAACAAGCTAGGTGAAGGACGGCTTTCACACCCACTTATCTCTCAGAACTGAGCATGTGGAGAGACGTTCGTTCATCTAGTAAAAAAGGGAACGGGTTGCAGGGGAAACTTATACTCTGGTTTCTCAGTCTGTTTCCTAGTGCCGGTTTGAAGTTCCTGCAGTTTTCACTGTAAAACCGAGTTGGAGCTTGTACCTCCGAATATATATGTATGGAGTGGAGTTTGAAACTGAAAAGAAACTTTGTGTTCCCAACAAGCTAGGTGACGGACGGCTTTCACACACACTTATCTCTCAGAACTGAGCATGAGGAGAGACGTTCGTTCATCTAGCACAAAGGGAACGGGTTGCAGGAGAAACTTTTACTCTGGTTTCTCAGTCTGTTTCCTAGTGCCGGGTTGAAGTTCCTGCAGTTTTCACTGTAAAACCGAGTTGGAGCTAGTACCTCCCCATATATATGTATGGACTGGAGTTTGCAAGTGAAAAGAAACTTTGTGTTCCCAAAAAGCTAGGTGAAGGACGGCTTTCACACACAGTTATCTCTCAGAACTGAGCAAGTGGAGAGACGTTCGTTCATGTAGCACAAAGGGAACAGGTTGCAGGATAAACTTTTACTCTGGTTTCTCAGTCTTTTTACTAGTGCCAGTTTGAAGTTCCTGCATTTTGCACTGTAAAAACCGAGTTGGAGATAGTACCTCCCCATATATATGTATGGAGTGGAGTTTGCAAGTGAAAAGAAACTTTGTGTTCCCAACAAGCTAGGTGAAGCACGGCTTTCACACACACTTATCTCTCAGAACTGAGCATGAGGAGAGACGTTCGTTCATCTAGCACAAAGGGAACGGGTTGCAGGAGAAACTTTTTCTCTGGTTTCTCAGTCTGTTTCCTAGTGCCGGTTTGAAGTTCCTGCAGTTTTCACTGGAAAACCGAGTTGGAGCTAGTACCTCCCCATATATATGTATGGATTGGATTTTGCAAGTGAAAAAATCTTTGTGTTCCCAACAAGCTAGGTGAAGGACGGCTTTCACACACACTTATCTCTCAGAACTGAGCATGTGGAGAGACGTTCGTTCATCTAGCATAAAGGGAACGGGTTGCAGGAGAAACTTTTACTCTGGTTTCTCAGTCTGTTTCCTAGTGCTGTTTTGAAGTTCCTGCAGTTTGCACTGTAAAACCGAGTTGGAGCTAGTACCTCCCCATATATATGTATGGAGTGGAGTTTGCAAGGTAAAAGAAACTTTGTGTTCCCAACAAGCTAGGTGAAGGACGGGTTTCACCCACACTTATCTCTCAGAACTGAGCATGTGGAGAGACGTTCGTTCATCTAGCACAAAGGGAACCGGTTGTAGGATAAACTTTTACTCTGGTTTCTCAGTCTGTTTCCTAGTGCCGGTTTGAAGTTCCTGCAGTTTGCACTGTAAAATTGAGTTGGAGCTAGTACCTCCCCATATATATGTATGGATTGGAGTTTGCAAGTGAAAAGAAGCTTTGTGTTCCCAACAAGCTAGGTGAAGGACGGCATTCACACCCACTTATCTCTCAGAATTGAGCATGTGGAGAGACGTTCGTTCATCTAGTAAAAAAGGGAACGGGTTGCAGGGGAAACTTATACTCTGGTTTCTCAGTCTGTTTCCTAGTGCCGGTTTGAATTTCCTGCAATTTGCACTGTAAAAACGAGTTCGAGCTAGTACCTCCCCATATATATGTACGGAGTGGTGTTTGCAACTGAAAAGAAACTTTGTGTTCCCAACAAGCTAGGTGAAGGACGGCTTTCACCCACACTTATCTCTCAGAATTGAGCATGTGGAGAGACGTTCGTTCATCTAGCACAAAGGGAACGGGTTGCAGGAAAAACTTTTACTCTGGTTTCTCAGTCTATTTCCTAGTTCCGATTTGAACTTCCTGCAGTTTGCACTGTAAAACCGAGTTGGAGCTAGTACCTCCCCATATATATGTATGGAGTGGAGTTTGCAAGTGAAAAGAAACTTTGTGTTCCCAACAAGCTAGGTGAGGGACGGCTTTCACCCACACTTATCCCTCGGAACTGAGCATGTGGAGAGACGTTCGTTCATATAGCACAAAGGGAACGGGTTGCAGGAGAAACTTTTACTCTGGATTCTCAGTCTGTTTCCTAGTGCCGGTTTGAAGTTCCTGCAGTTTTCACTGTAAAACCGAGTTGGAGCTTGTACCTCCGAATATATATGTATGGAGTGGAGTTTGAAACTGAAAAGAAACTTTGTGTTCCCAACAAGCTAGGTGACGGACGGCTTTCACACACACATATCTCTCAGAACTGAGCATGAGGAGAGACGTTCGTTCATCTAGCACAAAGGGAACGGGTTGCTGGAGAAACTTTTACTCTGGTTTCTCAGACTGTTTCCTAGTGCTGGTTTGAAGTTCCTACAGTTTGCACTGTAAAACCGAGTTGGAGCTAGTACCTCCCCATATATATATATGGAGTGGAGTTTGCAAGGTAAAAGAAACTTTGTGTTCCCAACAAGCTAGGTGAAGGACTGGTTTCACCCACACTTATCTCTCAGAACTGAGCATGTGGAGAGACTTTCGTTCATCTAGCACAAAGGGAACCGGTTGTAGGATAAACTTTTACTCTGGTTTCTCAGTCTGTTTCCTAGTGCCGGTTTGAAGTTCCTGCAGTTTGCACTGTAAAATTGAGTTGGAGCTATTACCTCCCCATATATATGTATGGATTGGAGTTTGCAAGTGAAAAGAAGCTTTGTGTTCCCAACAAGCTAGGTGAAGGACGGCTTTCACACCCACTTATCTCTCAGAACTGAGCATGTGGAGAGACGTTCGTTCATCTAGTAAAAAAGGGAACGGGTTGCAGGGGAAACTTATACTCTGGTTTCTCAGTCTGTTTCCTAGTGCCGGTTTGAAGTTCCTGCAATTTGCACTGTAAAAACGAGTTCGAGCTAGTACCTCCCCATATATATGTACGGATTGGTGTTTGCAACTGAAATGAAACTTTGTGTTCCCAAAAAGCTAGGTGAAGGACGGCTTTCACCCACACTTATCTCTCAGAATTGAGCATGAGGAGAGACGTTCGTTCATCTAGCACAAAGGGAACGGGTTGCAGGAAAAACTTTACTCTGGTTTCTCAGTCTATTTCCTAGTGCCGGTTTGAAGTTCCTGCAGTTTTCACTGTAAAACCGAGTTGGAGCTAGTACCTCCCCATATATATGTATGGAGTGGAGTTTGCAAGTGAAAAGAAACTTTGTGTTCCCAACAAGCTAGGTGAGGGACGGCTTTCACCCACACTTATCCCTCGGAACTGAGCATGTGGAGAGACGTTCGTTCATATAGCACAAAGGGAACGGGTTGCAGGAGAAACTTTTACTCTGGATTCTCAGTCTGTTTCCTAGTGCCGGTTTGAAGTTCCTGCAGTTTTCACTGTAAAACCGAGTTGGAGCTTGTACCTCCGAATATATATGTATGGAGTGGAGTTTGAAACTGAAAAGAAACTTTGTGTTCCCAACAAGCTAGGTGACGGACGGCTTTCACACACACATATCTCTCAGAACTGAGCATGAGGAGAGACGTTCGTTCATCTAGCACAAAGGGAACGGGTTGCAGGAGAAACTTTTACTCTGGTTTCTCAGTCTGTTTCCTAGTGCCGGGTTGAAGTTCCTGCAGTTTTCACTGTAAAACCGAGTTGGAGCTAGTACCTCCCCATATATATGTATGGAGTGGAGATTGCAACTGAAAATAAACTTTGTGTTCCCAACAAGCTAGGTGAAGGACGGCTTTCACACACACTTATCTCTCAGAACTGAGCAAGTGGAGAGACGTTCGTTCATGTAGCACAAAGGGAACGGGTTGCAGGTTAAACTTTTACTCTGGTTTCTCAGTCTTTTTCCTAGTGCCAGTTTGAAGTTCCTGCATTTTGCACTGTAAAAACCGAGTTGGAGATAGTACCTCCCCATATATATGAATGGAGTGGAGTTTGCAAGTGAAAAGAAACTTTGTGTTCCCAACAAGCTAGGTGAAGCACGGCTTTCACACACACTTATCTCTCAGAACTGAGCATGAGGAGAGACGTTCGTTCATCTAGCACAAAGGGAACGGGTTGCAGGAGAAACTTTTACTCTGGTTTCTCAGTCTGTTTCCTAGTGCCGGGTTGAAGTTCCTGCAGTTTTCACTGTAAAACCGAGTTGGAGCTAGTACCTCCCCATATATATGTATGGAGTGGAGATTGCAACTGAAAATAAACTTTGTGTTCCCAACAACCTAGGTGAAGGACGGCTTTCACACACACTTATCTCTCAGAACTGAGCAAGTGGAGAGACGTTCGTTCATGTAGCACAAAGGGAACGGGTTGCAGGATAAACTTTTACTCTGGTTTCTCAGTATTTTTCCTAGTGCCAGTTTGAAGTTCCTGCATTTTGCACTGTAAAAACCGAGTTGGAGATAGTACCTCCCCATATATATGTATGGAGTGGAGTTTGCAAGTGAAAAGAAATTTTGTGTTTCCAACAAGCTAGGTGAAGGACGGCTTTCACACACACTTATCTCTCAGAACTTAGCATGTGGAGAGACGTTCGTTCATCTAGCATAAAGGGAACGGGTTGCAGGAGAAACTTTTACTCTGGTTTCTCAGTCTGATTCCTAGTGCTGGTTTGAAGTTCCTGCAGTTTGCACTGTAAAACCGAGTGGGAGCTAGTACCTCCCCATATATATGTATGGAGTGGAGTTTGCAAGTGAAAAGAATCTTTGTGTTCCCAACAAGCTAGGTGAAGGACGGCTTTCACACACACTTATCTCTCAGAACTGAGCATGTGGAGAGACGTTCGTTCATTTAGCACAAAGGGAACGGAATGCAGGAGAAACTTTTACTCTGGTTTCTCAGTCTGTTTCCTAGTGCCGGTTTGAAGTTCCTGCAGTTTTCACTGTAAAACCGAGTTGGAGCTAGTACCTCCCCATATATATGTATGGAGTGGGGTTTGCAAATGAAAAGAAACTTTGTGTTCCCAAAAAGCTAGGTGAAGGACGGCTTTCACACACACTTATCTCTCAGAACTGTGCATGTGGAGAGACGTTCGTTCATCTAGCATAAAGGGAACGGTTTGCAGGAGAAACTTTTACTCTGGTTTCTCAGTCTGTTTCCTAGTGCTGGTTTGAAGTTCCTGCAGTTTGCACTGTAAAACCGAGTTGGAGCTAGTACCTCCCCATATATATGTATGGAGTGGAGTTTGCAATGTAAAAGAAACTTTGTGTTCCCAACAAGCTAGGTGAAGGACGGGTTTCACCCACACTTATCTCTCAGAACTGAGCATGTGGAGAGACGTTCGTTCATCTAGCACAAAGGGAACCGGTTGTAGGATAAACTTTTACTCTGGTTTCTCAGTCTGTTTCCTAGTGCCGGTTTGAAGTTCCTGCAGTTTGCACTGTAAAATTGAGTTGGAGCTAGTACCTCCCCATATATATGTATGGAGTGGAGTTTGCAAGTGAAAAGAAACTTTGTGTTCCCAACAAGCTAGGTGAGGGACGGCTTTCACCCACACTTATCCCTCGGAACTGAGCATGTGGAGAGACGTTCGTTCATATAGCACAAAGGGAACGGGTTGCAGGAGAAACTTTTACTCTGGATTCTCAGTCTGTTTCCTAGTGCCGGTTTGAAGTTCCTGCAGTTTTCACTGTAAAACCGAGTTGGAGCTTGTAACTCCGAATATATATGTATGGAGTGGAGTTTGAAACTGAAAAGAAACTTTGTGTTCCCAACAAGCTAGGTGACGGACGGCTTTCACACACACTTATCTCTCAGAACTGAGCATGAGGAGAGACGTTCGTTCATCTAGCACAAAGGGAACGGGTTGCAGGAGAAACTTTTACTCTGGTTTCTCAGTCTGTTTCCTAGTGCCGGGTTGAAGTTCCTGCAGTTTTCACTGTAAAACCGAGTTGGAGCTAGTACCTCCCCATATATATGTATGGAGTGGAGATTGCAACTGAAAATAAACTTTGTGTTCCCAACAAGCTAGGTGAAGGACGGCTTTCACACACACTTATCTCTCAGAACTGAGCATGTGGAGAGACGTTCGTTCATCTAGCATAAAGGGAACGGGTTGCAGGAGAAACTTTTACTCTGGTTTCTCAGTCTGTTTCCTAGTGCTGTTTTGAAGTTCCTGCAGTTTGCACTGTAAAACCGAGTTGGAGCTAGTACCTCCCCATATATATGTATGGAGTGGAGTTTGCAAGGTAAAAGAAACTTTGTGTTCCCAACAAGCTAGGTGAAGGACGGGTTTCACCCACACTTATCTCTCAGAACTGAGCATGTGGAGAGACGTTCGTTCATCTAGCACAAAGGGAACCGGTTGTAGGATAAACTTTTACTCTGGTTTCTCAGTCTGTTTCCTAGTGCCGGTTTGAAGTTCCTGCAGTTTGCACTGTAAAATTGAGTTGGAGCTAGTACCTCCCCATATATATGTATGGATTGGAGTTTGCAAGTGAAAAGAAGCTTTGTGTTCCCAACAAGCTAGGTGAAGGACGGCATTCACACCCACTTATCTCTCAGAACTGAGCATGTGGAGAGACGTTCGTTCATCTAGTAAAAAAGGGAACGGGTTGCAGGGGAAACTTATACTCTGGTTTCTCAGTCTGTTTCCTAGTGCCGGTTTGAAGTTCCTGCAATTTGCACTGTAAAAACGAGTTCGAGCTAGTACCTCCCCATATATATGTACGGAGTGGTGTTTGCAACTGAAAAGAAACTTTGTGTTCCCAACAAGCTAGGTGAAGGACGGCTTTCACCCACACTTATCTCTCAGAATTGAGCATGTGGAGAGACGTTCGTTCATCTAGCACAAAGGGAACGGGTTGCAGGAAAAACTTTTACTCTGGTTTCTCAGTCTATTTCCTAGTTCCGATTTGAACTTCCTGCAGTTTGCACTGTAAAACCGAGTTGGAGCTAGTACCTCCCCATATATATGTATGGAGTGGAGTTTGCTAGTGAAAAGAAACTTTGTGTTCCCAACAAGCTAGGTGAGGGACGGCTTTCACCCACACTTATCCCTCGGAACTGAGCATGTGGAGAGACGTTCGTTCATATAGCACAAAGGGAACGGGTTGCAGGAGAAACTTTTACTCTGGATTCTCAGTCTGTTTCCTAGTGCCGGTTTGAAGTTCCTGCAGTTTTCACTGTAAAACCGAGTTGGAGCTTGTACCTCCGAATATATATGTATGGAGTGGAGTTTGAAACTGAAAAGAAACTTTGTGTTCCCAACAAGCTAGGTGACGGACGGCTTTCACACACACATATCTCTCAGAACTGAGCATGAGGAGAGACGTTCTTTCATCTAGCACAAAGGGAACGGGTTGCTGGAGAAACTTTTACTCTGGTTTCTCAGTCTGTTTCCTAGTGCTGGTTTGAAGTTCCTACAGTTTGCACTGTAAAACCGAGTTGGAGCTAGTACCTCCCCATATATATGTATGGAGTTGAGTTTGCAAGGTAAAAGAAACTTTGTATTCCCAACAAGCTAGGTGAAGGACGGGTTTCACCCACACTTATCTCTCAGAACTGAGCATGTGGAGAGACGTTCGTTCATCTAGCACAAAGGGAACCGGTTGTAGGATAAACTTTTACTCTGGTTTCTCAGTCTGTTTCCTAGTGTCGGTTTGAAGTTCCTGCAGTTTGTACTGTAAAATTGAGTTGGAGCTATTACCTCCCCATATATATGTATGGATTGGAGTTTGCAAGTGAAAAGAAGCTTTGTGTTCCCAACAAGCTAGGTGAAGGACGGCTTTCACACCCACTTATCTCTCAGAACTGAGCATGTGGAGAGACGTTCGTTCATCTAGTAAAAAAGGGAACGGGTTGCAGGGGAAACTTATACTCTGGTTTCTCAGTCTGTTTCCTAGTGCCGGTTTGAAGTTCCTGCAATTTGCACTGTAAAAACGAGTTCGAGCTAGTACCTCCCCATATATATGTACGGATTGGTGTTTGCAACTGAAATGAAACTTTGTGTTCCCAACAAGCTAGGTGAAGGACGGCTTTCACCCACACTTATCTCTCAGAATTGAGCATGAGGAGAGACGTTCGTTCATCTAGCACAAAGGGAACGGGTTGCAGGAAAAACTTTACTCTGGTTTCTCAGTCTATTTCCTAGTGCCGGTTTGAAGTTCCTGCAGTTTTCACTGTAAAACCGAGTTGGAGCTAGTACCTCCCCATATATATGTATGGAGTGGAGTTTGCAAGTGAAAAGAAACTTTGTGTTCCCAACAAGCTAGGTGAGGGACGGCTTTCACCCACACTTATCCCTCGGAACTGAGCATGTGGAGAGACGTTCGTTCATATAGCACAAAGGGAACGGGTTGCAGGAGAAACTTTTACTCTGGATTCTCAGTCTGTTTCCTAGTGCCGGTTTGAAGTTCCTGCAGTTTTCACTGTAAAACCGAGTTGGAGCTTGTACCTCCGAATATATATGTATGGAGTGGAGTTTGAAACTGAAAAGAAACTTTGTGTTCCCAACAAGCTAGGTGACGGACGGCTTTCACACACACATATCTCTCAGAACTGAGCATGAGGAGAGACGTTCGTTCATCTAGCACAAAGGGAACGGGTTGCAGGAGAAACTTTTACTCTGGTTTCTCAGTCTGTTTCCTAGTGCCGGGTTGAAGTTCCTGCAGTTTTCACTGTAAAACCGAGTTGGAGCTAGTACCTCCCCATATATATGTATGGAGTGGAGATTGCAACTGAAAATAAACTTTGTGTTCCCAACAAGCTAGGTGAAGGACGGCTTTCACCCACACTTATCTCTCAGAACTGAGCATGTGGAGAGACGTTCGTTCATGTAGCACAAAGGGAACGGGTTGCAGGTTAAACTTTTACTCTGGTTTCTCAGTCTTTTTCCTAGTGCCAGTTTGAATTAACTGCATTTTGCACTGTAAAAACCGAGTTGGAGATAGTACCTCCCCATATATATGAATGGAGTGGAGTTTGCAATTGAAAAGAAACTTTGTGTTCCCAACAAGCTAGGTGAAGTACGGCTTTCACACACACTTATCTCTCAGAACTGAGCATGTGGAGAGACGTTCGTTCATCTAGCATAAAGGGAACGGGTTGCAGGAGAAACTTTTACTCTGGTTTCTCAGTCTGATTCCTAGTGCTGGTTTGAAGTTCCTGCAGTTTGCACTGTAAAACCGAGTGGGAGCTAGTACCTCCCCATATATATGTATGGAGTGGAGTTTGCAAGTGAAAAGAATCTTTGTGTTCCCAACAAGTTAGGTGAAGGACGGCTTTCACACACACTTATCTCTCAGAACTGAGCATGTGGAGAGACGTTCGTTCATTTAGCACAAAGGGAACGGAATGCAGGAGAAACTTTTACTCTGGTTTCTCAGTCTGTTTCCTAGTGCCGGTTTGAAGTTCCTGCAGTTTGCACTGTAAAACCGAGTTGGAGCTAGTACCTCCCCATATATATGTATGGATTGGAGTTTGCAAATGAAAAGAAACTATGTGTTCCCAAAAAGCTAGGTGAAGGACGGCTTTCACACACACTTATCTCTCAGAACTGAGCATGTGGAGAGACGTTCGTTCATCTAGCAAAAAAGGAACGGGTTGCAGGGGAAACTTTTACTCTGGTTTCTCAGTCTGTTTCCTAGTGCCGGTTTGAAGTTCCTGCAGTTTTCACTGGAAAACCGAGTTGGAGCTAGTACCTCCCCATATATATGTATGGATTGGAGTTTGCAAGTGAAAAGAAACTTTGTGTTCCCAACAAGCTAGGTGAAGGACGGCTTTCACACACACTTATCTCTCAGAACTGAGCATGTGGAGAGAAGTTCGTTCATCTAGCATAATGGGAACGGGTTGCAGGAGAAACTTTTACTCTGGTTTCTCAGTCTGTTTCCTAGTGCTGGTTTGAAGTTCCTGCAGTTTTCACTGTAAAACCGAGTTGGAGCTAGTACCTCCCCATATATATGTATGGAGTGGAGTTTGCAAGGTAAAAGAAACTTTGTGTTCCCAACAAGCTAGGTGAAGGACGGCTTTAACACACACTTATCTCTCAGAACTGAGCATGTGGAGAGACGTTCGTTCATCTAGCACAAAAGGAACGGGTTCCAGGAGAAACTTTTACTCTGGTTTCTCAGTCTGTTTCCTAGTGCCGGTTTGAAGTTCCTGCAGTTTTCACTGTAAAACCGAGTTGGAGCTAGGACTTCCCCATATATATGTATGGAGTGGATTTTGCAACAGAAAAGAAACTTTGTGTTCCCAACAAGCTAGGTGAAGGACGGCTTTCACACACACTTATCTCTCAGTACTGAGCATGTGGAGAGACGTTCGTTCATCTAGCAAAAAATGGAACGGATTGCAGGGGAAACTTTTACTCTGGTTTCTCAGTCTGTTTCCTAGTGCCGGTTTGAAGTTCCTGCAGTTTGCACTGTAAAACAGTGTTGGAGCTAGAACCTCCCCATATATATGTACGGAGTGGAGTTTGCAACTGAAAAGAAACTTTGTGTTCCCAACAAGCTAGGTGAAGGACGGCTTTCACACACACTTTTCTCTCAGAACTGAGCATGTGGAGAGAGATTCGTTCATCTAGCACAAAGGGAAAGGGTTGCAGGGGAAACTTTTACTCTGGTTTCTCAGTCTGATTCCTTGTGCTGGTTTGAAGTTCCTGCAGTTTGCACTGGAAAACCGAGTTGGAGCTAGTACCTCCCCATATATATGTATGGAGTGGAATTTGCAAGTGAAAAGAAACTTTGTGTTCCCAACAAGCTAGGTGAAGGACGGCTTTCACACACACTTATCTCTCAGAACTGAGCATGTGGAGAGACGTTCGTTCATTTAGCACAAATGGAACGGAATGCAGGAGAAACTTTTACTCTGGTTTCTCAGTCTGTTTCCTAGTGCCGGTTTGAAGTTCCTGCAGTTTTCACTGTAAAACCTAGTTGGAGCTTGTACCTCCCCATATATATGTATGGAGTGGAGTTTGCAAATGAAAAGAAACTTTGTGTTCCCAAAAAGCTAGGTGAAGGACGGCTTTCACACACACTTATCTCTCAGAACTGAGCATGTGGAGAGACGTTCGTTCATCTAGAAAAATGGAACGGGTTGCAGGGGAAACTTTTACTCTGGTTTCTCAGTCTGTTTCCTAGTGCCGGTTTGAAATTCCTGCAGTTTTCACTGTAAAACCGAGTTGGAGCTAGTACTTCCCCATATATATGTATGGAGTGGATTTTGCAATAGAAAAGAAACTTTGTGTTCCCAACAAGCTAGGTTAAGGACGGCTTTCACACACACTTATCTCTCAGAAATGAGCATGTGGAGAGACGTTCGTTCATCTAGCAAAAAAGGGAACGGGTTGCAGGGGAAACTTTTACTCTGGTTTCTCAGTCTGTTTCCTAGTGCCGGTTTGAAGTTCCTGCAGTTTGCACTGTAAAACCGTGTTGGAGCTTGAACCTCCCCATATATATGTACGGAGTGGAGTTTGCAACTGAAAAGAAACTTTGTGTTCCCAACAAGGTAGGTGAAGGACAGCTTTCACACACACTTATCTCTCAGAACTGAGCATGTGGAGAGACGTTCGTTCATCTAGCATAAAGGGAACGGGTTGCAGGAGAAACTTTTACTCTGGTTTCTCAGTCTGATTCCAAGTGCTGGTTTGAAGTTCCTGCAGTTTGCACTGTAAAACAGAGTGGGAGCTAGTACCTCCCCATATATATGTATGGAGTGGAGTTTGCAAGTGAAAAGAAACTTTGTGTTCCCAACAAGCTAGGTGAAGGACGGCTTTCACACACACTTATCTCTCAGAACTGAGCATGTGGAGAGACGTTCGTTCATCTAGCACAAAGGGAAAGGGTTGCAGGGAAAACTTTTACTCTGGTTTCTCAGTCTATTTCCTAGTGCCGGTTTGAAGTTCCTGCAGTTTGCACTGTAAAACCGAGTTGGAGCTAGTACCTCCCCATATATATGTATGGAGTGGAGTTTGCAAGTGAAAAGAAACTTTGTGTTCCCAACAAGCTAGGTGAAGGACGGCTTTCACACACACTTATCTCTCAGAACTGAGAAAGTGGAGAGACGTTCGTTCATGTAGCACAAAGGGAACGGGTTGCAGGATAAACTTTTACTCTGGTTTCTCAGTCTTTTTCCTTGTGCCAGTTTGAAGTTCCTGCATTTTGCACTGTAAAAACCTAGTTGGAGATAGTACCTCCCCATATATATGTATGGAGTGGAGTTTGAAACTGAAAAGAAACTTTGAGTTCCCAACAAGCTAGGTGAAGGACGGCTTTCACTCACACTTATCTCTCAGAACTGAGCATGTGGAGAGACGTTCGTTCATTTAGCACAAAGGGAACGGATTGCAGGAGAAACTTTTACTCTGGATTCTCAGTCTGTTTCCTAGTGCCGGTTTGAAGTTCCTGCAGTTTTTACTGTAAAACCGAGTTGGAGCTAGTACCTCCCCATATATATGTATGGAGTGGAGTTTGCAAATGAAAAGAAACTTTGTGTTCCCAAAAAGCTAGGTGAAGGACGGCTTGCACACACACTTATCTCTCAGAACTGAGCATGTGGAGAGACGTTCGTTCATCTAGCAAAAAGGGAACGGTTTGCAGGGGAAACTTTACTCTGGTTTCTCAGTCTGTTTCCTAGTGCCGGTTTGAAGTTCCTGCAGTTTTCACTGGAAAACCGAGTTGGAGCTAGTACCTCCCCATATATATGTATGGATTGGAGTTTGCAAGTGAAAAGAAACTTTGTGTTCCCAACAAGCTAGGTGAAGGACGGCTTTCACACACACTTATCTTTCAGAACTGAGCATGTGGAGAGACGTTCGTTCATCTAGCATAAAGGGAACGGGTTGCAGGAGAAACTTTTACTCTGGTTTCTCAGTCTGTTTCCTAGTGCTGGTTTGAAGTTCCTGCAGTTTGCACTGTAAAATTGAGTTGGAGCTAGTACCTCCCCATATATATGTATGGATTGGAGTTTGCAAGTGAAAAGAAGCTTTGTGTTCCCAACAAGCTAGGTGAAGGACGGTTTTAACACACACTTATCTCTCAGAACTGAGCATGTGGAGAGACGTTCGTTCATCTAGCACAAAAGGAACGGGTTGCAGGAGAAACTTTTACTCTGGTTTCTCAGTCTGTTTCCTAGTGCCGGTTTGAAATTCCTGCAGTTTGCACTGTAAAACAGTGTTGGAGCTAGAACCTCCCCATATATAAGTATGGAGTGGAGTTTGCAACTGAAAAGAAACTTTGTGTTCCCAACAAGCTAGGTGAAGGACGGCTTTCACACACACTTATCTCTCAGAACTGAGCATGTGGAGAGACGTTCGTTCATTTAGCACAAAGGGAACGGAATGCAGGAGAAACTTTTACTCTGGTTTCTCAGTCTGTTTCCTAGTGCCGGTTTGAAGTTCCTGCAGTTTTCACTGGAAAACCGAGTTGGAGCTAGTACCTCCCCATATATATGTATGGATTGGAGTTTGCAAGTGAAATGAAGCTTTGTGTTCCCAACAAGCTAGGTGAAGGACGGCTTTAACACACACTTATCTCTCAGAACTGAGCATGTGGAGAGACGTTCGTTCATCTAGCACAAAAGGAACGGGTTGCAGGAGAAAATTTTACTCTGGTTTCTCAGTCTGTTTCCTAGTGCCGGTTTGAAGTTCCTGCAGTTTGCACTGTAAAACCGAGTTGGAGCTAGTACTTCCCCATATATATGTATGGAGTGGATTTTGCAACAGAAAAGAAACTTTGTGTTCCCAACAATCTAGGTGAGGGACGGCTTTCACCCACACTTATCCCTCGGAACAGAGCATGTGGAGAGACGTTCGTTCATATAGCACAAAGGGAACGGGTTGCAGGAGAAACTTTTACTCTGGATTCTCAGTCTGTTTCCTAGTGCCGGTTTGAAGTTCCTGCAGTTTTCACAGTAAAACCGAGTTGGAGCTTGTACCTCACAATATATATGTATGGAGTGGAGTTTGAAACTGAAAAGAAACTTTGTGTTCCCAACAAGCTAGGTGAAGGACGGCTATCACACTCACTTATCTCTCAGAACTGAGCATTTGGAGAGACGTTCGTTCATCTAGCACAAAGGGAACGGGTTGCAGGGGAAACTTTTACTCTGGTTTCTCAGTCTGTTTCCTAGTGCCGGTTTGAAGCTCCTGCAGTTTTCACTGGAAAACCGAGTTGGAGCTAGTACCTCCCCATATATATGTATGGATTGGAGTTTGCAAGTGAAAAGAAACTTTGTGTTCCCAACAAGCTAGGTGAAGGACGGCTTTAACACACACTTATCCCTCAGAACTGAGCATGTGGAGAGACGTTCGTTCATCTAGCACAAAAGGAACGGGTTGCAGGAGAAACTTTTACTCTGGTTTCTCAGTCTGTTTCCTAGTGCCGGTTTGAAGTTCCTGCAGTTTGCACTGTAAAACAGTGTTGGAGCTAGAACCTCCCCATATATATGTACGGATTGGAGTTTGCAACTGAAAAGAAACTTTGTGTTCCCAACAAGCTAGGTGAAGGACGGCTTTCACACACACTTTTCTCTCAGAACTGAGCATGTGGAGAGACGTTCGTTCATCTAGCACAAAGGGAAAGGGTTGCAGGGGAAACTTTTACTCTGGTTTCTCAGTCTGATTCCTTGTGCTGGTTTGAAGTTCCTGCAGTTTGCACTGTAAAACCGAGTTGGAGCTAGTACCTACCCATATATATGTATGGAGTGGAGTTTGCAAGTGAAAAGAAACTTTGTGTTCCCAACAAGCTAGGTGAAGGACGGCTTTCACACATATTATCTCTCAGAACTGAGCATGTGGAGAGACGTTCGTTCATTTAGCACAAATGGAACGGAATGCAGGAGAAACTTTTACTCTGGTTTCTCAGTCTGTTTCCTAGTGCCGGTATGAAGTTCCTGCAGTTTTCACTGTAAAACCTAGTTGGAGCTTGTACCTCCCCATATATATGTATGGAGTGGAGTTTGCAAATGAAAAGAAACTTGGTGTTCCCAAAAAGCTAGGTGAAGGACGGCTTTCACACACACTTATCTCTCAGAACTGAGCATGTGGAGAGACGTTCGTTCATCTAGAAAAATGGAACGGGTTGCAGGGGAAACTTTTACTCTGGTTTCTCACTCTGTTTCCTAGTGCCGGTTTGAAGTTCCTGCAGTTTTCACTGGAAAACCGAGTTGGAGCTAGTACCTCCCCATATATATGTATGGAGTGGAGTTTGCAAGGTAAAAGAAACTTTGTGTTCCCAACAAGCTAGGTGAAGGACGGGTTTCACCCACACTTATCTCTCAGAACTGAGCTTGTGGAGAGACGTTCGTTCATCTAGAACAAAGGGAACCGGTTGTAGGATAAACTTTTACTCTGGTTTCTCAGTCTGTTTCCTAGTGCCGGTTTGAAGTTCCTGCAGTTTGCACTGTAAAATCGAGTTGGAGCTAGTACCTCCCCATATATATGTATGGATTGGAGTTTGCAAGTGAAAAGAAGCTTTGTGTTCCCAACAAGCTAGGTGAAGGACGGCTTTAACACACACTTATCTCTCAGAACTGAGCATGTGGAGAGACGTTCGTTCATCTAGCACAAAAGGAACGGGTTGCAGGAGAAACTTTTACTCTGGTTTCTCAGTCTGTTTCCTAGTGCCGGTTTGAAGTTCCTGCAGTTTTCACTGTAAAACCGAGTTGGAGCTAGTACTTCCCCATATATATGTATGGAGTGGATTTTGCAACAGAAAAGAAACTTTGTGTTCCCAACAAGCTAGGTGAAGGACGGCTTTCACACACACTTATCTCTCAGAACTGAGCATGTGGAGAGACGTTCGTTCATCTAGCAAAAAAGGGAACGGGTTGCAGGAGAAACTTTTACTCTGGATTCTCAGTCTGTTTCCTAGTGCCGGTTTGAAGTTCCTGCAGTTTTCACTGTAAAACCGAGTTGGAGCTTGTACCTCCCAATATATATGTATGGAGTGGAGTTTGAAACTGAAAAGAAACTTTGTGTTCCCAACAAGCTAGGTGAAGGACGGCTTTCACACACACTGATCTCTCAGTACTGAGCATGAGGAGAGACGTTCGTTCATCTAGCACAAAGGGAACAGGTTTCAGGATAAACTTTTACTCTGGTTTCTCAGTCTTTTTCCTTGTGCCGGTTTGAAGTTCATGCATTTTGCACTGTAAAAACCGAGTTGGAGATAGTACCTCCCCATATATATGTATGGAGTGGAGTTTGAAACTGAAAAGAAACTTTGAGTTCCCAACAAGCTAGGTGAAGGACGGCTTTCACTCACACTTATCTCTCAGAACTTAGCATGTGAAGAGACGTTCGTTCATCTAGCACAAAGGGAACGGGTTGCACGAGAAACTTTTACTCTGGTTTCTCCGTCTGTTTCCTAGTGCCGGGTTGAAGTTCCTGCAATTTTCACTGTAAAACCGAGTTGGAGCTAGTACCTCCCCATATATATGTATGGATTGGAGATTGCAACTGAAAATAAACTTTGTGTTCCCAACAAGCTAGGTGAAGGACGGCTTTCACACACACTTATCTCTCAGAACTGAGCAAGTTGAGAGACGTTCGTTCATCTAGCACAAAGGGAACGGGTTTCAGGATAAACTTTTACTCTGGTTTCTCAGTCTTTTTCCTAGTGCCAGTTTGAAGTTCCTGCAATTTGCACTGTAAAAACCGAGTTGGAGATAGTACCTCCCCATATATATGTATGGAGTGGAGTTTGAAACTGAAAAGAAACTTTGAGTTCCCAACAAGCTAGGTGAAGGACGGCTTTCACTCACACTTATCTCTCAGAATTTAGCATGTGAAGAGAGGTTCGTTCATCTAGCACAAAGGTAACGGGTTGCACGAGAAACTTTTACTCTGGTTTCTCCGTCTGTTTCCTAGTGCCGGTTTGAAGTTCCTGCATTTTGCACTGTAAAACCGAGTTGGAGCTAGTACCTCCCCATATAAATGTATGGAGTGGTGTTTGCAAGTAAAAAGAAACTTTGTGTTCCCAACAAGCTAGGTGAAGGACGACATTCACACACACTTATCTCTCAGAAATGAGCATGTGGAGAGACGTTCGTTCATCTAGCACAAAGGGAACGGGTTGCAGGAGAAACTTTTACTCTGGTTTCTCAACCTGTTTCCTAGTGCCGGTTAGAAGTTCCTGCAATTTGCAGTGTAAAACCGAGTTGGAGATAGTACCTCCCCATATATATGTATGGAGTGGCGTTTGCAAGTGAAAAGAAACTTTGTGTTCCCAACAAGCTAGGTGAAGGACGGCTTTCACCCACACTTATCTCTCAGAACTGAGCATGTGGAGAGACGTTCGTTCATCTAGCACAAAGGGAACGGTTTGAAGGAGAAACTTTTACTCAAGTTTCTCAGTCTGTTTCCTAGTGCCGCTTTGAAATTCCTGCAGTTTGCACTGTAAAGCCGAGTTGGAGCTAGTACCTCCCCATATATATGTATGGATTGGAGTTTGCAAGTGAAAAGTAACTTTGTGTTCCCAACAAGCTAGGTGAAGGATGGCTTTCACACACACTTATCTCTCAGAACTGAGCATGTGGAGAGACGTTCGTTCATCTAGCACAAAAGGAACGGGTTGCAGGAGAAAGTTTTACTCTGGTTTCTCAGTCTGTTTCCTAGTGCTGGTTTGAAGTTCCTGCAGTTTTCACTGTAAAATCGAGTTGGAGCTAGTACTTCCCCATATATATGTATGGAGTGGATTTTGCAACAGAAAAGAAACTTTGTGTTCCCAACAAGCTAGGTGAAGGACGGCTTTCACACCCACGTATCTCTCAGAACTGAGCATGTGGAGAGACGTTCGTTCATCTAGTAAAAAAGGGAACGGGTTGCAGGGGAAACTTATACTCTGGTTTCCCAGTCTGTTTCCTAGTGCCGGTTTGAAGTTCCTGCAGTTTGCACTGTAAAAACGAGTTCGAGCTAGTACCTCCCCATATATATGTACGGAGTGGTGTTTGCAAGTGAAAAGAAAATTTGTGTTCCCAACAAGCTAGGTGAAGGACGGCTTTCACCCACAATTATCTCTCAGAATTGAGCATGTGGAGAGACGTTCGTTCATCTAGCACAAAGGGAACGGGTTGCAGGAAAAACTTTTACTCTGGTTTCTCAGTCTATTTCCTAGTGCCGGTTTGAAGTTCCTGCAGTTTGCACTGTAAAACCGAGTTGGAGCTAGTACCTCCCCATATATATGTATGGACTGGAGTTTGCAAGTGAAAAGAAACTTTGTGTTCCCAACAAGCTAGGTGAGGGACGGCTTTCACCCACACTTATCCCTCGGAACTGAGCATGTGGAGAGACGTTCGTTCATATAGCACAAAGGGAACGGGTTGCAGGAGAAACTTTTACTCTGGATTCTCAGCCTGTTTCTTAGTGCCGGTTTTAAGTTCCTGCAGTTTTCACTGTAAAACCGAGTTGGAGCTTGTACCTCCGAATATATATGTATGGAGTGGAGTTTGAAACTGAAAAGAAACTTTGTGTTCCCAACAAGCTAGGTGAAGGACGGCTTCAACACACACTTATCTCTCAGAATTGAGCATGAGGAGAGACGTTCGTTCATCTAGCACAAAGGGAACGGATTGCAGGGGAAACTTTTACTCTGGTTTCTCATTCTGTTTCCTAGTGCTGGTTTGAAGTTCCTGCAGTTTTCACTGTAAAACCGAGTTGGAGCTATTACTTCCCCATATATATGTATGGAGTGGATTTTGCAACAGAAAAGAAACTTTGTGTTCCCAACAAGCTAGGTGAAGGACGGCTTTCACACCCACTTATCTCTCAGAAATGAGCATGTGGAGAGACGTTCGTTCATCTTGTAAAAAAGGGAACGGGTTGCAGGGGAAACTTATACTCTGGTTTCTCAGTCTGTTTCTTAGTGCCGGTTTGAAGTTCCGGCAATTTGCACTGTAAAAACGAGTTCGAGCTAGGACCTCCCCATATATATGTACGGAGTGGTGTTTGCAACTGAAAAGAAACTTTGTGTTCCCAACAAGCTAGGTGAAGGACGGCTTTCACCCACACTTATCTCTCAGAATTGAGCATGTGGAGAGACGTTCGTTCATCTAGCACAAAGGGAACGGGTTGCAGGAAAAACTTTTACTCTGTTTTCTCAGTCTATTTCCTAGTGCCAGTTTGAAGTTCCTGCAGTTTGCACTGTAAAACCCAGTTGGAGCTAGTACCTCCCCATATATATGTATGGTGTGGAGTTTGCAAGTGAAAAGAAACTTTGTGTTCCCAACAAGCTAGGTGAGGGACGGCTTTCACACACACTTATCCCTCGGAACTGAGCATGTGGAGAGACGTTCGTTCATATAGCACAAAGGGAACGGGTTGCAGGAGAAACTTTAACTCTGGATTCTCAGTCTGTTTCCTAGTGCCGGTTTGAAGTTCCTGCAGTTTTCACTGTAAAACCGAGTTGGAGCTTGTACCTCCGAATATATATGTATGGAGTGGAGTTTGAAACTGAAAAGAAACTTTGTGTTCCCAACAAGCTAGGTGACGGACGGCTTTCACACACACTTATCTCTCAGAACTGAGCAAGTGGAGAGACGTTCGTTCATGTAGCACAAAGGGAACGGGTTGCAGGATAAACTTTTACTCTGGTTTCTCAGTCTTTTTCCCAGTGCCTGTTTGAAGTTCCTGCATTTTGCACTGTAAAAACCGAGTTGGAGATAGTACCTCCCCATATATATGTATGGAGTGGAGTTTGCAAGTGAAAAGAAACTTTGTGTTCCCAACAAGCTAGGTGAAGCACGGCTTTCACACACACTTATGTCTCAGAACTGAGCATGAGGAGAGACGTTCGTTCATCTAGCACAAAGGGAACGGGTTGCAGGAGAAACTTTTACTTTGGTTTCTCAGTCTGTTTCCTAGTGCCGGGTTGAAGTTCCTGCAGTTTTCACTGTAAAACAGAGTTGGAGCTAGTACCTCCCCATATATATGTATGGAGTGGAGATTGCAACTGAAAATAAACTTTGTGTTCCCAACAAGCTAGGTGAAGGACGGCTTTCACACACACTTATCTCTCAGAACTGAGCAAGTGGAGAGAAGTTCGTTCATGTAGCACAAAGGGAACGGGTTGCAGGATAAACTTTTACTCTGGTTTCTCAGTCTTTTTCCTAGTGCCAGTTTGAAGTTCCTGCATTTTGCACTGTAAAAACCGAGTTGGAGATAGTACCTCCCCATATATATGTATGGAGTGGAGTTTGCAAGTGAAAAGAAATTTTGTGTTTCCAACAAGCTAGGTGAAGGACGGCTTTCACACACACTTATCTCTCAGAACTGAGCATGTGGAGAGACGTTCGTTCATCTAGCATAAAGGGAACGGTTTGCAGGATAAACTTTTACTCTGGTTTCTCAGTCTGATTCCTAGTGCTGGTTTGAATTTCCTGCAGTTTGCACTGTAAAACCGAGTGGGAGCTAGTACCTCCCCATATATATGTATGGAGTGGAGTTTGCAAGTGAAAAGAAACTTTGTGTTCCCAACAAGCTAGGTGAAGGACGGCTTTCACACACACTTTTCTCTCAGTACTGAGCATGTGGAGAGACGTTCGTTCATTTAGCACAAAGAGAACGGAATGCAGGAGAAACTTTTACTCTGGTTTCTCAGTCTGTTTCCCAGTGCCGGTTTGAAGTTCCTGCAGTTTTCACTGTAAAACCGAGTTGGAGCTAGTACCTCCCCATATATATGTATGCAGTGGAGTTTGCAAATGAAAAGAAACTTTGTGTTCCCAAAAAGCTAGGTGAAGGACGGCTTTCACACACACTTATCTCTCGGAACTGAGCATGTGGAGAGACGTTCGTTCATCTAGCACAAAGGGAACCGGTTGTAGGATAAACTTTTACTCTGGTTTCTCAGTCTGTTTCCTAGTGCCGGTTTGAAGTTCCTGCAGTTTGCACTGTAAAATTGAGTTGGAGCTAGTACCTCCCCATATATATGTATGGATTGGAGTTTGCAAGTGAAAAGAAGCTTTGTGTTCCCAACAAGCTAGGTGAAGGACGGCTTTCACACCCACTTATCTCTCAGAACTGAGCATGTGGAGAGACGTTCGTTCATCTAGTAAAAAAGGGAACGGGTTGCAGGGGAAACTTATACTCTGGTTTCTCAGTCTGTTTCCTAGTGCCGGTTTGAAGTTCCTGCAGTTTTCACTGTAAAACCGAGTTGGAGCTTGTACCTCCGAATATATATGTATGGAGTGGAGTTTGAAACTGAAAAGAAACTTTGTGTTCCCAACAAGCTAGGTGACGGACGGCTTTCACACACACTTATCTCTCAGAACTGAGCATGAGGAGAGACGTTCGTTCATCTAGCACAAAGGGAACGGGTTGCAGGAGAAACTTTTACTCTGGTTTCTCAGTCTGTTTCCTAGTGCCGGGTTGAAGTTCCTGCAGTTTTCACTGTAAAACCGAGTTGGAGCTAGTACCTCCCCATATATATGTATGGACTGGAGTTTGCAAGTGAAAAGAAACTTTGTGTTCCCAAAAAGCTAGGTGAAGGACGGCTTTCACACACACTTATCTCTCAGAACTGAGCAAGTGGAGAGACGTTCGTTCATGTAGCACAAAGGGAACAGGTTGCAGGATAAACTTTTACTCTGGTTTCTCAGTCTTTTTACTAGTGCCAGTTTGAAGTTCCTGCATTTTGCACTGTAAAAACCGAGTTGGAGATAGTACCTCCCCATATATATGTATGGAGTGGAGTTTGCAAGTGAAAAGAAACTTTGTGTTCCCAACAAGCTAGGTGAAGCACGGCTTTCACACACACTTATCTCTCAGAACTGAGCATGAGGAGAGACGTTCGTTCATCTAGCACAAAGGGAACGGGTTGCAGGAGAAACTTTTTCTCTGGTTTCTCAGTCTGTTTCCTAGTGCCGGTTTGAAGTTCCTGCAGTTTTCACTGGAAAACCGAGTTGGAGCTAGTACCTCCCCATATATATGTATGGATTGGATTTTGCAAGTGAAAAAATCTTTGTGTTCCCAACAAGCTAGGTGAAGGACGGCTTTCACACACACTTATCTCTCAGAACTGAGCATGTGGAGAGACGTTCGTTCATCTAGCATAAAGGGAACGGGTTGCAGGAGAAACTTTTACTCTGGTTTCTCAGTCTGTTTCCTAGTGCTGTTTTGAAGTTCCTGCAGTTTGCACTGTAAAACCGAGTTGGAGCTAGTACCTCCCCATATATATGTATGGAGTGGAGTTTGCAAGGTAAAAGAAACTTTGTGTTCCCAACAAGCTAGGTGAAGGACGGGTTTCACCCACACTTATCTCTCAGAACTGAGCATGTGGAGAGACGTTCGTTCATCTAGCACAAAGGGAACCGGTTGTAGGATAAACTTTTACTCTGGTTTCTCAGTCTTTTTCCTAGTGCCAGTTTGAAGTTCCTGCATTTTGCACTGTAAAAACCGAGTTGGAGATAGTACCTCCCCATATATATGTATGGAGTGGAGTTTGCAAGTGAAAAGAAATTTTGTGTTTCCAACAAGCTAGGTGAAGGACGGCTTTCACACACACTTATCTCTCAGAACTGAGCATGTGGAGAGACGTTCGTTCATCTAGCATAAAGGGAACGGTTTGCAGGATAAACTTTTACTCTGGTTTCTCAGTCTGATTCCTAGTGCTGGTTTGAATTTCCTGCAGTTTGCACTGTAAAACCGAGTGGGAGCTAGTACCTCCCCATATATATGTATGGAGTGGAGTTTGCAAGTGAAAAGAAACTTTGTGTTCCCAACAAGCTAGGTGAAGGACGGCTTTCACACACACTTTTCTCTCAGTACTGAGCATGTGGAGAGACGTTCGTTCATTTAGCACAAAGAGAACGGAATGCAGGAGAAACTTTTACTCTGGTTTCTCAGTCTGTTTCCCAGTGCCGGTTTGAAGTTCCTGCAGTTTTCACTGTAAAACCGAGTTGGAGCTAGTACCTCCCCATATATATGTATGCAGTGGAGTTTGCAAATGAAAAGAAACTTTGTGTTCCCAAAAAGCTAGGTGAAGGACGGCTTTCACACACACTTATCTCTCGGAACTGAGCATGTGGAGAGACGTTCGTTCATCTAGCACAAAGGGAACCGGTTGTAGGATAAACTTTTACTCTGGTTTCTCAGTCTGTTTCCTAGTGCCGGTTTGAAGTTCCTGCAGTTTGCACTGTAAAATTGAGTTGGAGCTAGTACCTCCCCATATATATGTATGGATTGGAGTTTGCAAGTGAAAAGAAGCTTTGTGTTCCCAACAAGCTAGGTGAAGGACGGCTTTCACACCCACTTATCTCTCAGAACTGAGCATGTGGAGAGACGTTCGTTCATCTAGTAAAAAAGGGAACGGGTTGCAGGGGAAACTTATACTCTGGTTTCTCAGTCTGTTTCCTAGTGCCGGTTTGAAGTTCCTGCAGTTTTCACTGTAAAACCGAGTTGGAGCTTGTACCTCCGAATATATATGTATGGAGTGGAGTTTGAAACTGAAAAGAAACTTTGTGTTCCCAACAAGCTAGGTGACGGACGGCTTTCACACACACTTATCTCTCAGAACTGAGCATGAGGAGAGACGTTCGTTCATCTAGCACAAAGGGAACGGGTTGCAGGAGAAACTTTTACTCTGGTTTCTCAGTCTGTTTCCTAGTGCCGGGTTGAAGTTCCTGCAGTTTTCACTGTAAAACCGAGTTGGAGCTAGTACCTCCCCATATATATGTATGGACTGGAGTTTGCAAGTGAAAAGAAACTTTGTGTTCCCAAAAAGCTAGGTGAAGGACGGCTTTCACACACACTTATCTCTCAGAACTGAGCAAGTGGAGAGACGTTCGTTCATGTAGCACAAAGGGAACAGGTTGCAGGATAAACTTTTACTCTGGTTTCTCAGTCTTTTTACTAGTGCCAGTTTGAAGTTCCTGCATTTTGCACTGTAAAAACCGAGTTGGAGATAGTACCTCCCCATATATATGTATGGAGTGGAGTTTGCAAGTGAAAAGAAACTTTGTGTTCCCAACAAGCTAGGTGAAGCACGGCTTTCACACACACTTATCTCTCAGAACTGAGCATGAGGAGAGACGTTCGTTCATCTAGCACAAAGGGAACGGGTTGCAGGAGAAACTTTTTCTCTGGTTTCTCAGTCTGTTTCCTAGTGCCGGTTTGAAGTTCCTGCAGTTTTCACTGGAAAACCGAGTTGGAGCTAGTACCTCCCCATATATATGTATGGATTGGATTTTGCAAGTGAAAAAATCTTTGTGTTCCCAACAAGCTAGGTGAAGGACGGCTTTCACACACACTTATCTCTCAGAACTGAGCATGTGGAGAGACGTTCGTTCATCTAGCATAAAGGGAACGGGTTGCAGGAGAAACTTTTACTCTGGTTTCTCAGTCTGTTTCCTAGTGCTGTTTTGAAGTTCCTGCAGTTTGCACTGTAAAACCGAGTTGGAGCTAGTACCTCCCCATATATATGTATGGAGTGGAGTTTGCAAGGTAAAAGAAACTTTGTGTTCCCAACAAGCTAGGTGAAGGACGGGTTTCACCCACACTTATCTCTCAGAACTGAGCATGTGGAGAGACGTTCGTTCATCTAGCACAAAGGGAACCGGTTGTAGGATAAACTTTTACTCTGGTTTCTCAGTCTGTTTCCTAGTGCCGGTTTGAAGTTCCTGCAGTTTGCACTGTAAAATTGAGTTGGAGCTAGTACCTCCCCATATATATGTATGGATTGGAGTTTGCAAGTGAAAAGAAGCTTTGTGTTCCCAACAAGCTAGGTGAAGGACGGCATTCACACCCACTTATCTCTCAGAATTGAGCATGTGGAGAGACGTTCGTTCATCTAGTAAAAAAGGGAACGGGTTGCAGGGGAAACTTATACTCTGGTTTCTCAGTCTGTTTCCTAGTGCCGGTTTGAATTTCCTGCAATTTGCACTGTAAAAACGAGTTCGAGCTAGTACCTCCCCATATATATGTACGGAGTGGTGTTTGCAACTGAAAAGAAACTTTGTGTTCCCAACAAGCTAGGTGAAGGACGGCTTTCACCCACACTTATCTCTCAGAATTGAGCATGTGGAGAGACGTTCGTTCATCTAGCACAAAGGGAACGGGTTGCAGGAAAAACTTTTACTCTGGTTTCTCAGTCTATTTCCTAGTTCCGATTTGAACTTCCTGCAGTTTGCACTGTAAAACCGAGTTGGAGCTAGTACCTCCCCATATATATGTATGGAGTGGAGTTTGCAAGTGAAAAGAAACTTTGTGTTCCCAACAAGCTAGGTGAGGGACGGCTTTCACCCACACTTATCCCTCGGAACTGAGCATGTGGAGAGACGTTCGTTCATATAGCACAAAGGGAACGGGTTGCAGGAGAAACTTTTACTCTGGATTCTCAGTCTGTTTCCTAGTGCCGGTTTGAAGTTCCTGCAGTTTTCACTGTAAAACCGAGTTGGAGCTTGTACCTCCGAATATATATGTATGGAGTGGAGTTTGAAACTGAAAAGAAACTTTGTGTTCCCAACAAGCTAGGTGACGGACGGCTTTCACACACACATATCTCTCAGAACTGAGCATGAGGAGAGACGTTCGTTCATCTAGCACAAAGGGAACGGGTTGCTGGAGAAACTTTTACTCTGGTTTCTCAGACTGTTTCCTAGTGCTGGTTTGAAGTTCCTACAGTTTGCACTGTAAAACCGAGTTGGAGCTAGTACCTCCCCATATATATATATGGAGTGGAGTTTGCAAGGTAAAAGAAACTTTGTGTTCCCAACAAGCTAGGTGAAGGACGGGTTTCACCCACACTTATCTCTCAGAACTGAGCATGTGGAGAGACGTTCGTTCATATAGCACAAAGGGAACGGGTTGCAGGAGAAACTTTTACTCTGGATTCTCAGTCTGTTTCCTAGTGCCGGTTTGAAGTTCCTGCAGTTTTCACTGTAAAACCGAGTTGGAGCTTGTACCTCCGAATATATATGTATGGAGTGGAGTTTGAAACTGAAAAGAAACTTTGTGTTCCCAACAAGCTAGGTGACGGACGGCTTTCACACACACATATCTCTCAGAACTGAGCATGAGGAGAGACGTTCGTTCATCTAGCACAAAGGGAACGGGTTGCAGGAGAAACTTTTACTCTGGTTTCTCAGTCTGTTTCCTAGTGCCGGGTTGAAGTTCCTGCAGTTTTCACTGTAAAACCGAGTTGGAGCTAGTACCTCCCCATATATATGTATGGAGTGGAGATTGCAACTGAAAATAAACTTTGTGTTCCCAACAAGCTAGGTGAAGGACGGCTTTCACACACACTTATCTCTCAGAACTGAGCAAGTGGAGAGACGTTCGTTCATGTAGCACAAAGGGAACGGGTTGCAGGTTAAACTTTTACTCTGGTTTCTCAGTCTTTTTCCTAGTGCCAGTTTGAAGTTCCTGCATTTTGCACTGTAAAAACCGAGTTGGAGATAGTACCTCCCCATATATATGAATGGAGTGGAGTTTGCAAGTGAAAAGAAACTTTGTGTTCCCAACAAGCTAGGTGAAGCACGGCTTTCACACACACTTATCTCTCAGAACTGAGCATGAGGAGAGACGTTCGTTCATCTAGCACAAAGGGAACGGGTTGCAGGAGAAACTTTTACTCTGGTTTCTCAGTCTGTTTCCTAGTGCCGGGTTGAAGTTCCTGCAGTTTTCACTGTAAAACCGAGTTGGAGCTAGTACCTCCCCATATATATGTATGGAGTGGAGATTGCAACTGAAAATAAACTTTGTGTTCCCAACAACCTAGGTGAAGGACGGCTTTCACACACACTTATCTCTCAGAACTGAGCAAGTGGAGAGACGTTCGTTCATGTAGCACAAAGGGAACGGGTTGCAGGATAAACTTTTACTCTGGTTTCTCAGTATTTTTCCTAGTGCCAGTTTGAAGTTCCTGCATTTTGCACTGTAAAAACCGAGTTGGAGATAGTACCTCCCCATATATATGTATGGAGTGGAGTTTGCAAGTGAAAAGAAATTTTGTGTTTCCAACAAGCTAGGTGAAGGACGGCTTTCACACACACTTATCTCTCAGAACTTAGCATGTGGAGAGACGTTCGTTCATCTAGCATAAAGGGAACGGGTTGCAGGAGAAACTTTTACTCTGGTTTCTCAGTCTGATTCCTAGTGCTGGTTTGAAGTTCCTGCAGTTTGCACTGTAAAACCGAGTGGGAGCTAGTACCTCCCCATATATATGTATGGAGTGGAGTTTGCAAGTGAAAAGAATCTTTGTGTTCCCAACAAGCTAGGTGAAGGACGGCTTTCACACACACTTATCTCTCAGAACTGAGCATGTGGAGAGACGTTCGTTCATTTAGCACAAAGGGAACGGAATGCAGGAGAAACTTTTACTCTGGTTTCTCAGTCTGTTTCCTAGTGCCGGTTTGAAGTTCCTGCAGTTTTCACTGTAAAACCGAGTTGGAGCTAGTACCTCCCCATATATATGTATGGAGTGGAGTTTGCAAATGAAAAGAAACTTTGTGTTCCCAAAAAGCTAGGTGAAGGACGGCTTTCACACACACTTATCTCTCAGAACTGTGCATGTGGAGAGACGTTCGTTCATCTAGCATAAAGGGAACGGGTTGCAGGAGAAACTTTTACTCTGGTTTCTCAGTCTGTTTCCTAGTGCTGGTTTGAAGTTCCTGCAGTTTGCACTGTAAAACCGAGTTGGAGCTAGTACCTCCCCATATATATGTATGGAGTGGAGTTTGCAATGTAAAAGAAACTTTGTGTTCCCAACAAGCTAGGTGAAGGACGGGTTTCACCCACACTTATCTCTCAGAACTGAGCATGTGGAGAGACGTTCGTTCATCTAGCACAAAGGGAACCGGTTGTAGGATAAACTTTTACTCTGGTTTCTCAGTCTGTTTCCTAGTGCCGGTTTGAAGTTCCTGCAGTTTGCACTGTAAAATTGAGTTGGAGCTAGTACCTCCCCATATATATGTATGGATTGGAGTTTGCAAGTGAAAAGAAGCTTTGTGTTCCCAACAAGCTAGGTGAAGGACGGCTTTCACACCCACTTATCTCTCAGAACTGAGCATGTGGAGAGACGTTCGTTCATCTAGTAAAAAAGGGAACGGGTTGCAGGGGAAACTTATACTCTGGTTTCTCAGTCTGTTTCCTAGTGCCGGTTTGAAGTTCCTGCAATTTGCACTGTAAAAACGAGTTCGAGCTAGTACCTCCCCATATATATGTACGGAGTGGTGTTTGCAACTGAAAAGAAACTTTGTGTTCCCAACAAGCTAGGTGAAGGACGGCTTTCACCCACACTTATCTCTCAGAATTGAGCATGTGGAGAGACGTTCGTTCATCTAGCACAAAGGGAACGGGTTGCAGGAAAAACTTTTACTCTGGTTTCTCAGTCTATTTCCTAGTGCCGGTTTGAAGTTCCTGCAGTTTGCACTGTAAAACCGAGTTGGAGCTAGTACCTCCCCATATATATGTATGGAGTGGAGTTTGCAAGTGAAAAGAAACTTTGTGTTCCCAACAAGCTAGGTGAGGGACGGCTTTCACCCACACTTATCCCTCGGAACTGAGCATGTGGAGAGACGTTCGTTCATATAGCACAATGGGAACGGGTTGCAGGAGAAACTTTTACTCTGGATTCTCAGTCTGTTTCCTAGTGCCGGTTTGAAGTTCCTGCAGTTTTCACTGTAAAACCGAGTTGGAGCTTGTAACTCCGAATATATATGTATGGAGTGGAGTTTGAAACTGAAAAGAAACTTTGTGTTCCCAACAAGCTAGGTGACGGACGGCTTTCACACACACTTATCTCTCAGAACTGAGCATGAGGAGAGACGTTCGTTCATCTAGCACAAAGGGAACGGGTTGCAGGAGAAACTTTTACTCTGGTTTCTCAGTCTGTTTCCTAGTGCCGGGTTGAAGTTCCTGCAGTTTTCACTGTAAAACCGAGTTGGAGCTAGTACCTCCCCATATATATGTATGGAGTGGAGATTGCAACTGAAAATAAACTTTGTGTTCCCAACAAGCTAGGTGAAGGACGGCTTTCACACACACTTATCTCTCAGAACTGAGCATGTGGAGAGACGTTCGTTCATCTAGCATAAAGGGAACGGGTTGCAGGAGAAACTTTTACTCTGGTTTCTCAGTCTGTTTCCTAGTGCTGTTTTGAAGTTCCTGCAGTTTGCACTGTAAAACCGAGTTGGAGCTAGTACCTCCCCATATATATGTATGGAGTGGAGTTTGCAAGGTAAAAGAAACTTTGTGTTCCCAACAAGCTAGGTGAAGGACGGGTTTCACCCACACTTATCTCTCAGAACTGAGCATGTGGAGAGACGTTCGTTCATCTAGCACAAAGGGAACCGGTTGTAGGATAAACTTTTACTCTGGTTTCTCAGTCTGTTTCCTAGTGCCGGTTTGAAGTTCCTGCAGTTTGCACTGTAAAATTGAGTTGGAGCTAGTACCTCCCCATATATATGTATGGATTGGAGTTTGCAAGTGAAAAGAAGCTTTGTGTTCCCAACAAGCTAGGTGAAGGACGGCATTCACACCCACTTATCTCTCAGAACTGAGCATGTGGAGAGACGTTCGTTCATCTAGTAAAAAAGGGAACGGGTTGCAGGGGAAACTTATACTCTGGTTTCTCAGTCTGTTTCCTAGTGCCGGTTTGAAGTTCCTGCAATTTGCACTGTAAAAACGAGTTCGAGCTAGTACCTCCCCATATATATGTACGGAGTGGTGTTTGCAACTGAAAAGAAACTTTGTGTTCCCAACAAGCTAGGTGAAGGACGGCTTTCACCCACACTTATCTCTCAGAATTGAGCATGTGGAGAGACGTTCGTTCATCTAGCACAAAGGGAACGGGTTGCAGGAAAAACTTTTACTCTGGTTTCTCAGTCTATTTCCTAGTTCCGATTTGAACTTCCTGCAGTTTGCACTGTAAAACCGAGTTGGAGCTAGTACCTCCCCATATATATGTATGGAGTGGAGTTTGCTAGTGAAAAGAAACTTTGTGTTCCCAACAAGCTAGGTGAGGGACGGCTTTCACCCACACTTATCCCTCGGAACTGAGCATGTGGAGAGACGTTCGTTCATATAGCACAAAGGGAACGGGTTGCAGGAGAAACTTTTACTCTGGATTCTCAGTCTGTTTCCTAGTGCCGGTTTGAAGTTCCTGCAGTTTTCACTGTAAAACCGAGTTGGAGCTTGTACCTCCGAATATATATGTATGGAGTGGAGTTTGAAACTGAAAAGAAACTTTGTGTTCCCAACAAGCTAGGTGACGGACGGCTTTCACACACACATATCTCTCAGAACTGAGCATGAGGAGAGACGTTCTTTCATCTAGCACAAAGGGAACGGGTTGCTGGAGAAACTTTTACTCTGGTTTCTCAGTCTGTTTCCTAGTGCTGGTTTGAAGTTCCTAAAGTTTGCACTGTAAAACCGAGTTGGAGCTAGTACCTCCCCATATATATGTATGGAGTTGAGTTTGCAAGGTAAAAGAAACTTTGTATTCCCAACAAGCTAGGTGAAGGACGGGTTTCACCCACACTTATCTCTCAGAACTGAGCATGTGGAGAGACGTTCGTTCATCTAGCACAAAGGGAACCGGTTGTAGGATAAACTTTTACTCTGGTTTCTCAGTCTGTTTCCTAGTGTCGGTTTGAAGTTCCTGCAGTTTGTACTGTAAAATTGAGTTGGAGCTATTACCTCCCCATATATATGTATGAATTGGAGTTTGCAAGTGAAAAGAAGCTTTGTGTTCCCAACAAGCTAGGTGAAGGACGGCTTTCACACCCACTTATCTCTCAGAACTGAGCATGTGGAGAGACGTTCGTTCATCTAGTAAAAAAGGGAACGGGTTGCAGGGGAAACTTATACTCTGGTTTCTCAGTCTGTTTCCTAGTGCCGGTTTGAAGTTCCTGCAATTTGCACTGTAAAAACGAGTTCGAGCTAGTACCTCCCCATATATATGTACGGATTGGTGTTTGCAACTGAAATGAAACTTTGTGTTCCCAACAAGCTAGGTGAAGGACGGCTTTCACCCACACTTATCTCTCAGAATTGAGCATGAGGAGAGACGTTCGTTCATCTAGCACAAAGGGAACGGGTTGCAGGAAAAACTTTACTCTGGTTTCTCAGTCTATTTCCTAGTGCCGGTTTGAAGTTCCTGCAGTTTTCACTGTAAAACCGAGTTGGAGCTAGTACCTCCCCATATATATGTATGGAGTGGAGTTTGCAAGTGAAAAGAAACTTTGTGTTCCCAACAAGCTAGGTGAGGGACGGCTTTCACCCACACTTATCCCTCGGAACTGAGCATGTGGAGAGACGTTCGTTCATATAGCACAAAGGGAACGGGTTGCAGGAGAAACTTTTACTCTGGATTCTCAGTCTGTTTCCTAGTGCCGGTTTGAAGTTCCTGCAGTTTTCACTGTAAAACCGAGTTGGAGCTTGTACCTCCGAATATATATGTATGGAGTGGAGTTTGAAACTGAAAAGAAACTTTGTGTTCCCAACAAGCTAGGTGACGGACGGCTTTCACACACACATATCTCTCAGAACTGAGCATGAGGAGAGACGTTCGTTCATCTAGCACAAAGGGAACGGGTTGCAGGAGAAACTTTTACTCTGGTTTCTCAGTCTGTTTCCTAGTGCCGGGTTGAAGTTCCTGCAGTTTTCACTGTAAAACCGAGTTGGAGCTAGTACCTCCCCATATATATGTATGGAGTGGAGATTGCAACTGAAAATAAACTTTGTGTTCCCAACAAGCTAGGTGAAGGACGGCTTTCACCCACACTTATCTCTCAGAACTGAGCATGTGGAGAGACGTTCGTTCATGTAGCACAAAGGGAACGGGTTGCAGGTTAAACTTTTACTCTGGTTTCTCAGTCTTTTTCCTAGTGCCAGTTTGAATTAACTGCATTTTGCACTGTAAAAACCGAGTTGGAGATAGTACCTCCCCATATATATGAATGGAGTGGAGTTTGCAAGTGAAAAGAAACTTTGTGTTCCCAACAAGCTAGGTGAAGTACGGCTTTCACACACACTTATCTCTCAGAACTGAGCATGTGGAGAGACGTTCGTTCATCTAGCATAAAGGGAACGGGTTGCAGGAGAAACTTTTACTCTGGTTTCTCAGTCTGATTCCTAGTGCTGGTTTGAAGTTCCTGCAGTTTGCACTGTAAAACCGAGTGGGAGCTAGTACCTCCCCATATATATGTATGGAGTGGAGTTTGCAAGTGAAAAGAATCTTTGTGTTCCCAACAAGTTAGGTGAAGGACGGCTTTCACACACACTTATCTCTCAGAACTGAGCATGTGGAGAGAAGTTCGTTCATTTAGCACAAAGGGAACGGAATGCAGGAGAAACTTTTACTCTGGTTTCTCAGTCTGTTTCCTAGTGCCGGTTTGAAGTTCCTGCAGTTTTCACTGTAAAACCGAGTTGGAGCTAGTACCTCCCCATATATATGTATGGATTGGAGTTTGCAAATGAAAAGAAACTATGTGTTCCCAAAAAGCTAGGTGAAGGACGGCTTTCACACACACTTATCTCTCAGAACTGAGCATGTGGAGAGACGTTCGTTCATCTAGCAAAAAAGGAACGGGTTGCAGGGGAAACTTTTACTCTGGTTTCTCAGTCTGTTTCCTAGTGCCGGTTTGAAGTTCCTGCAGTTTTCACTGGAAAACCGAGTTGGAGCTAGTACCTCCCCATATATATGTATGGATTGGAGTTTGCAAGTGAAAAGAAACTTTGTGTTCCCAACAAGCTAGGTGAAGGACGGCTTTCACACACACTTATCTCTCAGAACTGAGCATGTGGAGAGAAGTTCGTTCATCTAGCATAATGGGAACGGGTTGCAGGAGAAACTTTTACTCTGGTTTCTCAGTCTGTTTCCTAGTGCTGGTTTGAAGTTCCTGCAGTTTTCACTGTAAAACCGAGTTGGAGCTAGTACCTCCCCATATATATGTATGGAGTGGAGTTTGCAAGGTAAAAGAAACTTTGTGTTCCCAACAAGCTAGGTGAAGGACGGGTTTCACCCACACTTATCTTTCAGAACTGAGCATGTGGGGAGACGTTCGTTCATCTAGCACAAAGGGAACCGGTTGTAGGATAAACTTTTACTCTGGTTTCTCAGTCTGTTTCCTAGTGCCGGTTTGAAGTTCCTGCAGTTTGCACTGTAAAATTGAGTTGGAGCTAGTACCTCCCCATATATATGTATGGATTGGAGTTTGCAAGTGAAAAGAAGCTTTGTGTTCCCAACAAGCTAGGTGAAGGACGGCTTTAACACACACTTATCTCTCAGAACTGAGCATGTGGAGAGACGTTCGTTCATTTAGCACAAAGGGAAAGGGTTGCAGGGGAAACTTTTACTCTGGTTTCTCAGTCTGATTCCTTGTGCTGGTTTGAAGTTCCTGCAGTTTGCACTGTAAAACCGAGTTGGAGCTAGTACCTCCCCATATATATGTATGGAGTGGAATTTGCAAGTGAAAAGAAACTTTGTGTTCCCAACAAGCTAGGTGAAGGACGGCTTTCACACACACTTATCTCTCAGAACTGAGCATGTGGAGAGACGTTCGTTCATTTAGCACAAATGGAACGGAATGCAGGAGAAACTTTTACTCTGGTTTCTCAGTCTGTTTCCTAGTGCCGGTTTGAAGTTCCTGCAGTTTTCACTGTAAAACCTAGTTGGAGCTTGTACCTCCCCATATATATGTATGGAGTGGAGTTTGCAAATGAAAAGAAACTTTGTGTTCCCAAAAAGCTAGGTGAAGGACGGCTTTCACACACACTTATCTCTCAGAACTGAGCATGTGGAGAGACGTTCGTTCATCTAGAAAAATGGAACGGGTTGCAGGGGAAACTTTTACTCTGGTTTCTCAGTCTGTTTCCTAGTGCCGGTTTGAAATTCCTGCAGTTTTCACTGTAAAACCGAGTTGGAGCTAGTACTTCCCCATATATATGTATGGAGTGGATTTTGCAATAGAAAAGAAACTTTGTGTTCCCAACAAGCTAGGTTAAGGACGGCTTTCACACACACTTATCTCTCAGAAATGAGCATGTGGAGAGACGTTCGTTCATCTAGCAAAAAAGGGAACGGGTTGCAGGGGAAACTTTTACTCTGGTTTCTCAGTCTGTTTCCTAGTGCCGGTTTGAAGTTCCTGCAGTTTGCACTGTAAAACCGTGTTGGAGCTTGAACCTCCCCATATATATGTACGGAGTGGAGTTTGCAACTGAAAAGAAACTTTGTGTTCCCAACAAGGTAGGTGAAGGACAGCTTTCACACACACTTATCTCTCAGAACTGAGCATGTGGAGAGACGTTCGTTCATCTAGCATAAAGGGAACGGGTTGCAGGAGAAACTTTTACTCTGGTTTCTCAGTCTGATTCCAAGTGCTGGTTTGAAGTTCCTGCAGTTTGCACTGTAAAACAGAGTGGGAGCTAGTACCTCCCCATATATATGTATGGAGTGGAGTTTGCAAGTGAAAAGAAACTTTGTGTTCCCAACAAGCTAGGTGAAGGACGGCTTTCACACACACTTATCTCTCAGAACTGAGCATGTGGAGAGACGTTCGTTCATCTAGCACAAAGGGAAAGGGTTGCAGGGAAAACTTTTACTCTGGTTTCTCAGTCTATTTCCTAGTGCCGGTTTGAAGTTCCTGCAGTTTGCACTGTAAAACCGAGTTGGAGCTAGTACCTCCACATATATATGTATGGAGTGGAGTTTGCAAGTGAAAAGAAACTTTGTGTTCCCAACAAGCTAGGTGAGGGACGGCTTTCACCCACACTTATCCCTCGGAACTGAGCATGTGGAGAGACGTTCGTTCATATAGCACAAAGGGAACGGGTTGCAGGAGAAACTTTTACTCTGGATTCTCAGTCTGTTTCCTAGTGCCGGTTTGAAGTTCCTGCAGTTTTCACTGTAAAACCGAGTTGGAGCTTGTACCTCCCAATATATATGTATGGAGTGGAGATTGAAACTGAAAAGAAACTTTGTGTTCCCAACAAGCTAGGTGAAGGACGGCTTTCACACACACTTATCTCTCAGTACTGAGCATGAGTAGAGACGTTCGTTCATCTAGCACAAAGGAACGGGTTGCAGGAGAAATTTTTACTCTGGTTTCTCAGTCTGTTTCCTAGTGCCGGTTTGATGTTTCTGCATTTTGCACTGTAAAAACCGAGTTGGAGATAGTACCTCCCCATATATATGTATGGAGTGGAGTTTGCAAGTGGAAAGAAACTTTGTGTTCCCAACAAGATAGGTGAAGGACGGCTATCACACTCACTTATCTCTCAGAACTGAGCATTTGGAGAGACGTTCGTTCATCTAGAACAAAGGGAACGGGTTGCAGGAGAAACTTTTACTCTGGTTTCTCAGTCTGTTTCCTAGTGCCGGGTTGAAGTTCCTGCAGTTTTCACTGTAAAACCGAGTTGGAGCTAGTACCTCCCCATATATAAGTATGGAGTGTAGATTGCAACTGAAAATAAACTTTGTGTTCCCAACAAGCTAGGTGAAGGACGGCTTTCACACACACTTATCTCTCAGAACTGAGAAAGTGGAGAGACGTTCGTTCATGTAGCACAAAGGGAACGGGTTGCAGGATAAACTTTTACTCTGGTTTCTCAGTCTTTTTCCTTGTGCCAGTTTGAAGTTCCTGCATTTTGCACTGTAAAAACCTAGTTGGAGATAGTACCTCCCCATATATATGTATGGAGTGGAGTTTGAAACTGAAAAGAAACTTTGAGTTCCCAACAAGCTAGGTGAAGGACGGCTTTCACTCACACTTATCTCTCAGAACTGAGCATGTGGAGAGACGTTCGTTCATTTAGCACAAAGGGAACGGATTGCAGGAGAAACTTTTACTCTGGATTCTCAGTCTGTTTCCTACTGCCGGTTTGAAGTTCCTGCAGTTTTTACTGTAAAACCGAGTTGGAGCTAGTACCTCCCCATATATATGTATGGAGTGGAGTTTGCAAATGAAAAGAAACTTTGTGTTCCCAAAAAGCTAGGTGAAGGACGGCTTGCACACACACTTATCTCTCAGAACTGAGCATGTGGAGAGACGTTCGTTCATCTAGCAAAAAGGGAACGGTTTGCAGGGGAAACTTTACTCTGGTTTCTCAGTCTGTTTCCTAGTGCCGGTTTGAAGTTCCTGCAGTTTTCACTGGAAAACCGAGTTGGAGCTAGTACCTCCCCATATATATGTATGGATTGGAGTTTGCAAGTGAAAAGAAACTTTGTGTTCCCAACAAGCTAGGTGAAGGACGGCTTTCACACACACTTATCTTTCAGAACTGAGCATGTGGAGAGACGTTCGTTCATCTAGCATAAAGGGAACGGGTTGCAGGAGAAACTTTTACTCTGGTTTCTCAGTCTGTTTCCTAGTGCTGGTTTGAAGTTCCTGCAGTTTGCACTGTAAAATTGAGTTGGAGCTAGTACCTCCCCATATATATGTATGGATTGGAGTTTGCAAGTGAAAAGAAGCTTTGTGTTCCCAACAAGCTAGGTGAAGGACGGTTTTAACACACACTTATCTCTCAGAACTGAGCATGTGGAGAGACGTTCGTTCATCTAGCACAAAAGGAACGGGTTGCAGGAGAAACTTTTACTCTGGTTTCTCAGTCTGTTTCCTAGTGCCGGTTTGAAATTCCTGCAGTTTGCACTGTAAAACAGTGTTGGAGCTAGAACCTCCCCATATATAAGTATGGAGTGGAGTTTGCAACTGAAAAGAAACTTTGTGTTCCCAACAAGCTAGGTGAAGGACGGCTTTCACACACACTTATCTCTCAGAACTGAGCATGTGGAGAGACGTTCGTTCATTTAGCACAAAGGGAACGGAATGCAGGAGAAACTTTTACTCTGGTTTCTCAGTCTGTTTCCTAGTGCCGGTTTGAAGTTCCTGCAGTTTTCACTGGAAAACCGAGTTGGAGCTAGTACCTCCCCATATATATGTATGGATTGGAGTTTGCAAGTGAAATGAAGCTTTGTGTTCCCAACAAGCTAGGTGAAGGACGGCTTTAACACACACTTATCTCTCAGAACTGAGCATGTGGAGAGACGTTCGTTCATCTAGCACAAAAGGAACGGGTTGCAGGAGAAACTTTTACTCTGGTTTCTCAGTCTGTTTCCTAGTGCCGGTTTGAAGTTCCTGCAGTTTGCACTGTAAAACCGAGTTGGAGCTAGTACTTCCCCATATATATGTATGGAGTGGATTTTGCAACAGAAAAGAAACTTTGTGTTCCCAACAATCTAGGTGAGGGACGGCTTTCACCCACACTTATCCCTCGGAACAGAGCATGTGGAGAGACGTTCGTTCATATAGCACAAAGGGAACGGGTTGCAGGAGAAACTTTTACTCTGGATTCTCAGTCTGTTTCCTAGTGCCGGTTTGAAGTTCCTGCAGTTTTCACAGTAAAACCGAGTTGGAGCTTGTACCTCACAATATATATGTATGGAGTGGAGTTTGAAACTGAAAAGAAACTTTGTGTTCCCAACAAGCTAGGTGAAGGACGGCTATCACACTCACTTATCTCTCAGAACTGAGCATTTGGAGAGACGTTCGTTCATCTAGCACAAAGGGAACGGGTTGCAGGGGAAACTTTTACTCTGGTTTCTCAGTCTGTTTCCTAGTGCCGGTTTGAAGCTCCTGCAGTTTTCACTGGAAAACCGAGTTGGAGCTAGTACCTCCCCATATATATGTATGGATTGGAGTTTGCAAGTGAAAAGAAGCTTTGTGTTCCCAACAAGCTAGGTGAAGGTCGGCTTTAACACACACTTATCCCTCAGAACTGAGCATGTGGAGAGACGTTCGTTCATCTAGCACAAAAGGAACGGGTTGCAGGAGAAACTTTTACTCTGGTTTCTCAGTCTGTTTCCTAGTGCCGGTTTGAAGTTCCTGCAGTTTGCACTGTAAAACAGTGTTGGAGCTAGAACCTCCCCATATATATGTACGGAGTGGAGTTTGCAACTGAAAAGAAACTTTGTGTTCCCAACAAGCTAGGTGAAGGACGGCTTTCACACACACTTTTCTCTCAGAACTGAGCATGTGGAGAGACGTTCGTTCATCTAGCACAAAGGGAAAGGGTTGCAGGGGAAACTTTTACTCTGGTTTCTCAGTCTGATTCCTTGTGCTGGTTTGAAGTTCCTGCAGTTTGCACTGTAAAACCGAGTTGGAGCTAGTACCTACCCATATATATGTATGGAGTGGAGTTTGCAAGTGAAAAGAAACTTTGTGTTCCCAACAAGCTAGGTGAAGGACGGCTTTCACACATACTATCTCTCAGAACTGAGCATGTGGAGAGACGTTCGTTCATTTAGCACAAATGGAACGGAATGCAGGAGAAACTTTTACTCTGGTTTCTCAGTCTGTTTCCTAGTGCCGGTATGAAGTTCCTGCAGTTTTCACTGTAAAACCTAGTTGGAGCTTGTACCTCCCCATATATATGTATGGAGTGGAGTTTGCAAATGAAAAGAAACTTGGTGTTCCCAAAAAGCTAGGTGAAGGACGGCTTTCACACACACTTATCTCTCAGAACTGAGCATGTGGAGAGACGTTCGTTCATCTAGAAAAATGGAACGGGTTGCAGGGGAAACTTTTACTCTGGTTTCTCAGTCTGTTTCCTAGTGCCGGTTTGAAGTTCCTGCAGTTTTCACTGGAAAACCGAGTTGGAGCTAGTACCTCCCCATATATATGTATGGAGTGGAGTTTGCAAGGTAAAAGAAACTTTGTGTTCCCAACAAGCTAGGTGAAGGACGGGTTTCACCCACACTTATCTCTCAGAACTGAGCTTGTGGAGAGACGTTCGTTCATCTAGAACAAAGGGAACCGGTTGTAGGATAAACTTTTACTCTGGTTTCTCAGTCTGTTTCCTAGTGCCGGTTTGAAGTTCCTGCAGTTTGCACTGTAAAATCGAGTTGGAGCTAGTACCTCCCCATATATATGTATGGATTGGAGTTTGCAAGTGAAAAGAAGCTTTGTGTTCCCAACAAGCTAGGTGAAGGACGGCTTTAACACACACTTATCTCTCAGAACTGAGCATGTGGAGAGACGTTCGTTCATCTAGCACAAAAGGAACGGGTTGCAGGAGAAACTTTTACTCTGGTTTCTCAGTCTGTTTCCTAGTGCCGGTTTGAAGTTCCTGCAGTTTTCACTGTAAAACCGAGTTGGAGCTAGTACTTCCCCATATATATGTATGGAGTGGATTTTGCAACAGAAAAGAAACTTTGTGTTCCCAACAAGCTAGGTGAAGGACGGCTTTCACACACACTTATCTCTCAGAACTGAGCATGTGGAGAGACGTTCGTTCATCTAGCAAAAAAGGGAACGGGTTGCAGGAGAAACTTTTACTCTGGATTCTCAGTCTGTTTCCTAGTGCCGGTTTGAAGTTCCTGCAGTTTTCACTGTAAAACCGAGTTGGAGCTTGTACCTCCCAATATATATGTATGGAGTGGAGTTTGAAACTGAAAAGAAACTTTGTGTTCCCAACAAGCTAGGTGAAGGACGGCTTTCACACACACTGATCTCTCAGTACTGAGCATGAGGAGAGACGTTCGTTCATCTAGCACAAAGGGAACGGGTTTCAGGATAAACTTTTACTCTGGTTTCTCAGTCTTTTTCCTTGTGCCGGTTTGAAGTTCATGCATTTTGCACTGTAAAAACCGAGTTGGAGATAGTACCTCCCCATATATATGTATGGAGTGGAGTTTGAAACTGAAAAGAAACTTTGAGTTCCCAACAAGCTAGGTGAAGGACGGCTTTCACTCACACTTATATCTCAGAACTTAGCATGTGGAGAGACGTTCGTTCATCTAGCACAAAGGGAACGGGTTGCAGGAGAAACATTTACTCTGGTTTCTCAGTCTGATTCCAAGTGCTGGTTTGAAGTTCCTGCAGTTTGCACTGTAAAACAGAGTGGGAGATAGTACCTCCCCATATATATGTATGGAGTGGAGTTTGCAAGTGAAAAGAAACTTTGTGTTCCCAACAAGCTATGTGAAGGACGGCTTTCACACACAATTATCTCTCAGAACTGAGCATGTGGAGAGACGTTCGTTCATTTAGCACAAAGGGAACGGATTGCAGGAGAAACTTTTACTCTGGTTTCTCAGTCTGTTTCCTAGTGCCGGTTTGAAGTTCCTGCAGTTTTCACTGTAAAACCGAGTTGGAGCTAGTACCTCCCCATATATATGTATGGAGTGGAGTTTGCAAATGAAAAGAAACTTTGTGTTCCCAAAAAGCTAGGTGAAGGACGGCTTTCACACACACTTATCTCTCAGAACTGAGCATGTGGAGAGACGTTCGTTCATCTAGCAAAAAGGGAACGGGTTGCAGGGGAAACTTTTACTCTGGTTTCTCAGTCTGTTTCCTAGTGCCGGTTTGAAGTTCCTGCAGTTTTCACTGGAAAACCGAGTTGGAGCTAGTACCTCCCCATATATATGTATGGATTGGAGTTTGCAAGTGAAAAGAAACTTTGTGTTCCCAACAAGCTAGGTGAAGGACGGCTTTCACACACACTTATCTCTGAGAACTGAGCATGTGGAGAGACGTTCGTTCATCTAGCATAAAGGGAACGGGTTGCAGGAGAAACTTTTACTCTGGTTTCTCAGTCTGTTCCCTAGTGCTGGTTTGAAGTTCCTGCAGTTTGCACTGTAAAACCGAGTTGGAGCTAGTACCTCCCCATATATATGTATGGAGTGGAGTTTGCAAGGTAAAAGAAACTTTGTGTTCCCAACAAGCTAGGTGAAGGACGGGTTTCACCCACACTTATCTCTCAGAACTGAGCATGTGGAGAGACGTTCGTTCATCTAGCACAAAGGGAACCGGTTGTAGGATAAACTTTTACTCTGGTTTCTCAGTCTGTTTCCTAGTGCCGGTTTGAAGTTCCTGCAGTTTGCACTGTAAAATTGAGTTGGAGCTAGCACCTCCCCATATATATGTATGGATTGGAGTTTGCAAGTGAAAAGAAGCTTTGTGTTCCCAACAAGCTAGGTGAAGGACGGCTTTAACACACACTTATCTCTCAGAACTGAGCATGTGGAGAGACGTTCGTTCATCTAGCACAAAAGGAACGGGTGGCAGGAGAAACTTTTACTCTGGTTTCTCAGTCTGTTTCCTAGTGCCGGTTTGAAGTTCCTGCAGTTTGCACTGTAAAAACGAGTTGGAGCTAGTACTTCCCCATATATATGTATGGAGTGGATTTTGCAACAGAAAAGAAACTTTGTGTTCCCAACAAGCTAGGTGAAGGACGGCTTTCACACACACTTATCTCTCAGAACTGAGCATGTGGAGAGACGTTCGTTCATTTAGCACAAAGGGAACGGAATGCAGGAGAAACTTTTACTCTGGTTTCTCAGTCTGTTTCCTAGTGCCGGTTTGAAGTTCCTGCAGTTTTCACTGGAAAACCGAGTTGGAGCTAGTACCTCCCCATATATATGTATGGATTGGAGTTTGCAACTGAAAAGAAACTTTATGTTCCCAACAAGCTAGGTGAAGGACGGGTTTCACCCACACTTATCTCTCAGAACTGAGCTTGTGGAGAGACGTTCGTTCATCTAGCACAAAGGGAACCGGTTGTAGGATAAACTTTTACTCTGGTTTCTCAGTCTGTTTCCTAGTGCCGGTTTGAAGTTCCTGCAGTTTGCACTGTAAAATCGAGTTGGAGCTAGTACCTATCCATATATATGTATGGATTGGAGTTTGCAAGTGAAAAGAAGCTTTGTGTTCCCAACAAGCTAGGTGAAGGACGGCTTTAACACACACTTATCTCTCAGAACTGAGCATGTGGAGAGACGTTCGTTCATCTAGCACAAAAGGAACGGGTTGCAGGAGAAACTTTTACTCTGGTTTCTCAGTCTGTTTCCTAGTGCCGGTTTGAAGTTCCTGCAGTTTTCACTGTAAAACCGAGTTGGAGCTAGTACTTCCCCATATATATGTATGGAGTGGATTTTGCAACAGAAAAGAAACTTTGTGTTCCAAACAAGCTAGGTGAGGGACGGCTTTCACCCACACTTATCCCTCGGAACAGAGCATGTGGAGAGACGTCCGTCCATATAGCACAAAGGGAACGGGTTGCAGGAGAAACTTTTACTCTGGATTCTCAGTCTGTTTCCTAGTGCCGGTTTGAAGTTCCTGCAGTTTTCACTGTAAAAACGAGTTGGAGCTTGTACCTCACAATATATATGTATGGAGTGGAGTTTGAAACTGAAAAGAAACTTTGTGTTCCCAACAAGCTAGGTGAAGGACGGCTTTCACACACACTTTTCTCTCAGTACTGAGCATGAGGAGAGACGTTCGTTCATCTAGCACAAAGGGAACGGGTTGCAGGAGAAACTTTAACTCTGGTTTCTCAGTCTGTTTCCTAGTGCCGGTTTGAAGTTCCTGCATTTTGCACTGTAAAAACCGAGTTGGAGATAGTACCTCCCCATATATATGTATGGAGTGGAGTTTGCAAGTGGAAGAAACTTTGTGTTCCCAACAAGCTAGATGAAGGACGGCTATCACACTCACTTATCTCTCAGAACTGAGCATTTGGAGAGACGTTCGTTCATCTAGCACAAAGGGAACGGGTTGCAGGGGAAACTTTTACTCTGGTTTCTCAGTCTGTTTCCTAGTGCCGGTTTGAAGTTCCTGCAGTTTTCACTGGAAAACCGAGTTGGAGTTGGAACCTCCCCATATATATGTATGGATTGGAGTTTGCAAGTGAAAAGAAACTTTGTGTTCCCAACAAGCTAGGTGAAGGACGGCTTTCACACACACTTATCTCTCAGAACTGAGCATGTGGAGAGACGTTCGTTCATCTAGCATAAAGGGAACGGTTTGCAGGAGAAACTTTTACTCTGGTTTCTCAGTCTGTTTCCTAGTGCTGGTTTGAAGTTCCTGCAGTTTGCACTGTAAAACCGAGTTGGAGCTAGTACCTCCCCATATATATGTATGGAGTGGAGTTTGCAAGGTAAAAGAAACTTTGTGTTCCCAACAAGCTAGGTGAAGGACGGGTTTCACCCACACTTATCTCTCAGAACTGAGCATGTGGAGAGACGTTCGTTCATCTAGCACAAAGTGAACCGGTTGTAGGATAAACTTTTACTCTGGTTTCTCAGTCTGTTTCCTAGTGCCGGTTTGAAGTTCCTGCAATTTGCACTGTAAAATTGAGTTGGAGCTAGTACCTCCCCATATATATGTATGGATTGGAGTTTGCAAGTGAAAAGAAGCTTTGTGTTCCCAACAAGCTAGGTGAAGGACGGCTTTAACACACAATTATCTCTCAGAACTGAGCATGTGGAGAGACGTTCGTTCATCTAGCACAAAATGAACGGGTTGCAGGAGAAACTTTTACTCTGGTTTCTCAGTCTGTTTCCTAGTGCCGGTTTGAAGTTCCTGCAGTTTTCACTGTAAAACCGAGTTGGAGCTAGTACTTCCCCATATATATGTATGGAGTGGATTTTGCAACAGAAAAGAAACTTTGTGTTCCCAACAAGCTAGGTGAAGGACGGCTTTCACACACACTTATCTCTCAGAACTGAGCATGTGGAGAGACGTTCGTTCATCTAGCAAAAAAGGGAACGGATTGCAGGGGAAACTTTTACTCTGGTTTCTCAGTCTGTTTCCTAGTGCCGGTTTGAAGTTCCTGCAGTTTGCACTGTAAAACAGTGTTGGAGCTAGAACCTCCCCATATATAAGTATGGAGTGGAGTTTGCAACTGAAAAGAAACTTTGTGTTCCCAACAAGCTAGGTGAAGGACGGCTTTCACACACACTTATCTCTCAGAACTGAGCATGTGGAGAGACGTTCGTTCATTTAGCACAAAGGGAACGGAATGCAGGAGAAACTTTTACTCTGGTTTCTCAGTCTGTTTCCTAGTGCCGGTTTGAAGTTCCTGCAGTTTTCACTGTAAAACCTAGTTGGAGCTTGTACCTCCCCATATATATGTATGGAGTGGAGTTTGCAAATGAAAAGAAAGTTTGTGTTCCCAAAAAGCTAGGTGAAGGACGGCTTTCACACACACTTATCTCTCAGAACTGAGCATGTGGAGAGACGTTCGTTCATCTAGAAAAATGGAACGGGTTGCAGGGGAAACTTTTACTCTGGTTTCTCAGTCTGTTTCCTAGTGCCGGTTTGAAGTTCCTGCAGTTTTCACTGGAAAACCGAGTTGGAGCTAGTACCTCCCCATATATATGTATGGAGTGGAGTTTGCAAGGTAAAAGAAACTTTGTGTTCCCAACAAGCTAGGTGAAGGACGGGTTTCACCCACACTTATCTCTCAGAACTGAGCTTGTGGAGAGACGTTCGTTCATCTAGCACAAAGGGAACCGGTTGTAGGATAAACTTTTACTCTGGTTTCTCAGTCTGTTTCCTAGTGCCGGTTTGAAGTTCCTGCAGTTTGCACTGTAAAATTGAGTTGGAGCTAGTACCTCCCCATATATATGTATGGATTGGAGTTTGCAAGTGAAAAGAAGCTTTGTGTTCCCAACAAGCTAGGTGAAGGACGGCTTTAACACACACTTATCTCTCAGAACTGAGCATGTGGAGAGACGTTCTTTCATCTAGCACAAAAGGAACGGGTTGCTGGAAAAACTTTTACTCTGGTTTCTCAGTTTGTTTCCTACTGCCGGTTTGAAGTTCCTGCAGTTTTCACTGTAAAACCGAGTTGGAGCTAGTACTTCCCCATATATATGTATGGAGTGGATTTTGCAACAGAAAAGAAACTTTGTGTTCCCAACAAGCTAGGTGAAGGACGGCTTTCACCCACACTTATCTCTCAGAACTGAGCATGTGGAGAGACGTTCGTTCATCTAGCACAAAGGGAAAGGGTTGCAGGGGAAACTTATACTCTGGTTTCTCAGTCTGTTTCCTAGTGCCGGTTTGAAGTTCCTGCATTTTGCACTGTAAAAACCGAGTTGGAGTTAGTACCTCCCCTTATATATGTATGGAGTGGAGTTTGCAAGTGAAAAGGAACTTTGTGTTCCCAACAAGCTAGGTGAAGGACGGCTTTCACACACACTTATCTCTCAGAACTGAGCATGTGGAGAGACGTTCGTTCATCTAGCAAAAAGGGAACGGGTTGCAGGAGAAACTTTTACTCTGGTTTCTCAGTCTGTTTCCTAGTGCCGGTTTGAAGTTCCTGCAGTTTGCACTGTAAAACCGAGTTGGAGCTAGTACCTCCCTATTTATATGTATTGAGTGGAGTTTGCAAGTGAAAAGAAACTTTGTGTTCCCAACAAGCTATGTGAAGGACGGCTTTCACCCACACTTATCTCTCAGAACTGAGCATGTGGAGAGACGTTCGTTCATCTAGCACAAAAGGAACCTGTTGTAGGAGAAACTTTTACTCTGGTTTCTCAGTCTGTTTCTTAGTGCCGGTTTGAAGTTCCTGCAGTTTGCACTGTAAAACCGAGTTGGAGCTAGTACCTCCCCATATATATGTACGGAGTGGAGTTTGCAACTGAAAAGAAACTTTGTGTTCCCAACAAGCAGGTGAAGGACGGCTTTCACCCACACTTATCTCTCAGAACTTAGTGTGGAGAGACGTTCGTTCATCTAGCATAAATGGAACGGGTTGCAGGGGAAACTTTTACTCTGGTTTCTCAGTCTGTTTCCTAGTGCCGGTTTGAAGTTCCTGCAGTTTGCACTGTAAAACCGAGTTGGAGATAATACCTCCCCATAAGTATGTATGGAGTGGAGTTTGCAAGTGAAAAGAAACTTTGTGTTCCCAACAAGCTAGGTGAAGGACGGCTTTCACCCACACATATCTCTCAGAATTGAGCATGTGGAGAGACGTTCGTTCATCTAGCACAATGGGAACGGGTTGCAGGAGAAACTTTTATTCTGGTTTCTCAGTTAGTTTCCTAGTGCCGGTTTGAAGTTCCTGCAGTTTTCACCGTAAAACCGAGTTGGAGCTATTTCCTCCCCATATATATGTATGGATTGGAGTTTGAAAATGAAAAGAAACTTTGTGTTCCCAACAAGCTAGGTGAAGGACGGCTTTCACACACACTTATCTCTCAGAACTGAGCATGTGGAGAGAAGTTCGTTCATCTAGCACAAAGGGAACGGGTTGCATGAGAAACTTTTTCTCTGGTTTCTCAGTCTGTTTCCTATTGCCGGTATGAAGTTCCTGCATTTTGCACTGTAAAAACCGAGTTGGAGATAGTACCTACCCATATATTTGTATGGAGTGGATTTTGCAACTGAAAAGAGACTTTGTGTTCCCAACAAGCTAGGTTAAGGACGGCTATCACACACACATATCTCTCAGAACTGAGCAAGTGGAGAGACGTACGTTCATCTAGCACAAAGGGAACGGAATTCAGGATAAACTTTTACTCTGGTTTCTCAGTCTGTTTCCTAGTGCCGGTTTGAAGTTCCTGCATTTTGCACTGTAAAAACCGAGTTGGAGATAGTACCTACCCATATATTTGTATGGAGTGGATTTTGCAACTGAAAAGAAACTTTGTGTTCCCAACAAGCTAGGTGAAGGAAGGCTATCACACACACTTATCTCTCAGAACTGAGCAAGTGGAGAGACGTTCGTTCATCTAGCACAAAGGGAACGGGTTGCAGGAGAAACTTTTACTCTGGACTCTCAGTCTTTTTCCTAGTGCCGGTTTGAAGTTCCTGCATTTTGCACTGTAAAAACCGAGTTGGAGATAATACCTCCCCATATATAAGTATGGAGTGGAGTTTGCAAGTGAAAAGAGACTTTGTGTTCCCAACAAGCTAGGTGAAGAACGGCTTTCACACACACTTAGCTCTCAGAACTGAGCATGTGGAGAGACGTTCATTCATCTAGCATAATGGGAACGGGTTGCAGTAGAAACTTTTACTCTGGTTTCTCAGTCTGTTTCCTAGTGCTAGATTGAAGTTCCTGCAGTTTGCACTGTAAAACCGAGTTGGAGCTAGTACCTCCCCATATATATGTATGGAGTGGAGTTTGCAAGTGAAAAGAAACTTTGTGTTCCCAACAAGCTAGGTGAAGGACGGCTTTCACACACACTTATCTCTCAGAATTGAGCATATGGAGAGACGTTCGTTCATTTAGCACAAAGGGAACGGTTTGCAGGAGAAACTTTTACTCTGGATTCTCAGTCTGTTTCCTAGTGCCGGTTTGAAGTTCCTGCAGTTTTCACTGTAAAACCGAGTTGGAGCTATTACCTCCCCATATAAATGTATGGAGTGGTGTTTGCAACTAAAAAGAAACTTTGTGTTCCCAACAAGCTAGGTGAAGGACGGCATTCACACACACTTATCTCTCAGAAATGAGCATGTGGAGAGACGTTCGTTCATCTAGCACAAAGGTAACGGGTTGCAGGGAAAGTTTTACTCTGGTTTCTCAGTCTGTTTCCTTGTGCTGGTTTGAAGTTCCTGCAGTTTTCACTGTAAAACCGAGTTGGAGATAGTACTTCCCCATATATATGTATGGAGTGGATTTTGCAACAGAAAAGAAACTTTGTGTTCGCAACAAGCTAGGTGAAGGACGGCTTTCACACCCACTTATCTCTCAGAACTGAGCATGTGGAGAGACGTTCGTTCATCTAGCAAAAATGGGAACGGGTTGCAGGGGAAACTTATCCTCTGGTTTCTCATTCTGTTTCCAAGTGCCGGTTTGAAGTTCCTGCAGTTTGCACTGTAAAAACGAGTTGGAGCTAGTACCTCCCCATATATATGTACGGAGTGGTGTTTGCAACTGAAAAGAAACTTTGTGTTCCCAACAAGCTAGGTGAAGGACGGCTTTCACCCACACTTATCTCTCAGAATTGAGCATGTGGAGAGACGTTCGTTCATCTAGCACAAAGGGAACGGGTTGCAGGAAAAACTTTTACTCTGGTTTCTCAGTTTATTTCCTAATGCCGGTTTGAAGTTCCTGCAGTTTGCACTGTAAAACCGAGTTGGAGTTAGTACCTCCCCATATATATGTATGGAGTGGAGTTTGCAAGTGAAAAGAAACTTTGTGTTCCCAACAAGCTAGGTGAGGGACGGCTTTCACCCACACTTATCCCTCGGAACTGAGCATGTGGAGAGACGTTCGTTCATATAGCACAAAGGGAACGGGTTGCAGGAGAAATTTTTACTCTGGATTCTCAGTCTGTTTCCTAGTGCCGGTTTGAAGTTCCTGCAGTTTTCACTGGAAAACCGAGTTGGAGCTAGTACCTCCCCATATATATGTATGGATTGGAGTTTGCAAGTGAAAAGAAACTTTGTGTTCCCAACAAGCTAGGTGAAGGACGGCTTTCACACACACTTATCTCTCAGAACTGAGCATGTGGAGAGACGTTCGTTCATCTAGCATAAAGGGAACGGGTTGCAGGAGAAACTTTTACTCTGTTTTCTCAGTCTGATTCCAAGTGCTGGTTTGAAGTTCCTGCAGTTTGCACTGTAAAACAGAGTGGGAGCTTGTACCTCCCAATATATATGTATGGAGTGGAGTTTGAAACTGAAAAGAAACTTTGTGTTCCCAACAAGCTAGGTGAATGACGGCTTTCACACACACTTATCTCTCAGTACTGAGCATGAGGACAGACGTTCGTTCATCTAGCACAAAGGGAACGGGTTGCAGGAGAAACTTTTACTCTGGTTTCTCAGCCTGTTTCCTAGTGCCGGTTTGAAGTTCCTGCATTTTGCACTGTAAAAACCGAGTTGGAGATAGTACCTCCCCATATATATGTATGGAGTGGAGTTTGCAAGTGGAAAGAAACTTTGTGTTCCCAACAAGCTAGGTGAAGGACGGCTATCACACTCACTTATCTCTCAGAACTGAGCATTTGGAGAGACGTTCGTTCATCTAGCACAAAGGGAACGGGTTGCAGGAGAAATTTTTACTCTGGTTTCTCAGTCTGTTTCCTAGTGCCGGGTTGAAGTTCCTGCAGTTTTCACTGTAAAACCGAGTTGGAGCTAGTACCTCCCCATATATATGTATGGTGTGGAGATTGCAACTGAAAATAAACTTTGTGTTCCCAACAAGCTAGGTGAAGGACGGCTTTCACACACACTTATCTCTCAGAACTGAGCAAGTGGAGAGATGTTCGTTCATTAGCACAAAGGGAACGGGTTGCAGGATAAACTTTTACTCTGGTTTCTCAGTCTTTTTCCTAGTGCCAGTTTGAAGTTCCTGCATTTTGCACTGTAAAAACCGAGTTGGAGATAGTACCTCCCCATATATATGTATGGAGTGTAGTTTGAAACTGAAAAGAAACTTTGAGTTCCCAACAAGCTAGGTGAAGGACGGCTTTCACTCACACTTATATCTCAGAACTTAGCATGTGGAGAGACGTTCGTTCATCTAGCACAAAGGGAACGGGTTGCAGGAGAAACATTTACTCTGGTTTCTCAGTCTGTTTCCTAGTGCCGGTTTTAAGTTCCTGCAGTTTTCACTGGAAAACAGAGTTGGAGCTAGTACCTCCCCATATATATGTATGGATTGGAGTTTGCAAGTGAAAAGAAACTTTGTGTTCCCAACAAGCTAGGTGAAGGACGGCTTTCACACACACTTATCTCTCAGAACTGAGCATGTGGAGAGACGTTCGTTCATCTAGCATAAAGGGAACGGGTTGCAGGGGAAACTTTTACTCTGGTTTCTCAGTCTGTTTCCTAGTGCTGGTTTGAAGTTCCTGCAGTTTGAACTGTAAAACCGAGTTGGAGCTAGTACCTCCCCATATATATGAATGGATTGGAGTTTGCAAGTGAAAAGAAACTTTGTGTTCCCAACAAGCTAGGTGAAGGACGGCTTTCACACACACTTATCTCTCAGAACTGAGCATTTGGAGAGACGTTCGTTCATGTAGCACAAAAGGAACGGGTTGCAGGAAAACTTTTACTCTGGTTTCTCAGTCTGTTTCCTAGTGCCGGGTTGAAGTTCCTGCAGTTTTCACTGTAAAACCGAGTTGGAGCTAGTACTTCCCCGTATAAATGTATGGAGTGGATTTTGCAACAGAAAAGAAACTTTGTGTTCCCAACAAGCTAGGTGAAGGACGGCTTTCACACACACATATCTCTCAGAACTGAGCATGTGGAGAGACGTTCGTTCATCTAGCAAAAAAGGGTACGGGTTGCAGGGGAAACTTTTACTCTGGTTTCTCAGTCTGTTTCTAGTGCCGGTTTGAAGTTCCTGCATTTTGCACTGTAAAACCGTGTTGGAGCTAGTACCTCCCCATATATATGTACGGAGTGGAGTTTGCAACTGAAAAGAAACATTGTGTTCCCAACAAGCTAGGTGAAGGACGGCTTTCACACACACTTCTCTATCAGAATTGAGCATGTGGAGAGACGTTCGTTCATCTAGCACAAAGGGAACGGGTTGCAGGAGAAACTTTTACTCTGGTTTCTCAGTCTGTTTCCTAGTGCCGGTTTGAAGTTCCTTCATTTTGCTCTGTAAATACAGAGTTGGAGATAGTACCTCCCCATATATAGGTATGGAGTGGAGTTTGCAAGTGAAAAGAAACTTGGTGTTCCCTACAAGCTAGGTGAAGGACGGGTTTCACCCACAATTATCTCTCAGAAATGAGCATGTGGAGAGACGTTCGTTCATCTAGCATAAAGGAACGGGTTGCAGGAGAAACTTTTACTCTGGTTTCTCAGTCTGTTTCCAAGTGCCGGTTTGAAGTTCCTGCACTTTGCACTGTAAAACCGAGTTGGAGCTAGTACTTCCCCATATATAGGTATGGAGTGGAGTTTGCAAGTGAAAAGAAACTTTGTGTTCCCAACAAGCTAGGTGAAGGACGGCTTTCACACACACTTTTCTCTCAGAACTGAGCATGTGGAGAGACGTTCGTTCATCTAGCACAAAGGGAAAGGGTTGCAGGGGAAACTTTTACTCTGGTTTCTCAGTCTGATTCCTTGTGCTGGTTTGAAGTTCCTGCAGTTTGCACTGTAAAACCGAGTTGGAGCTAGTACCTCCCCATATATATGTATGGAGTGGAGTTTGCAAGTGAAAAGAAACTTTGTGTTCCCAACAAGCTAGGTGAAGGACGGCTTTCACACACACTTATCTCTCAGAACTGAGCATGTGGAGAGACGTTCGTTCATGTAGCACAAATGGAACGGAATGCAGGAGAAACTTTTACTCTGGTTTCTCAGTCTGTTTCCTAGTGCCGGTTTGAAGTTCCTGCAGTTTTCACTGTAAAACCTAGTTGGAGCTTGTACCTGCCCATATATATCTATGGAGTGGAGTTTGCAAATGAAAAGAAACTTTGTGTTCCCAAAAAGCTAGGTGAAGGACGGCTTTCACCCACACTTATCTCTCAGAACTGAGCATGTGGAGAGACGTTCGTTCATCTAGCACAAAGGGAACCGGTTGTAGGATAAACTTTTACTCTGGTTTCTCAGTCTGTTTCCTAGTGCCGGTTTGAAGTTCCTGCAGTTTGCACTGTAAAGCCGAGTTGGAGCTAGTACCTCCCCATATATATGTATGGATTGGAGTTTGCAAGTGAAAAGAAGCTTTGTATTCCCAACAAGCTAGGTGAAGGACGGCTTTAAAACACACTTATCTCTCAGAACTGAGCATGTTTAGAGACGTTCGTTCGTCTAGCACAAAAGGAACGGGTTGCAGGAGAAACTTTTACTCTGGTTTCTCAGTCTGTTTCCTAGTGCCGGTTTGAAATTCCTGCAGTTTTCACTGTAAAACCGAGTTGGAGCTAGTACTTCCCCATATATATGTATGGATTGGATTTTGCAACAGAAAAGAAACTTTGTGTTCCCAATAAGCTAGGTGAGGGACGGCTTTCACACACACTTATCTCTCAGAACTGAGCATGTGGAGAGACGTTCGTTCATCTAGCAAAAAAGGGAACGGGTTGCAGGGGAAACTTTTACTCTGGTATCTCAGTCCGTTTCCTAGTGCCGGTTTGAAGTTCCTGCAGTTTGCACTGTAAAACCGTGTTGGAGCTAGAACCTCCCCATATATATGTACGGAGTGGAGTTTGCAACTGAAAAGAAATTTTGTGTTCCCAACAAGCTAGGTGAAGGCGGCTTTCACACACACTTATCTCTCAGAAATGAGAATGTGGAGAGACGTTCGTTCATCTAGCACAAAGGGAACGGGTTGCAGGGGAAACTTATACTCTGGTTTCTCAGTCTGTTTCCTAGTGCCGGTTTGAAGTTCCTGCATTTTGCACTGTAAAAACCGAGTTGGAGTTGGTACCTCCCCTTATATATGTATGGAGTGGAGTTTGCAAGTGAAAAGGAACTTTGTGTTCCCAACAAGCTAGGTGAAGGACGGCTTTCACACACACTTATCTCTCAGAACTGAGCATGTGGAGAGACGTTCGTTCATCTAGCAAAAAGGGAAAGGGTTGCAAGAGAAACTTTTACTATGGTTTCTCAGTCTGTTTCCTAGTGCCGGTTTGAAGTTCCTGCAGTTTGCACTGTAAAACCGAGTTGGAGCTAGTACCTCCCTATATATATGTATTGAGTGGAGTTTGCAAGTGAAAAGAATCTATGTGTTCCCAACAAGCTAGGTGAAGGACGGCTTTCACCCACACTTATCTCTCAGAACTGAGCATGTGGAGAGACGTTCGTTCATCTAGCACAAAAGGAACGGGTTGCAGGGGAAACTTTTACTCTGGTTTCTCAGTCTGTTTCCTAATGCCGGTTTGAAGTTCCTGCAGTTTTCACTGTAAAACCGAGTTGGAGCTATTAATTCCCCATATATATGTATGGAGTGGATTTTGCAACAGAAAAGAAACTTTGTGTTCCCAACAAGCTAGGTGAAGGACGGCTTTCACACACACTTATCTCTCAGAACTGAGCATGTGGAGAGACGTTCGTTCATCTAGCAAAAAAGGGAACGGATTGCAGGGGAAACTTTTACTCTGGTTTCTCAGTCTGTTTCCTAGTGCCGGTTTGAAGTTCCTGCAGTTTGCACTGTAAAACAGTGTTGGAGCTAGAACCTCCGCATATATATGTACGGAGTGGAGTTTGCTACTGAAAAGAAACTTTGTGTTCCCAACAAGCTAGGTGAAGGACGGCTTTCACACACACTTTTCTCTCAGAACTGAGCATGTGGAGAGACGTTCGTTCATCTAGCACAAAGGGAAAGGGTTGCAGGGGAAACTTTTACTCTGGTTTCTCAGTCTGATTCCTTGTGCTGGTTTGAAGTTCCTGCAGTTTGCACTGTAAAACCGAGTTGGAGCTAGTACCTCCCCATATATATGTATGGAGTGGAGTTTGCAAGTGAAAAGAAACTTTGTGTTCCCAACAAGCTAGGTGAAGGACGGCTTTCACACACACTTATCTCTCAGAACTGAGCATGTGGAGAGACGTTCGTTCATGTAGCACAAATGGAACGGAATGCAGGAGAAACTTTTACTCTGGTTTCTCAGTCTGTTTCCTAGTGCCGGTTTGAAGTTCCTGCAGTTTTCACTGTAAAACCTAGTTGGAGCTTGTACCTCCCCATATATATCTATGGAGTGGAGTTTGCAAATGAAAAGAAACTTTGTGTTCCCAACAAGCTAGGTGAAGGACGGGTTTCACCCACACTTATCTCTCAGAACTGAGCATGTGGAGAGACGTTCGTTCATCTAGCACAAAGGGAACCGGTTGTAGGATAAACTTTTACTCTGGTTTCTCAGTCTGTTTCCTAGTGCCGGTTTGAAGTTCCTGCAGTTTGCACTGTAAAGCCGAGTTGGAGCTAGTACCTCCCCATATATATGTATGGATTGGAGTTTGCAAGTGAAAAGAAGCTTTGTATTCCCAACAAGCTAGGTGAAGGACGGCTTTAAAACACACTTATCTCTCAGAACTGAGCATGTTTAGAGACGTTCGTTCGTCTAGCACAAAAGGAACGGGTTGCAGGAGAAACTTTTACTCTGGTTTCTCAGTCTGTTTCCTAGTGCCGGTTTGAAATTCCTGCAGTTTTCACTGTAAAACCGAGTTGGAGCTAGTACTTCCCCATATATATGTATGGATTGGATTTTGCAACAGAAAAGAAACTTTGTGTTCCCAACAAGCTAGGTGAGGGACGGCTTTCACACACACTTATCTCTCAGAACTGAGCATGTGGAGAGACGTTCGTTCATCTAGCAAAAAAGGGAACGGGTTGCAGGGGAAACTTTTACTCTGGTATCTCAGTCCGTTTCCTAGTGCCGGTTTGAAGTTCCTGCAGTTTGCACTGTAAAACCGTGTTGGAGCTAGAACCTCCCCATATATATGTACGGAGTGGAGTTTGCAACTGAAAAGAAATTTTGTGTTCCCAACAAGCTAGGTGAAGGCGGCTTTCACACACACTTACCTCTCAGAAATGAGAATGTGGAGAGACGTTCGTTCATCTAGCACAAAGGGAACGGGTTGCAGGGGAAACTTATACTCTGGTTTCTCAGTCTGTTTCCTAGTGCCGGTTTGAAGTTCCTGCATTTTGCACTGTAAAAACCGAGTTGGAGTTGGTACCTCCCCTTATATATGTATGGAGTGGAGTTTGCAAGTGAAAAGGAACTTTGTGTTCCCAACAAGCTAGGTGAAGGACGGCTTTCACACACACTTATCTCTCAGAACTGAGCATGTGGAGAGACGTTCGTTCATCTAGCAAAAAGGGAAAGGGTTGCAGGAGAAACTTTTACTATGGTTTCTCAGTCTGTTTCCTAGTGCCGGTTTGAAGTTCCTGCAGTTTGCACTGTAAAACCGAGTTGGAGCTAGTACCTCCCTATATATATGTATTGAGTGGAGTTTGCAAGTGAAAAGAATCTATGTGTTCCCAACAAGCTAGGTGAAGGACGGCTTTCACCCACACTTATCTCTCAGAACTGAGCATGTGGAGAGACGTTCGTTCATCTAGCACAAAAGGAACGGGTTGCAGGGGAAACTTTTACTCTGGTTTCTCAGTCTGTTTCCTAGTGCCGGTTTGAAGTTCCTGCAGTTTTCACTGTAAAACCGAGTTGGAGCTATTAATTCCCCATATATATGTATGGAGTGGATTTTGCAACAGAAAAGAAACTTTGTGTTCCCAACAAGCTAGGTGAAGGACGGCTTTCACACACACTTATCTCTCAGAACTGAGCATGTGGAGAGACGTTCGTTCATCTAGCAAAAAAGGGAACGGATTGCAGGGGAAACTTTTACTCTGGTTTCTCAGTCTGTTTCCTAGTGCCGGTTTGAAGTTCCTGCAGTTTGCACTGTAAAACAGTGTTGGAGCTAGAACCTCCGCATATATATGTACGGAGTGGAGTTTGCTACTGAAAAGAAACTTTGTGTTCCCAACAAGCTAGGTGAAGGACGGCTTTCACACACACTTTTCTCTCAGAACTGAGCATGTGGAGAGACGTTCGTTCATCTAGCACAAAGGGAAAGGGTTGCAGGGGAAACTTTTACTCTGGTTTCTCAGTCTGATTCCTTGTGCTGGTTTGAAGTTCCTGCAGTTTGCACTGTAAAACCGAGTTGGAGCTAGTACCTCCCCATATATATGTATGGAGTGGAGTTTGCAAGTGAAAAGAAACTTTGTGTTCCCAACAAGCTAGGTGAAGGACGGCTTTCACACACACTTATCTCTCAGAACTGAGCATGTGGAGAGACGTTCGTTCATGTAGCACAAATGGAACGGAATGCAGGAGAAACTTTTACTCTGGTTTCTCAGTCTGTTTCCTAGTGCCGGTTTGAAGTTCCTGCAGTTTTCACTGTAAAACCTAGTTGGAGCTTGTACCTCCCCATATATATCTATGGAGTGGAGTTTGCAAATGAAAAGAAACTTTGTGTTCCCAAAAAGCTAGGTGAAGGACGGCTTTCACACACACTTATCTCTCAGAACTGAGCATGTGGAGAGACGTTCGTTCATCTAGAAAAATGGAACGGGTTGCAGGGGAAACTTTTACTCTGGTTTCTCAGTCTGTTTCCTAGTGCCGGGTGAAGTTCCTGCAGTTTTCACTGGAAAACCGAGTTGGAGCTAGTACCTCCCCATATATATGTATGGAGTGGAGTTTGCAAGGTAAAAGAAACTTTGTGTTCCCAACAAGCTAGGTGAAGGACGGGTTTCACCCACACTTATCTCTCAGAACTGAGCTTGTGGAGAGACGTTCGTTCATCTAGAACAAAGGGAACCGGTTGTAGGATAAACTTTTACTCTGGTTTCTCAGTCTGTTTCCTAGTGCCGGTTTGAAGTTCCTGCAGTTTGCACTGTAAAATCGAGTTGGAGCTAGTACCTCCCCATATATATGTATGGATTGGAGTTTGCAAGTGAAAAGAAGCTTTGTGTTCCCAACAAGCTAGGTGAAGGACGGCTTTCACACACACTTATCTCTCAGAACTGAGCATGTGGAGAGACGTTCGTTCATCTAGCAAAAAAGGGAACGGGTTGCAGGGGAAACTTTTACTATGGTTTCTCAGTCTGTTTCCTAGTGCCGGTTTTAAGTTCCTGCAGTTTGCACTGTAAAACCGTGTTGGAGCTTGAACCTCCCCATATATATGTACGGAGTGGAGTTTGCAACTGAAAAGAAACTTTGTGTTCCCAACAAGGTAGGTGAAGGACGGCTTTCACACACACTTATCTCTCAGAACTGAGCATGTGGAGAGACGTTCGTTCATCTAGCATAAAGGGAACGGGTTGCAGGAGAAACTTTTACTCTGGTTTCTCAGTCTGATTCCAAGTGCTGGTTTGAAATTCCTGCAGTTTGCACTGTAAAACAGAGTGGGAGCTAGTACCTCCCCATATATATGTATGGAGTGGAGTTTGCAAGTGAAAAGAAACTTTGTGTTCCCAACAAGCTAGGTGAAGGACGGCTTTCACACACACTTATCTCTCAGAACTGAGCATGTGGAGAGACGTTCGTTCATCTAGCACAAAGGGAACGGGTTGCAGGAAAAACTTTTACTCTGGTTTCTCAGTCTATTTCCTAGTGCCGGTTTGAAGTTCCTGCAGTTTGCACTGTAAAACCGAGTTGGAGATAGTACCTCCCCATATATATGTATGGAGTGGAGTTTGCAAGTGAAAAGAAACTTTGTGTTCCCAACAAGCTAGGTGAGGGACGGCTTTCACCCACACTTATCCCTCGGAACTGAGCATGTGGAGAGACGTTCGTTCATATAGCACAAAGGGAACGGGTTGCAGGAGAAACTTTTACTCTGGATTCTCAGTCTGTTTCCTAGTGCCGGTTTGAAGTTCCTGCAGTTTTCACTGTAAAACCGAGTTGGAGCTTGTACCTCCCAATATATATGTATGGAGTGCAGTTTGAAACTGAAAAGAAACTTTGTGTTCCCAACAAGCTAGGTGAAGGACGGCTTTCACACACACTTATATCTCAGTACTGAGCATGAGGAGAGACGTTCGTTCATCTAGCACAAAGGGAACGGGTTGCAGGAGAAATTTTTACTCTGGTTTCTCAGTCTGTTTCCTAGTGCCGGTTTGAAGTTCCTGCATTTTGCACTGTAAAAACCGAGTTGGAGATTGTACCTCCCCATATATATGTATGGAGTGGAGTTTGCAAGTGGAAAGAAACTTTGTGTTCCCAACAAGCTATGTTAAGGACGGCTATCACACTCACTTATCTCTCAGAACTGAGCATTTGGAGAGACGTTCGTTCATCTAGCACAAAGGGAACGGGTTGCAGGAGAAACTTTTACTCTGCTTTCTCAGTCTGTTTCCTAGTGCCGGGTTGAAGTTCCTGCAGTTTTCACTGTAAAACCGAGTTGGAGCTAGTACCTCCCCATATATATGTATGGAGTGGAGACTGCAACTGAAAATAAACTTTGTGTTCCCAACAAGCTAGGTGAAGGACGGCTTTCACACACACTTATTTCTCAGAACTGAGAAAGTGGAGAGACGTTCGTTCATGTAGCACAAAGGGAACGGGTTGCAGGATAAACTTTTACTCTGGTTTCTCAGTCTTTTTCCTTGTGCCAGTTTGAAGTTCCTGCATTTTGCACTGTAAAAACCGAGTTGGAGATAGTACCTCCCCATATATATGTAAGGAGTGGAGTTTGAAACTGAAAAGAAACTTTGAGTTCCCAACAAGCTAGGTGAAGGACGGCTTTCACTCACACTTATATCTCAGAACTTAGCATGTGGAGAGACGTTCGTTCATCTAGCACAAAGGGAACGGGTTGCAGGAGAAACATTTACTCTGGTTTCTCAGTCTGATTCCAAGTGCTGGTTTGAAGTTCCTGCAGTTTGCACTGTAAAACAGAGTGGGAGATAGTACCTCCCCATATATATGTATGGAGTGGAGTTTGCAAGTGAAAAGAAACTTTGTGTTCCCAACAAGCTAGGTGAAGGACGGCTTTCACACACACTTATCTCTCAGAACTGAGCATGTGGAGAGACGTTCGTTCATTTAGCACAAAGGGAATGGATTGCAGGAGAAACTTTTACTCTGGTTTCTCAGTCTGTTTCCTAGTGCCGGTTTGAAGTTCCTGCAGTTTGCACTGTAAAACCGAGTTGGAGCTAGTACCTCCCCATATATATGTATGGAGTGGAGTTTGCAAATGAAAAGAAACTTTGTGTTCCCAAAAAGCTAGGTGAAGGACGGCTTTCACACACACTTAACTCTCAGAACTGAGCATGTGGAGAGATGTTCGTTCATCTAGCAAAAAGGGAACGGGTTGCAGGGGAAACTTTTACTCTGGTTTCTCAGTCTGTTTCCTAGTGCCGGTTTGAAGTTCCTGCAGTTTTCACTGGAAAACCGAGTTGGAGCTAGTACCTCCCCATATATATTTATGGATTGGAGTTTGCAAGTGAAAAGAAACTTTGTGTTCCCAACAAGCTAGGTGAAGGACGGCTTTCACACACACTTATCTCTCAGAACTGAGCATGTGGAGAGACGTTCGTTCATCTAGCATAAAGGGAACGGGTTGCAGGAGAAACTTTTACTCTGGTTTCTCAGTCTGTTTCCTAGTGCTGGTTTGAATTTCCTGCAGTTTGCACTGTAAAACCGAGTTGGAGCTAGTACCTCCCCATATATATGTATGGAGTGGAGTTTGCAAGGTAAAAGAAACTTTGTGTTCCCAACAAGCTAGGTGAAGGACGGGTTTCACCCACACTTATCTCTCAGAACTGAGCATGTGGAGAGACGTTCGTTCATCTAGCACAAAGGGAACCGGTTGTAGGATAAACTTTTACTCTGGTTTCTCAGTCTGTTTCCTAGTGCCGGTTTGAAGTTCCTGCAATTTGCACTGTAAAATTGAGTTGGAGCTAGTACCTCCCCATATATATGTATGGATTGGAGTTTGCAAGTGAAAAGAAGCTTTGTGTTCCCAACAAGCTAGGTGAAGGACGGCTTTAACACACACTTATCTCTCAGAACTGAGCATGTGGAGAGACGTTCGTTCATCTAGCACAAAAGGAACGGGTTGCAGGAGAAACTTTTACTCTGGTTTCTCAGTCTGTTTCCTAGTGCCGGTTTGAAGTTCCTGCAGTTTTCACTGTAAAACCGAGTTGGAGCTAGTACTTCCCCATATATATGTATGGAGTGGATTTTGCAACAGAAAAGAAACTTTGTGTTCCCAACAAGCTAGGTGAAGGACGGCTTTCACACACACTTATCTCTCAGAACTGAGCATGTGGAGAGACGTTCGTTCATTTAGCACAAAAGGAACGGAATGCAGGAGAAACTTTTACTCTGGTTTCTCAGTCTGTTTCCTAGTGCCGGTTTGAAGTTCCTGCAGTTTTCACTGGAAAACCGAGTTGGAGCTAGTACCTCCCCATATATATGTATGGAGTGGAGTTTGCAAGGTAAAAGAAACTTTGTGTTCCCAACAAGGTAGGTGAAGGACGGGTTTCACCCACACTTATCTCTCAGAACTAAGCTTGTGGAGAGACGTTCGTTCATCTAGCACAAAGGGAACCGGTTGTAGGATAAACTTTTACTCTGGTTTCTCAGTCTGTTTCCTTGTGCCGGTTTGAAGTTCCTGCAGTTTGCACTGTAAAATCGAGTTGGAGCTAGTACCTACCCATATATATGTATGGATTGGAGTTTGCAAGTGAAAAGAAGCTTTGTGTTCCCAACAAGCTAGGTGAAGGACGGCTTTAACACACACTTATCTCTCAGAACTGAGCATGTGGAGAGACGTTCGTTCATCTAGCACAAAAGGAACGGGTTGCAGGAGAAACTTTTACTCTGGTTTCTCAGTCTGTTTCCTATTGCCGGTTTGAAGTTCCTGCAGTTTTCACTGTAAAACCGAGTTGGAGCTAGTACTTCCCCATATATATGTATGGATTGGATTTTGCAACAGAAAAGAAACTTTGTGTTCCCAACAAGCTAGGTGAGGGAAGGCTTTCACCCACACTTATCCCTCGGAACAGAGCATGTGGAGAGACGTTCGTTCATATAGCACAAAGGGAACGGGTTGCAGGAGAAACTTTTACTCTGGTTTCTCAGTCTGTTTCCTAGTGCCGGTTTGAAGTTCCTGCAGTTTTCACTGTAAAACCGAGTTGGATCTTGTACCTCACAATATATATGTATGGAGTGGAGTTTGAAACTGAAAAGAAACTTTGTGTTCCCAACAAGCTAGGTGAAGGACGGCTTTCACACACACTTATCTCTCAGTACTGAGCATGAGGAGAGACGTTCGTTCATCTAGCACAAAGGGAACGGGTTGCAGGAGAAACTTTTACTCTGGTTTCTCAGTCTGTTTCCTAGTGCCGGTTTGAAGTTCCTGCATTTTGCACTGTAAAAACCGAGTTGGAGATAGTACCTCCCCATATATATGTATGGAGTGGAGTTTGCAAGTGGAAAGAAACTTTGTGTTCCCAACAAGCTAGGTGAAGGACGGCTATCACCCTCACTTATCTCTCAGAACTGAGCATTTGGAGAGACGTTCGTTCATCTAGCACAAAGGGAACGGGTTGCAGGAGAAACTTTTACTCTGGTTTCTCAGTCTGTTTCCTAGTGCTGGTTTGAAGTTCCTGCAGTTTGCACTGTAAAACCGAGTTGGAGCTAGTATTTCCCCATATATATGTATGGAGTGGATTTTGCAACAGAAAAGAAACTTTGTGTTCCCAACAAGCTAGGTGAAGGACGGCTTTCACACACACTTATCTCTCAGAACTGAGCATGTGGAGAGACGTTCGTTCATCTAGCAAAAAAGGGAACGGATTGCAGGGGAAACTTTTACTCTGGTTTCTCAGTCTGTTTCCTAGTGCCGGTTTGAAGTTCCTGCAGTTTGCACTGTAAAACAGTGTTGGAGCTAGAACCTCCCCATATATAAGTATGGAGTGGAGTTTGCAACTGAAAAGAAACTTTGTGTTCCCAACAAGCTAGGTGAAGGACGGCTTTCACACACACTTATCTCTCAGAACTGAGCATGTGGAGAGACGTTCGTTCATTTAGCACAAAGGGAACGGAATGCAGGAGATACTTTTACTCTGGTTTCTCAGTCTGTTTCCTAGTGCCAGTTTGAAGTTCCTGCAGTTTTCACTGTAAAACCTAGTTGGAGCTTGTACCTCCCCATATATATGTATGGAGTGGAGTTTGCAAATGAAAAGAAACTTTGTGTTCCCAAAAAGCTAGGTGAAGGACGGCTTTCACACACACTTATCTCTCAGAACTGAGCATGTGGAGAGACGTTCGTTCATCTAGAAAAATGGAACGGTTTGCAGGGGAAACTTTTACTCTGGTTTCTCAGTCTGTTTCCTAGTGCCGGTTTGAAGTTCCTGCAGTTTTCACTGGAAAACCGAGTTGGAGCTAGTACCTCCCCATATATATGTATGGAGTGGAGTTTGCAAGGTAAAAGAAACTTTGTGTTCCCAACAAGATAGGTGAAGGACGGGTTTCACCCACACTTATCTCTCAGAACTGAGCTTGTGGAGAGACGTTCGTTCATCTAGCACAAAGGGAACCGGTTGTAGGATAAACTTTTACTCTGGTTTCTCAGTCTGTTTCCTAGTGCCGGTTTGAAGTTCCTGCAGTTTGCACTGTAAAATCGAGTTGGAGCTAGTACCTCCCCATATATATGTATGGATTGGAGTTTGCAAGTGAAAAGAAGCTTTATGTTCCCAACAAGCTAGGTGAAGGACGGCTTTAACACACACTTATCTCTCAGAACTGAGCATGTGGAGAGACGTTCTTTCATCTAGCACAAAAGGAACGGGTTGCAGGAGAAACTTTTACTCTGGTTTCTCAGTCTGTTTCCTAGTGCCGGTTTGAAGTTCCTGCAGTTTTCACTGTAAAACCGAGTTGGAGCTAGTACTTCCCCATATATATGTATGGAGTGGATTTTGCAACAGAAAAGAAACTTTGTGTTCCCAACAAGCTAGGTGAGGGACGGCTTTCACCCACACTTATCCCTCGGAACAGAGCATGTGGAGAGACGTTCGTTCATATAGCACAGAGGGAACGGGTTGCAGGAGAAACTTTTACTCTGTATTCTCAGTCTGTTTCCTAGTGCCGGTTTGAAGTTCCTGCAGTTTTCACTGTAAAACCGAGTTGGAGCTTGTACCTCACAATATATATGTATGGAGTGGAGTTTGAAACTGAAAAGAAACTTTGTGTTCCCAACAAGCTAGGTGAAGGACGGCTTTCACACACACTTATCTCTCAGTACTGAGCATGAGGAGAGACGTTCGTTCATCTAGCACAAAGGGAACGGGTTGCAGGAGAAACTTTTACTCTGGTTTCTCAGTCTGTTTCCTAGTGCCGGTTTGAAGTTCCTGCATTTTGCACTGTAAAAACCGAGTTGGAGATAGTACCTCCCCATATATATGTATGGAGTGGAGTTTGCAAATGGAAAGAAACTTTGTGTTCCCAACAAGCTAGGTGAAGGACGGCTATCACCCTCACTTATCTCTCAGAACTGAGCATTTGGAGAGACGTTCGTTCATCTAGCACAAAGGGAACGGGTTGCAGGAGAAACTTTTACTCTGGTTTCTCAGTCTGTTTCCTAGTGCTGGTTTGAAGTTCCTGCAGTTTGCACTGTAAAACCGAGTTGGAGCTAGTACTTCCCCATATATATGTATGGAGTGGATTTTGCAACAGATAAGAAACTTTGTGTTCCCAACAAGCTAGGTGAGGGACGGCTTTCACCCACACTTATCCCTCGGAACAGAGCATGTGGAGAGACGTTCGTTCATATAGCACAAAGGGAACGGGTTGCAGGAGAAACTTTTACTCTGGATTCTCAGTCTGTTTCCTAGTGCCGGTTTGAAGTTCCTGCAGTTTTCACTGTAAAACCGAGTTGGAGCTTGTACCTCCCAATATATATGTATGGAGTGGAGTTTGAAACTGAAAAGAAACTTTGTGTTCCCAACAAGCTAGGTGAAGGACGGCTTTCACACACACTTATCTCTCAGTACTGAGCATGAGGAGAGACGTTCGTTCATCTAGCACAAAGGGAACGGGTTGCAGGAGAAACTTTTACTCTGGTTTCTCAGTCTGTTTCCTAGTGCCGGTTTGAAGTTCCTGCATTTTGCACTGTAAAAACCGATTTGGAGATAGTACCTCCCCATATATATGTATGGAGTGGAGTTTGCAAGTGGAAAGAAACTTTGTGTTCCCAACAAGCTAGGTGAAGGACGGCTATCACACTCACTTATCTCTCAGAACTGAGCATTTGGAGAGACGTTCGTTCATCTAGCACAAAGGGAACGGGTTGCAGGAGAAACTTTTACTCTGGTTTCTCAGTCTGTTTCCTAGTGCCGGGTTTAAGTTCCTGCAGTTTTCACTGTAAAACCGAGTTGGAGCTAGTACCTCCCCATATATATTTATGAAGTGGATTTTGCAACTGAAAAGAAACTTTGTGTTCCCAACAAGCTTGGTGAAGGATGGCTTTCTCACACACTTATCTCTCAGAACTGAGCATGTGGAGAGACTTTCGTTCATCTAGCATAAAGGGAACGGGTTGCAGGAGAAACTTTTACTCTGGTTTCTCAGTCTGTTTCCTAGTGCTGGTTTGAAGTTCCTGCAGTTTGCACTGTAAAACCGAGTTGGAGATAGTACCTCCCCATATATATGTATGGAGTGGAGTTTGCAAGTGAAAAGAAACATTGTGTTCCCAACAAGCTAGGTGAGGGACGGCTTTCACCCACACTTATCCCTCGGAACTGAGCATGTGGAGAGACGTTCGTTCATATAGCACAAAGGGAACGGGTTGCAGGAGAAACTTTTACTCTGGATTCTCAGTCTGTTTCCTAGTGCCGGTTTGAAGTTCCTGCAGTTTTCACTGTAAAACCGAGTTGGAGCTTGTACCTCCCAATATATATGTATGGAGTGCAGTTTGAAACTGAAAAGAAACTTTGTGTTCCCAACAAGCTAGGTGAAGGACGGCTTTCACACACACTTATATCTCAGTACTGAGCATGAGGAGAGACGTTCGTTCATCTAGCACAAAGGGAACGGGTTGCAGGAGAAATTTTTACTCTGGTTTCTCAGTCTGTTTCCTAGTGCCGGTTTGAAGTTCCTGCATTTTGCACTGTAAAAACCGAGTTGGAGATTGTACCTCCCCATATATATGTATGGAGTGGAGTTTGCAAGTGGAAAGAAACTTTGTGTTCCCAACAAGCTATGTTAAGGACGGCTATCACACTCACTTATCTCTCAGAACTGAGCATTTGGAGAGACGTTC